>NW_028318681.1:200000-532500 GCF_062004578.1 Staurois parvus | reverse complement strand
TTTTTCATCATCAGAAATGCATGCAAAGTGTTTTCCATATATTCAAATGGACCTAGTACACCAGTGCAGTCAGTTCCAGGTTTCGGGTGAAGGAAAAAATAGTAGAACGTGCTGCATTATGCTCATGATGGGATCCATAGTGAATACAACCAGAAAAGGCAGGTCATCTCAACAAATACTGCTCTCTCTGCTTCTGCTCTCTCTATTTCCCTCAAAATATCTGAAATAGTTAATTATTTACTATTTTTCAGTGCATTCTGGGCATCTGGGAGAGTCTCCTGAGGTTATCTTTTAAAAACGCTTCTAAACGCAAACGTGCATAAACGCGGTATGCAAACGCGACATTTTTTACCTACGTTTTCTAGCAGTCAGTTTCCAGCATTCAGAAGAGTTTTCCAAACGCCCCGTGTACATGAGCCCTTACAGCTAACAGAAGTGATAAAACACAGAATTTGTTCTGGACTCAACAAGGAGATTTGCAGAATATTGTATCTTACCCCGCATTTCCTGCTTCTGTAATTGGGCCTGGTTGTTAGTCTCCTTCACCTGGGTTTCAAGAAGTTCAACCTGTGATTGAAACTCTGGTATTTTCTGTGGAGGAAAATATAGAGTGTACATCATGGCACATTAGATTTTCAGAACATGCACTAACTGTAGTCATATATTTGTATTACATACGGCATTAAGAATCTTCTTAATGAAGTCTTGGAGACTGTGCAGTCATGATGCATGACAAAAAGAGAGCAGATAGAGTCAGGCAAGATATAGAGACTAGGACATGAGCTGAGTGTGCTAAAAAATATCAAAGTCAACATAACCTTTTTTCATAATGAAATATATAGTTTTTTTTAACTAAACATTCAATATAAAGAACAAACATCTACTGAATCATATATGTGGATAAACAGATTTTGTTCACTTAGTGTCACAGAGAAATTTGGTAACAAGATTTGTCCACCAGATATGTTCTAACCTGGGGTTTCATGGGTGACACTTTTATATCCTTCTGCTTTCTAATATTATGATCATTAGTCTAATAATTTTAGTATAATAATGTTACAAAATACACTGTAAAAAAAATTCAAAACCAAAATTCTAATAGGGAAATATACAATGTACTGCATGTCCATACAATAATGTTGTTCACTTTAAGGTCACCACAAAGGCATAAGGTAGACTCACAACTGCTAAAACATTGCCTTGAAAAAGGCTAAAATAGTTTTTATATGAAATACCGTTGATGATCACATATGGTGGTCCTGCCCAAAGGTGTGTCCTTTGTGGGTAAGGGTCTATACAATGATTAACTTGGTAGTGTAAATTTACTTGTGAGCCACTGGAGAGTGCATATATGTGTATATATAAACAATATAATATGTTGCAGGCTCCCTTGCTCACCCTCACGTGATGTGCGCCAGCAACAGGAACAATAAATGAATAAATTGGGTGCCGCGCTCTATTAATTGTTTAAAATTGTGATACAACAAACATACAGTTGCAAGAAAAAGTATGTGAACCCCTTGGGATTACGTGGAGTTTTGCATGAATTGGGCATAAAATGTGCTCTGAACGTCATCTAAGTCACAACAATAGAAGAACACAGTCTGCTGAACATAATACTACACAAACATTAGATGTTGCCATGGTTTAATTACACATAACATGTAAACATTCACAGTGCAGGGAGGAAAAAGTATGTGAACCTTTGGACTTAATAACTGGTTGACCCTCCTTTGGCAGCAATAACCTCAACCAAACGTTTCCTGTAGTTGCAGATCAGACCTGCACAACGATCTGGAGTAATTTTGGACCACTCCTCTTCACAAAACTGTTTCAGTGTAGCAATATTCTTGGGATGTCTGGTGTGAATCGCTCTCTTAAGGTCATGCCACAGCATTTCAATCGGGTTGAGGTCAGGACTCTGACTGGGCCACTCCAAAAGGCGTATTCTGTGCTGTTGCAGCCATTGTTTTGTTGAATTACTTGTATGCTTTGGGTCATTGTCCTGTTGCATCACCCATCCTCTGCAGAGCTTCAGTTGGCGGACAGATGGTCGTACGTTTTCCTGCAAAATGTCTTGATAAACTCTGGAATTCATTTTCCCATCAATGACAACAATCCATCTAGGCCCTGAGGCAGCAAAGCAGCCCCAAACCATGATGCTCCCTCCGCCATGTTTTACAGTGGGGATGAGGTTTTGATGTTGGTGTGCTGTGCCTTTTTTTCACCACACAGTGTTGTGTGTTCTTCCCAAACAGCTCAATCTTGGATTCATCTGTCCACAGTATATTTTGCCAGTAGTGCTGTGGAACATCCAGGTGCTCTTTTGCAAACTTCAAACGTGCTGCAATATTCTTTTTGGACAGCAATGGCTTCCTCCGTGGTGTCCTCCCATGTACTCCATTCTTGTTTAATGTTTTCCTTATTGTAGATGTGTCAACAAAAATGTTAGCATGTGCCAGAGATTTCTGTAGGTCTTTAGCTGACACTCTGGGATTCTTCTTTACCTCATGCAGCATTCTGCGCTGTGCTCTTGCAGTCATTTTTACAGGACGACCGCGCCTAGGGAGAGTAGCAACAGTGCTAAACTTTCTCCATTTGTAGACAGTCTGTCTTACCGTGGACACATGAACATCAAGCCTTTTGGAGATACTTTTGTAACCCTTTCCAGCTTCATGCAAGTCAACAATTCTTGATCGTAGGTCTTCTGAGAGCTCTTTTCTGCGAGGCATGGTTCACATCAGACAGTGCTTCTTGAAACCAATAAACCCAAAACAGGTGTGTGTTTTTTAAGGGCAGGACAGCTGTCAGCAACACATCCAATATCATCACACTGATTGGAGTCAAGGTTGGCTCACTCCTGGCTCCAATTAGCTCTGGGAGAAGTCATTAAGCTAGGGACTCACATACTTTTTCCTCCCTGCACTGTGAATGTTTACATGTTATGTGCAATTAAACCATGGCAACATCTAATGTTTGTGTAGTATTATGTGCAGCAGACTGTGTTCTTCTATTGTTGTGACTTAGATGACGTTCAGAGCACATTTTATGCCCAATTCATGCAAAACTCCACGTAATCCCAAGGGGTTCACATACTTTTTCTTGCAACTGTATATTAATCTAACATAAGTTTAGAATTTTCACCATAAATGTGCATAAATACAGTTTGTGCAACTGATTTAAAATATATAAAAAAATGGATGAGTGAATAAATGAATATACTGATATATATTCACAAGTATAAACATGCAAACACGACCGTAGAGACAAAATGTTCCAATCGTGACCTCTATATATATATAAATAGGGTCCCTCATGCAATAATGCAAAGGTAAACTCCATGCAAGTATACTACAGGATACTACATCCCCCAGACGAAGCTACGAGTCCCTGTAGCGCAACGCGTTGGGGAGGGGCAGTGACGTCACCACGCATCCGATCCTAGACACGGCGAGTATTGACAGTGTGCGCGAGCACACCTACGAGGCTGGTCTCACCGCTATCCGCGGTTATACACATGACAAGCGCAATTGATTTTATTATTATGTGAGTGCATTACCTACGCACAATAAAGTCTTTTATCCCGGATAAGACACTATATATCTCTCTTTCTTTCCCTTATGATCCATACGAGGAGAACTGGACTAAGGAGTGCTTTGAGGAAGGAGAGATTTCGTTACTTATAAAGGCTCACAGTGCAGTTCCTATTATATACCATCTCAGCTATATAATCATAGGCTGTTTCTGAGGAGAGTATATTGAAACCATTTTCCTGTTGAACTTGCATGGAGTTTACCTTTGCATTATTGCATGAGGGACCCTATTTATATATAAAAAAGGTCACGATTGGAACATTTTATCTCTACGGTCATGTTTGCATGTTTATACTTGTGAATATATATCAGTATATTCAAGAAAAGCAAAAATAAGTGAGCGCTTGAATGGATATAATGATGAACAGCAGCTGTACACCAAAAAAGGCACCGTATCAAACCTTCAAAGACATAAATGTAAAAAGGGGGGTGCAGCGCTATATAACTAGAAAATGGTAATAAATAAAACACAGATGATAAACAATGATGATAAACAGTGACTGTGTGCTAATAACACCACTGAATGGTGGCTATGAAGTGAGGGAAGTGAAACAGTCCAATGGAGGAGTGCTCTTAAGATCCAGGATGATCCTCAGACGTCCAATATTAGGAACCGTCAGGTGATAAAAATGTAAAGATTGCGCACTCACCAGATACGCAATCTTTATGCGCATTTGTGTATAATATCACTGGACCTCCTGTGTCATCATCCTGGTCTGGTCAGATCTGGTCAGCATATCCTTCATGGCCTGGTACCCGGATAGATGCAGCTTTTCTGTGGATCTGGCCGGTTCCCACCAGAACTCAAATAAATAGAAAGGGCCACATAGTGTAATATCCTAAGGTATCTTTATTATAGGCACAGGATAGCAGGAAATCCAACATACAAAAAATTGTACTGACCCAGATGCAAATCAAAGATGGCCGCCGGGGCCCCTCGTGACGCCGGCGGTGAGGCGCCCGACCTGCTGTAGCTTTCACTGACGCGTTTCGAGCAAAGGCTCGTACTCATAGGGGTGCACCCCTTTGAGTACGAGCCTTCGCTCGAAACGCGTCAGTGAAAGCTACAGCAGGTCGGGCGCCTCACCGCCGGCGCCACGAGGGGCCCCGGCGGCCATCTTTGATTTGCATCTGGGTCAGTACAATTTTTTGTATGTTGGATTTCCTGCTATCCTGTGCCTATAATAAAGATACCTTAGGATATTACACTATGTGGCCCTTTCTATTTATTTGAGTTCTGGTGGGAACCGGCCAGATCCACAGAAAAGCTGCATCTATCCGGGTACCAGGCCATGAAGGATATGCTGACCAGATCTGACCAGACCAGGATGATGACACAGGAGGTCCAGTGATATTATACACAAATGCGCATAAAGATTGCGTATCTGGTGAGTGCGCAATCTTTACATTTTTATCACCTGACGGTTCCTAATATTGGACGTCTGAGGATCATCCTGGATCTTAAGAGCACTCCTCCATTGGACTGTTTCACTTCCCTCACTTCATAGCCACCATTCAGTGGCGTTATTAGCACACAGTCACTGTTTATCATCATTGTTTATCATCTGTGTTTTATTTATTACTATTTGCTAGTTATATATATCAGTATATTCATTTATTCACTCATCCATTTTTTTACATATTTTAAATCAGTTGCACAAACTGTATTTATGCACATTTATGGTGAAAATTCTAAACTTATGTTAGATTAATATATGTTTGGTGTATCACAATTTTAAACAATTAATAGATCGCGGCACCCAATTTATTCATTTAATGATTAACTTGGTATTACAGGTCAGTTATCGCACCGACCCATGATAGGCCCTTCTTAACAAATCAGTAAATGACATCCAGCAATATGGTCGTATTCTTATTACACATATTTTTATAGCCACCAAACAACCATTGCCCACCTGTGGAAATCTTCATCCCCTAATTTTAAAGAGGTTAAATCTAGGGCACATTCATCAATGAAATACTGACTGCCATCTTGAAGGAGACCCATGACAAGTTTATTTCAGTCTGGCAATCATGGTTCGATTATTCCCCATTCTCTCAACACTTTCCATGTCTTATGCAACTTTTTTTTAGCATATATATATATAACCATCAACATTTAACAATAACATTCTTTTTTTTTTCTTAAGTGGTAAGTACTTTTGCCTGGCAGTACCAGGGTCATCCATTCAAATCCCAAGCATGGCACTACCTTCATGGAGTTTGCATGTTTTCCCTGTGATTGCGTAGGTTTCTTTAGTGCACATTCTGGTAGGTTAATTGGCTCTTGTCTAAACTGGCCCTAGTATATCTATGTATGAATGTGAGTTAGGGTCCTTAGATTGTAAGCTCCTTGAGGCCAGGGATTGATGTGAATGTGCAATATATTGTAAATGTAAAGCTCTGTGTAAATAAATTTGTGCTATATAAATACCTGTAATTAATAAAATATTTATTTCAGGTACTTATATAGCGCCATCAATTTACGCAGAGCTTTACATATATATTGTAAATTCATATCAGTCCTCAACCCTCAAGGGGTGTACAATCTAAGGTCCCTAACTTTCATTCATACATACACACACATACTAGGACCAATTTAGACAGGATCCAGTTAACTTACCAGCATGTCTTTGGAGTCTGGGAGGAAACCAGAGTACCCGGAGGAAACCCACGCAGGCACAGGGAGAACATGCAAACTCCAGGCAGGTGGTGCCATGGTTGGGATTTGAACCAACAACCCTAGTAGTGCCCGGCGGTAGTGCTAACCATTTAGCCACTGTGCTGCCCAAAATAATCTGATTGCCTTTGGGGATCCCGCAGGAACCTATTTACTGTTACAGCAAATTGGACCATGATTTATAATGCTTTTCACCCTCTTTATAATGCTCTTTTTTGCCTTTTTTCATTTTTGGTTTCTTTTTTGTTCAATTTACCCATGTAACTAAACTAAAAGGAAATAAATACCCCATTCAGCTTTTTGAATACTATGCAATAACAGAGTCTGTACATACTGAAGTCACTAATGCAATTTGTTTCCTGATGAGCATGGCATAAAGTAGCTTGTTTCATAATGATCTTTACTTTGGGATAAGGAAATTAGTGGTCAAAACTTCCAAGGTGATTCAAATCAAATTGCTCAATATATTACATGATTACAGCAAATGTAAGAATGTGTCAGCTCCGTAGATGCAGCGAACTTTAAAAAGATGTCTGTTGGTTTTTGTCACCAGAAACAAGTGTGAATAAAATGTGTGCAGTGTACCCTAGACCAGTGGTCGGCAAGCCGCGGCTCGCGAGCCACATGCGGCTCTTTACCCAGTCTAATGCGGCTCTTCTGTGTGCCGGGCGCCTGCTCCCCTCCCTCCTCTCGGTCGGCCGCTCCCCTGCCTCCTCTCGGTTGGCAGCCCCAAAAGTCCGCGCGGACCTTTTAATCCGGCTTGCGGATGTGGCTGTCAGGATGTGTGTAGGCGGGGCAGCGTGCCGAACGTGAGGGGAGGGGAGCTAGGCTCCTCTCACAGTCCGCCCTGAAGACCCGAACGGCGCGGGAAGACAGCGAGAGGAACGCAAAAGGTAAGTGAATTGACACGGGGGACTTGGCTTACTAGAAGGGGGGGGGGGGAATAGTACTGTGGGGGATGAAATACTATATGAGGGATGAATTACTTTATGAGGGATGAAATACTATATGGGGGGATGAAATACTATATGGGGGATGAATTACTATATCAGGGATGAATTACTATATGAGGGATGAAATACTATATGGGGGGATGAAATACTATATGGGGGGATGAAATACTATATGGGGGGATGAATTACTATATGAGGGATGAAATACTATATGGGGGGATGAAATACTATATGAGGGATGAAATACTATATGGGGGATGAATTACTATATGAGGGATGAATTACTGTATGAGGGATGAAATACTATATGGGGGGATGAAATACTATATGAGGGATGAAATACTATATGAGGGGATGAAATACTATATGGGGGGATGAAATACTATATGGGGGATGAAATACTATATGAGGGATGAAATACTATATGAGGGATGAAATACTATATGAGGGATGAATTACTATATGAGGGATGAAATACTATATGGGGGGATGAAATACTATATGGGGGGATGAAATACTATATGGGGGGATGAAATACTATATGAGGGATGAATTACTATATGAGGGATGAAATACTATATGGGGGGATGAAATACTATATGGGGGGATGAAATACTATATGAGGGATGAATTACTATATGGGGGGATGAAATACTATATGAGGGATGAATTACTATATGAGGGATGAAATACTATATGAGGGATGAAATACTATATGGGGGGATGAAATACTATATGAGGGATGAAATACTATATGGGGGGATGAAATACTATATGAGGGATGAAATACTATATGAGGGATGAATTACTATATGGGGGATGAAATACTATATGAGGGATGAAATACTATATGGGGGATGAAATACTATATGGGGGATGAAATACTATACGGGGGATGAAATACTATACGGGGGATGAAATACTATACGAGGGATGAAATACTATACGGGGGATGAATTGCTATGGGGGATGAATTACTATATGGGGGATGAATTACTATGGGGGATGAATTACTATATGGAGGATGAATTACTATATGGGGGATGAATTACTATATGGGGGATGAATTACTATGGGGGATGAATTACTATGGGGGATGAATTACACTATGGGGGATGAATTACTATATGGGGGATGAATTACTATGGGGGATGAATTACTATATGGGAGATGTATTTTCAGTTTTAAAAATGTGGCTCTCAAAATAAATTTCAATCATGGTTTTGGCGAGATTTGGCTCAGTTGAAAAAAAAGGTTGCCCACCACTGCCCTAGACCATAGTTTTAGGTGATCTTGGGAGGGAGTAAGAGAGGGTGGCTACAATCCTTCATACAATGAGACCATGGAGAACTAACATAGCCACACTCTAACAGGAAGTTGGATCACAGCAGCAAACAAAAAAAATTGGAGAAGACTTAATGCAATAGAAGGTACTTCTTTGCGTTAAAAATACATACTTGAATAGTTTTTTAAACCACAGTTTAGTGTCACTTTAACACTAAATGCCCACCTCCAGGCTCCAAGCTCTCCCTACAGGTGAGCTTCACCCTATCCAAACCTTTGCTACAAAGCCTAATCATAATGAACCATTCACCTACTCATACCCCCACGTTAGCGTCTAACACTCTCAACGGAATTCACAAAGAATGTTATAGATACTCTTTAAAATTCCAATAATTCTTTGCATGACAAATGGTAGGTACATGAATCTGTTGCATGTAGGAGCACAGCACTGAGTTTGGTGTGTTTATACTGTGGACATTCTGTCTTTCCCTTGCTAACCAATGCACTGTCAACTGTGCAGCGGACAATGTCATAGCAATCATTGACCTATCACCGGCCTCATTCATCTGGATGGAGAATTCCCAAGCCAACTCCTGAACGTAAACAAGGAGGTGGGGATGCTGACTGACATCAATGTTCCGATATGGCCTTTGCCATATTTGGGTAATGACATCAGCCAGCATCCCTGCCCCTTTGTTGACTCTCACTTGTCGTCCTGGGAATCTCCTAGCTAGCAGATGAATGAGGCTGGGATAGTAATTGCTATGATGCCACCGGCCACCAACTTCATAGCAACCAGGGAGCCCTGTGCAGATAGCTGTTAAATCCACAACAGCTTGCCAACACAAAATTCTCCTCTCTGAGCACTGGTGTCTCTCGGAAAGCTTTACTGAAATAAGTGCAGGGCGTTTTAAAGTGGTCATACCACCCCATAACTGTTTTATTGAATTCCTCCCCCTGTACTTACCTAATCAGCACTGATAACCCCTACAGTTTCAAGCAGAGATCTTACAGCAGTGAAAACTTGGTGTGAAACAACATGACCAATTCAGAATTATACAGTATATTGGTAAAACAGGCAAAAGCATCTGTGCTGAAGTTTAAGACTTCAAAACCTTCAGTTTCTAGCTCCTATAGTGATTGTTATCTCTGAATTTGAATGGGTCTCTGTCTTTGCTCAGATAACACAGTCTGTGTATTTGAGAGTACTAGTACTCTGCCAGTCCCTCCACCGGCTTCCCATTGCCCAACCAATAAAATTCAAAACATTAACAATCTGTCAGGAAAGGACTCACCGCTGGTGGTGCTGTGGCTCACCTGCTGTGTGGGCTGCAGTACCGGTGCTTGCCAGCGGGTGCTTTCAGCAGCCAGGATCTCACTCCTGCAATCAAGCCATCACTGGAGGCTGATTGCAGGAGGTGTATTTAATCAGGACCAGGCCTGCAATCAGTGCCTTGGTGTTTTCCCATGAGCCCCTGTATCTGCATCCTGTTGTCTACCTGCCTGATCCCCCTGCTTGACTCTGACTCTGATAGAACTCCGCCTGCACCGACCCCGGCTATTCCTGACCATTCTCCTGCCTGCTACTTTTGTACCTTATCCGCCCAATTGATCCTGACCCGGCCTGCCTGACCATTCTACTTCTCCAGCTCTGTCTACGCCTGTGTTCCTGAGCATCTAGTTATTAGTTGAAGGTTTGGTTTTGGTTGCACGGTGCATTTCTGTATATTGTTGTCAGCTCTTAATAAATTATATTATTACATCATTCCTGCAGTCTGCTATTCCGTATCAGTCCACACATCTCTGGTCATATCCGGATCCTTGACACAATCACATATAAAGCCATTTATAACTCTGCTCCAAATTACATCACCAATCTTGTCTCCAAATATCACCGAAACCATACTCTTTGCTCCTCCCACGACCTCCTGCTCTCTAGCTCCCTTGTCTCCTCCTCCCATGCTCATCTCCAGGACTTCTCCAGAGCCTCCCCCATCCTTTGGAACTCTCTACCTCAATCTATCAGACTATCGCCTACTCTGCCCACTTTTAGGAGCTCTCTGAAAACCTTCAGGGAAGCCTATCCTGCCTTCAGCTATTAACGGACTCTTCTATTCCTTCTACCAGTCCATCCCCCACAGTTATTACCTTTTGTACCACCATCCCCTTCCTCTTAGATTGTAAGCTCCAAGGAGCAGGGCCCTCCTAACCCTCTTGTATTGAACTGTATTGTTGCTGTCTTGTCTCCCTTTAATTTGTAAAGCGCTGAGCAAACTGTTTGCGCTATATAAATCCTGTATAATAATAATAATAATGATGGGGTCCTGGGGACATCCAATTGGTTGCTATGAATTGCTGCAATTTTGCATAGCCTTTCTGAACATGCACAAACGTAAGCTAGGAAACTGTCAACCTTCTATTAACCTGAACTATAAATCTGACCTGAAAACAGTGCACACTTGCTGACCATACATATGACATCTACCATAGACAAGTGATGAATCTTACATTAACAAGTAATTATCATTCAAACATGGAAACAGGTCATCCAAGGGAAGGGAGGCTCCTTCACCCAACAAGCTGATTATATAATAAAACTCTATTGCTGATTAACTGATGTTGCCAGAGGAAATTTTCTGATGCACATGGACAATACCTACGATGCCTGAGAGCAATGTGGGGCAGTTCTGTAACATTCCTCATGCTCACTGGTTCTTCCTGGAATAGGCAGGTGTAGGTGTGCATTTTCTGTCTTTGCCAACACCAGTGAACGTGCAATTTGTAATTGGTCATTACATAGTGTGGATTTGCTTTAGAAAGTGTTAGAGTTAATACAGACAAAAGGCATAAACACCAACATTTTTTACAGGTGGAAATGTCCTTCAAATTCATTCACCCAGGTAAAGGGCCAGTTCTGATCAGCTGTGTGATAGGGCATGTAATGAGATTACATTAATTCTCATTTCAAGATCTTATCTATGCTTTGTCACCCATCTACATGCCTGCAAATGTGACAGGATTTCACAAAGAATCCATGACTGCACTGACCACATAATCTAGGCGTTTCAAATATCTTTATTGTTTATAGATGGAAACAAAACTCTAATGTTTCCAACAATGCATTTTCCTCTGTTCAAGGACTTAATTGTACTGAATCAACATAAAAAAGTGTTTAAAGCAACTCTCACAAGGTAGGATCATGGCTGTGAAGATGATGTTGTTACGCAAATTTCTTTGCCTATCCCGAGTCTTGCCTATACCTATTCCGTCCTGCTGGCTTCCAGTTTTACATTTTGTCTTGAATGGTACCTTTCTTCAAATGGCTAAACAATCTTATATAGACCCAAGCTTCAAGGAAGCCTAGGCCTTTCCTTTCTCCATAAGTACTACCTGGCAGCTTATTTTACCCAAGTGGCTCAGTGGTAGTTCACGAGGGGACCCCCTTTGTGTCTCCTTGGAAACCTTTGCACCCCAGTCTCAAAAGGCAAGACCATTCCATCTCTGTAATTGATACGGAGGTTGCAGCACAGTATTAACAGCCAAAATCCCAACTGGCTGCAAAAAATCTCACTCTTTAGGTTAACACTGCCACCCATGTTAAAGAGGCCAGTGAAAAGGACAGTACTACTACTTATAGTGCCAGCTCCTGTGAATTGAATCTGTGTTCTCTTGCAGAGATAGAAGGTCCAGTAGAATCCTTAGCATTCAACATGCCTGGGTGTTTTTGATGACAACATTGTGCACTGTGGTTCCACATGTTGTGGTTCCAGCTGATTGCCACTTCGCCAATACTGCACAAGACACACTAGGAACATAGTGGCTGGCAGGTGGAGCCACAGTGCGCAGCAAGGGCCACAGGCATCTAGTATGCTGAGTAGTAGTGGATACTGAAGATTCTACCAAACCTTCCAGTTCTGCAGGAGAACGAACACTCAGTTCACCAGTGGTAAAACAAATAGGTAGAAATGCTATTCTTTTACACACACACACCAATCAGCAATAACATTATGACCACCGACAGTTAAAGTATTAGGTGAACATGTTATCTCTGACGTTGATGTGTTGAATGCAGAAAAAATGGAAAAGCGTAAGGATTTTAACAATTTTGACAAAGGCCAAATTGTAATGGCTACTGACAGCTTGGTGCCAGATACCACAGCACACCTTCAGAGGTCTAATGGAATCCATGCCTTGATGGGGTATGGTGGGAGGTCATAATGTTATGGCTGATTGGTATATATATAGATAGATAGATAGATATTACACATATATTATATTTATATATATATATTGATTGCTACAGGGTTGCTTTAACACAGAACAACAAGGTGGGTGTGTGTATGTGTTTGGAACTCTGTCTGGAACATTATAGATAGATAGCAATTCCATACATCCATTTGGTGCACACAGTAAGCAGCGTGTAACACAAAGGGTTTGATTTACTAAAGGCAAATAAGCTGGTCACCTCACGTGGGAATTTTCCCTTAGCTTAGTGAAATGAGGTGAATCTCTGCTGACTTCAATCATCCAATCATGAGCAAGCATAAATACATTTTATTTATTTTTTTTGCCCATGATTAGGTATTTTTTGCAAATGAGTTTTCACCACATTCATTAAGCCATAGGGGAACTTTCCATGCAAACTGAACAGCCTATTTGCCTTAGTAAATCACTCCCAAAGACTGACAGCAGCAAGGACTTGACCGTTTCTTACCTTAGCCTGGCTAGACAGCTGAGCTACTTGCAGTTTAAGTTCATCATTATGGGCTGTCTGTACCTCTACCTCTTTCACTAGTTTTTTGTTTTTTCCTTTCAGGGTCTCAATCTCCTCCTTCAGATGCTTTATCTGTTTTTCATAATCTTTTCTCTGGATTTCAAAATGTTTTTCAAGCTTCCTATGGAAAAAACAGCGTACATAACTGACCTTTATGTTACAGCTAAACCAATAATAAACCATAAATACCATAAACCTTAGAGATCCCCATCTGCATTAATTTCCTTTATGCCTGTGTCTACAATTCATTGTGCTCTCTCAAAATTTCCCTTTGTAGCCCCCATTTTGAGGCAATGACAGCAAAGCGTAAGTGATGAGCGTAACTGATGACGAGTGATGAGCCTGAATTAAAGACCAGAACTCAGACATCCCTTTAGATGAGCATGTTCCTCCCTGCTGGCCACTGAATGGTGCAGATTTTAGCTGTGCTGTGCTGATCAGTTGCTTGATTACTGTTCTAGAAGCAGATCTGATAGAATGTAATCAAGTAACTGTGTCAGGAAGAGCATGCCAGTAGACAAGATGGTTCCTCTGGGCAGACTCCTGTGCATCTTCACAGGCTAATCCACATTCCTTCTTGTGGACGTAGGAGATGGGCACTTGCTCATGTGCGCATACCCGTGCGTCTACCTGTGGGCACACATGTGGCACTCATGACAGATGATGGCACCAAATGGGCTATTTAAACTGAGCTAGTGCTTAGGGTCATTGCTGCTTTGTCTTCAGCCTTCCATGTATCCTGAGACCCTGTGATCCTGTATCCTGACTCCAGTTGCTGACTCGGCTCATCCTGACTACTCTCTGAACTCTGCCTGTACCTTGTCTTCTGACCAACGCTTCTGCCTACTCCATTTGCTGCTGCTCCACCGATAGGTTCCAGACCCGGCTTGTACCCTGACCATGATCTTGCCTGTGCCTCTATACCTGATCTGTCCTGCCAGTCTATGACCCAGCCTACCTGACTCTGCTACTTCTCTGGCTGTGCCTGCTTGTCTACTGTCAGCTATCAGTATATGCTTTACTTGTCTGCTGTCGCCAGTGCCAGTCTGCCTCAGTCTGCCTACCAGCTGCCATCCAGCTTGCCTGCCACACTGAATACCATTGATGACTACTACTGTCTGACATGGACACCTGCGCTATTGCTAGCAAGACCTACAGGCACTCATGCCACTGTGCCACTGTTCACACTATCAGGGGCCCCCGAGTCAGAGGTGTAAGAGAGGCTTTCCTCATCATATCAGGCTCTACTACCAGGTACATGCAAAACTGTTGGGTGGAGTATATAGATAAAATCTACACCAGTAAGTGGCGAGTTCCCTCCCTGGAGCAAGCACATCTAAAAGGTGCCCAGGGATGTGTTCTTTTATTATTGCATGTTATGCACACACAAGAAAGAAAAAATATTAAAACAGTACTAATTCAGTGTTTTGAGTGAGTGATTCATGCTCTTTATTAATACTTATTGTAATGAATGTGACTTTAGTATTCCTTTAATGAAAAAATGAATTAGAAGCAACCTACAAATTATCTAGGTCAATGAAAATTGTATGTGAAATGAACTCCACCTCCATAACCCTAATAAGCATGTCTTTCAACGTTGGAGCCCAGTTTGTTTCTTTATTTATGATACGAGAGTAGAGGTATCACATATGAAATAAGTTATACATACACTCTTTGCTTTTCCTCTTTCTCAACATCTGTAAACAGCTGGTTGGTAAGTTCATTCATTTTATCTGTGCAGAAAAAAGAAAAGCAGCACAACCTTTGATTATATCTGCAAACCTAGCTATATTATAAAAGTTCTGTTAGTCTGAAAACACATTACCCTTCATTTCTTGGGTTTTTTCCTCTAGCCGGGTCTCCAGTTTTTGCTTATGTTCCTGAAGATCAGTGTTCTGAGATTGTAGTTTGGATATTTTCTAATATAAGAGAGACATTTACACAATCATACTGATGATAAAACATCTAGGGAATACATTCGGTAATCTTTCCAAAGACAATAAAAACACCCAGTACAACATGTGGTAGTGTAAGGTGCCTTCTCTATGTGCAGCATCACCCCCTATTACTCACCTAAGCCCCCTCTCGATCCAGTGATGTGCACAGGCTATCTCAGAACTCGGCTATCCCAGAACTCCCTCTCCTCATTGGCTGAGACAGAAGCAGGAGCCATTGGCTCCCACTGTTGTCAATCACAGCCAGTGAGCCAATCAGGAGAGAGGGGGAGGGGCCGAGCTGCAGTTCCCCCATAGCAAGCTACTTGCTGTGGGGGCACCCAACAGGAGGTAGGGACCAGGAGAGCCTGCGGGGGACCCGTGAAGCAGAGGATCCAGGGTGCTCTGTGCAAAACCACTGCACCCAGCAGGTAAGTATAGACAAGCTTGTTATTTTTTTCTTTGAAAAAAAATAAGCCTTTAGAATCAATTTAAGAGCACTAAGTGTCATTGCTGTCTGCTGCTTCACTGCTTTTGACAAGTTTTCTTGACACCAAGAGAAAAAAGGTGACAGGAGAGGGAGTTCCAGCACACAGGCTCCAAATGACAGCCTCAGCTCTGCTCTTGTGCGCTCTGTGAAGGGGGGCGTGTCTCTTCCCTCCAATCAGCTCCCCTCACTAAAGTCTGCAGAGGGGGACTTCACCTCTCCATCACCTTTTTTCTGACAGCTCATACAAGCTTTATAAAATCTGGACTTTGAATGGATGTAGAGAAGAGAAGACTGTGCAGATAAACAGCTACAACTTCTGTAGAAGAATTTGTTTCATCTCTGTGTATCACCTGAGGTCGGTCACTTCACTGGGTATATGGAAGGGTTTACAACCACTTTAACAGCTTCCATGCTGCCCTATAGCAGAAACACTTCTACAGGGCGGCACGGGTGCGCAAAATCATGTATATATACGTAATTTTGCAGTTCCCGGTAGGGGGCGCATGCTGGGGCAATTCCCAGGGGGCAATAAAACCAGGTGGTTGAGGCATGGTTTTACCACCCCGGCCACATGCCTGAACACTAACATACAGCTGCTTATGGCTGTACACATGTCATGGCTACAATGCTAAGCATCACAGCCACAGCAAAATTAAACAGCATGTTGCTTTCGGAAGGCCACCACCAAAATACCTATCAACTACAGTAGTTCTATGGGGCTTCCTCAGAACCCTGGGCAATTCACAGTGATTATACGGTTAAAAACAGCGATGAGGAGGCAACATATCGTCTCCTCACTGCCTGTCAAACACCTTTGAAAAGTGATCTGAGAGTGGATTTTCAGAGACGTGGCAGTCCCTAACACACAATGTGTACAAGCTCTAACAGCTGGAAATCACTGTAGTAGACATCACTACTCCAATGATCTCCTCTAGCTTCCCGGTCCTGTAATGAGCGGCTGCCCTGCTGCAGGAGCGCCATTTACAGAATTATTTTCATTTTTTCAATGAATGCAAAGCATTCTCTGATTGGATGAGGTGGAGAGCGTGATGTCACTGTGTAACCTCTCCATCTCATCCAAAAAAAAATGCCATCTGGAATTTCTTCCTTAATGTCCTGCCTTATTTCATTGCATATTCATTTGCATACCAACACACCCTCAGCAAGCAAACAATGCATCCTATCGCACCACCACAATATACATTTACCCCTAAATTGTTTGAGTTCTGCCCAATATCAAATCATAGATTTATTTATTAAATGTCCATATAGAAAGCTGGTGAAATCATTAGATGTCCAGCCCCAGGTTATTACAATTTATTCACAAGCTCAGATTTCAGTTGCATTGTATAGGAAGACTTTCGTGAATGATAAGCAAAGCCTTGCAGCCAAATGACCATCACAAACACTGTCTGACATGAAGCTGGGTGCGCCTTCTAGTGGCAGTAAAAATATTGACATGAAAAAATGCCACAATGAAGACAAAAATACAATGTTCCCTTCATCTATCACACCATGCTATGTAGAAGAGCGATGTTATAGAGACCAAGAGGAACTAACCTGGTCAGTGTCATCTCTGTATTTCTTCCCCTTTTCCTCCTGTGATTTCAACTGCGTAACAGATTTTTCCAGATCTGATTCAAGTTTATGAAGTTTATCAATATCATGTGCATGAGTGGAAGCCAAACTAGTCAGTCTTTCCAATAATCCATGATTTTCTTTGTTCTGAAACGGTATTTGCAGTATTGCTATGAATGCACCTTAAAGCAATTAAAGCATCTAAGGCAAAGTAAACCTAGCAAAAGTTAAAACAGAAGCATGAAAAAAACAAACATACATACCCACCTAGGTGGATGCAGCATCGATCTGATGCTGCATCTGTCCCCTGCTGCCTCTACACTCAGAACTGAGTGATCAAACACCACTGATCGCTCAGTTCTCACTCTTCAGTCAGCAAAGAGACAGTGACCATCAGTCACCACCTCTGTGCCCTGCCTCTCCAGTGCTCACTGGAGCACCTGGCTGCAAAGCAGGTGGGAGGGGCTGGCTTGAGGTCTCAGCAGCACACTGAGAGGCTTAGGCAGCTACCAGTCAGGAATTGGGGTAGATCGGACATTAAAGTTGGGATCTCTCTAAAGCCTAGACCAGCTGAGTGACATCAGTCAACAACGGGCTGAATACTGGTCACAGGAGTGCAGAACGAAGTGTACTCCCTTGATCCCTAGGAGAATAAGGGCCAAAAGAGCTTTAGCTCTACTTCTCTTTTAAGGCATTTACTGCTTTAATTCGTTTTGATTCAAAGCCATTTTGATGTAGTTTTGGATAAGTTAAGGAAGAGTTGGAACCCCTGTCAAGTTTTTATTGCTGTCTGTGTTCCTGCTAGGTGGGCTCACCTTCTCTGTTTGTCCTGTCACCGTTGTCACTGGGAGGGAAAGTAATGAAACCGTTGTCACCAGAACAATAGGTAGGGGTACAACTCCCAATGGGTACAATTGTCTAAGAAAGAAATTCTTCTCAATTTGCAGAGATTGCTTATTGCATCTCTAGGACAGGAAAATAAGGGAAATCTCCCCAATGGACAAAGAAGGAAGGAAGGAAGGAAGGAAGGAAGGAAGGAAGGAAGGAAGGAAGGAAGGAAATTAATTAGTTTGTACTTATATTTAGACTTTTTTATTTGAACTTGTTTTGCAGCCCTGATGAAGGGGGAGTCTAAGGCTAGTCATACATTTTACAGTTTTCTTGCACAATCTTCCTTTATATTTACCAAAACCATATAATATAAGGTCAAACCTAAACACTCTCAATGTGTATGCAATCAGGCAGGCCCTTGCACTACATCAGGGGTAGGCAACCTTAAGGAGGTGGAGATCTACCTTAACAACATGGGAGAAGTCAAAGATCATGAGCACAGCGTCTCCTCCTCACAGTTGAATTAAACCTCTTATTGCCGTACTACCGTGTCACAATCGCATGCATTGCACATCATGGGTTTAAATTAGGTGGCGAGGAGGCAAAATATCGCCTCCTCACCACCTGTTAAACACACTCGGATTGCTTTTCAGAGGAGCAGCAGTGCCTGCTGCAAGTGTGAATGAGCACTTAGTTGTATTCAGCAGCGGTAACTTTGTTCACAGGTAAAGTTGGGGAGTGGTAAAACCTTGCTGTTGAGTCAGGGTTTTCCTGCCCCCAATCCCTTTCCCCTTTAACTGTTGAGGCAGCAGACAAAGGTGTACACATTCCGCAACAGGAATTAAACCCCCTGTTGTTTTTGGTGGGTGCTATCGCCTGCCAATCATACCCTTCAGTTAAATCAGGCATGTCCAAAGTCCGGCCCGCGGGCCATTTACGGCCCGCGGATCGGTTTAATACGGCCCTCCAACAGCCCTCCCTGCTCTGTGTAATGTGGCCCTCCCACGGCCCTCCCTTCTATGGCAGACAGTCTTCTGCTTGAAAGCAGAGGGCAGTGCGCATGCCTGACTGCAGCGTGTTCTCCCTGGTCTGTGTAAGGCAGGGCTGTCGCACGGCCCTCCCTTCTGTGGCAGACAGTCTTCTGCTTGAGAGCAGTGCGCATGCGTGACTGCGCCGCGCTGGGAGCGACAGAGGGCGGTGACGTCAGGGCCGGGCTTCCAGCGTGAAGTGTGTTTCTCTTCCCCTCCCGGCTGCCGAGCAGAGACTTCAGCTCCAGCTACCTTTTTCACCCTTCACATTAGTGCAGGTAAGTTTTTTTTTTATTTATTTTCAATACATTGTGAAAACTCAGCTGTCAGTTGATCTTAATGTTATGAAATGAAAAGTATGTCGTTTGCAATTAACTTGGCATAAAATAATTTATTTGCATTTAATTGTAATGGTTCAAAGAATGTTCGGAAAAATGTTCGGCCCTCCACCATGTTCACTTCATCCAATCTGGCCCTCTTTGAAAAAAGTTTGGACACCCCTGAGTTAAATAGAGCCGCCCTGCAAGCGCCCCAAAACTGAGCCCCCTATAAGGCTGCTTTCACACTGATGTGCTGGGGTTTATCTGTACTGTGGGTGCAAAGCAGTGCATCTGCAACTTTCCTGGGTTAGCTTCTTTTTGCCATAGACTTCTATTATAGCCTGTAGGTGTGGTGCAGTTCTCAAAGTGAACCAAAACTCCTGCATTCAGGAAGTTTGGTGTACTTTCAGAAAGTGCAGCACACCTACAGGATATAATAGAAGCTTATAGCTAAGAGCAGCAAACCCACAGGAAAGCTGCAGGTACACTGCACTGCACCCACAGTGTGGGTAAACCGCAGCACGTCAGTGTGAAAGCAGCTTTATACTATTAAATCCAGTGTATTGCTTCACACTGACATGAAGATCTCTTCTTTCCTGCTGCTGGCACCACTCTGGAGACCACTAGCTGGGATAAGAGGTGGAGTGCAGTTGGTATCACTCTGCATGGGACAGGAGCCAGCACTACAGAGGAGGCATTAGCTTATGCGGCTTTTGCTCCCTACTACAGCTCCAACTTTACAAGTAGTTCCTCTGCATTGCACTCTGTTTTATACTCTGGAATGGTGGATAAGCAAGCCCAGACTGCAATGTACCAGTCTCCTGGAGGCGATTTACTGGTTGCAGACCCCCACACTACATAGTTGAAGGTGAATCTAAACAAAATTGAATAAGAAACTTGTACAATGTATGGACAGCTGAACTCACAACTAAGTGTCATGATCACTGTAAACATATACTCCAGCCTGCAGCACCCAAAATTGTGGGGTTTTGCAATAATATACCATGTTTTAATTGTCCCACAAGTCTACCCTGATTTTATTTGCAAGTCATCAATACATGTTTAGTGTGAGGTTTTCCATTTGCAGATCCCTAATGAAATGCACTCCACTGTTCATGGTTTCACTAAACATTCTCTGAAAACTGGAAAGGTGTTCACTATTCTGACATCAAGTGAATTCTGCTCTGGTAGACTCTCCAAGTAATAGAAAACACTACCTGATCTTCAAGCTTCTTCTGCAGTCTCTGCACCCTATAGGACAGCTGAATGTTCATCACAAACCGCCGGATGTTCTGGAATCTGCGCCGTGCAAGCCAAGCTCGGGCATACTTCTGTAGAATCAAAGCTTTGTGCTCCTCACGCATCTTTGAAAGAAGATGATTAAGATTGGTCAAAGAATATCAAAATAAAGTAAGTTCAAAATTATTCTTAATGCTCCAGCAGAGATTAAACATGATAGTGTGCATCTACCTGTCTGGTAAATGCTCACCTGTACATGCTGCCTGCTGCCATACCCTCCGTACTTCTGATCTGCACACACTACCCGCCGTCATTCTCTCTGCACTCCTGATCTACACATGCTGCCTGCTGTCATACCTTTGTGACTCTGCTCCTACACATACTGCCTGCTGTCATACCTTTGTGACTCTGCTCCTACACATACTGCCTGCTGTCATACCTTTGTTACTCTGCGCCTACACATACTGCCTGCTGTCATACCTTTGTGACTCTGCTCCTACACATACTGCCTGCTGTCATACCTTTGTTACTCTGCGCCTACACATACTGCCTGCTGTCATACCTTTGTTACTCTGCGCCTACACATACTGCCTGCTGTCATACCTTTGTTACTCTGCGCCTACACATACTGCCTGCTGTCATACCTTTGTGACTCTGCTCCTAGACATACTGCCTGCTGTCATACCTTTGTGACTCTGCTCCTAGACATACTGCCTGCTGTCATACCTTTGTGACTCTGCTCCTACACATACTGCCTGCTGTCATACCTTTGTGACTCTGCTCCTACACATACTGCCTGCTGTCATACCTTTGTGACTCTGCTCCTACACATACTGCCTGCTGTCATACCTTTGTGACTCTGCTCCTACACATACTGCCTGCTGTCATACCTTTGTGACTGCTCCTACACATACTGCCTGCTGTCATACCTTTGTGACTCTGCTCCTACACATACTGCCTGCTGTCATACCTTTGTGACTCTGCTCCTACACATACTGCCTGCTGTCATACCTTTGTGACTCTGCTCCTACACATACTGCCTGCTGTCATACCTTTGTGACTGCTCCTACACATACTGCCTGCTGTCATACCTTTGTGACTGCTCCTACACATACTGCCTGCTGTCATACCTTTGTGACTGCTCCTACACATACTGCCTGCTGTCATACCTTTGTGACTCTGCTCCTACACATACTGGCTGCTGTCATACCTTTGTGACTCTGCTCCTACACATACTGCCTGCTGTCATACCTTTGTGACTCTGCTCCTACACATACTGCCTGCTGTCATACCTTTGTGACTGCTCCTACACATACTGCCTGCTGTCATACCTTTGTGACTGCTCCTACACATACTGCCTGCTGTCATACCTTTGTGACTGCTCCTACACATACTGCCTGCTGTCATACCTTTGTGACTCTGCTCCTACACATACTGGCTGCTGTCATACCTTTGTGACTCTGCTCCTAGACATACTGCCTGCTGTCATACCTTTGTGACTCTGCTCCTACACATACTGCCTGCTGTCATACCTTTGTGACTGCTCCTACACATACTGCCTGCTGTCATACCTTTGTGACTGCTCCTACACATACTGCCTGCTGTCATACCTTTGTGACTCTGCTCCTACACATACTGCCTGCTGTCATACCTTTGTGACTCTGCTCCTACACATACTGCCTGCTGTCATACCTTTGTGACTCTGCTCCTACGCATACTGCCTGCTGTCATACCTTCTGTAATCCTTAGCTGTATATAATGCCTGCTCTCAGGGCCAGTTCACACCAGATGCAGTCCAGTGCATTTTTTTTTCTTCTGAATCAAAAACGAATGGATATTAGGATAATATTCCAATAGCATACTACACACCAGTGCAGTCAGTTCCAGTCTGTTCCAGTGCAGAAAAAAAAGTAGAATGTGCAACATTTTTTCTGCACAGAGCTTTACTGGAATTTGGAAAAAGCACAAAAAATGCTCCGGCACACACCTAAATGCATCAAAAACACACCAGAATGCACATGTCCCTATTAAGTCCCGGTTCACACTATTGTGGTGCAGCAAACCACACGTTATTCGGACAAGAATCGAACCGCATTCCTGTTCAAATCACATGCGATTTTTTTGCAGTGCAATTTGAGCCATTCATTTTGTATGGCTCAAATCGCACTGCAAATCGCAGCACATCCGCATGAAAGGTGCAGGCACCTTTTTTTTCACACCGAATGGGATTGCATGGATGTTCACACATTCAGCCAATCGCGCTGGATTTTGCAAACCCTTTTTCTGGATGTAGTTAACATAGATACCCACATCGGTTCACATGAACTGAGTGCGACTGTGATGCAGTGTGGGAAATGCACAGGAATCACTGCAAATCTTGTACTGCATCAGTGTGAACCAGCACTTCAGATGAAGAAAAAAAAGAGGGGAAAAAATGCACTGGAAAACATCAAGAACACGTCAAACATGTGCATGCATAAACGCATCCAGACTGCATTTCTGTGACGTGAACCGGCCCTCATACCTTCTGGACTCCTTACCTGCTCATACTGCCTGCTTTCAAACCCTGTGCACTTCTTACCTGCACATACTGTCATTCTTTCTGTACTCCTATCCTGCACATACTGCCCACTGTCATACCTTCTGGACTCTTCTCTTGCACATATTGCCCACTGTCATACCCCCTTGACTCCTTACCTGTACATACTGACTGCTTTCATACCCTCTGTACTCCTGATCTGCATATACTACCCACTGTCATACCCCCTTGACTCCTTACCTGTACATACTGACTGCTGTCATACCCTCTGTACTCCTGATCTGCATATACTACCCGCTGTCATACCCCCTTGACTCCTCTCCTGTATATACTGCCCGCTGTCATTCCCTCTGGACTCGTCTCTTGTACGTATTTGTTGTAGTCTCTGTACTCCTTCTCAGTCTCTCCTGCCTGCTGTCATACCCTCATCTCCTGCACATTCTGCCCACTCTCATTCCCTTGCACTCCTCTCCTGCATATACATTATCTGTTATACCCTTCTCTATCCTCTGCATCATATATGGGCTGCTATCATACCCTCTACTCATTCTGCTAAAACCATTCTTTAGCATTGTGTGTAGGATCCTCATTTTTACTTCTGGACCAGGCACACTTTTGCTAGTATATATAATAAAAATAATAATAGCATTACATTTGTTACTTTGAATGTGTGATTAACCACCTTCTAAGAATATCATTGGTCAGCATGCTGCCAGCTAATACATATGAGGATAGTCTAATCATAGTCATCTCACAATTCATAGACGTACCTTGCGATACTTCTTTCTGGCCAGGTAACCTCGTGTGTATGCTTGTATGGTCACAGCAGCTACTAGTATAAGCTGGTAAATGCGGCGGACCAGAAAACCTCGGCAGTATTTCTGAATGATGATAGCAGCCCAGGTGTGCTTAATGGCAGTTGCCGTTATTGCTTGCCTAGTAATAAAAAAGCAAATTTAAGTTCAGAGAATACTTATTGATGTTACCATGCAGAATTCTCATTTTCTCCAGGTTATTAAAAGGTAACTCCATTTTCTGATCATATTTCATGTCACACCCATATTTAGGCCCCACCATCAAATCCCCCACTTGCAGAATCCAAGAGTTCTTCTGCAAGTTGATTTCTGTCAGATATGAAATCGGCGTGGCTGTGTAAGGCTTCATACATGTACTCACGTCATTCATTTAAAGAAATCTGTGAATGAACCAACTACAAGTCCCATCTGCCATCGCAATAGAGGGATTGTAGTTCTTATTGGAGCACAAGAGCAGTGATGTCACTGCATTTGCAGCCCAGTGATTCTTCCTCTAGCCCTGTAATGGAAGGTTGGTACCTCCATAGAGACCTGAGCTGGAGGAATAGTCTGCAGGAGCCACAGCATTGCATCCATGATCCATTGATTACCACTGCAATGCTTGTAGGTTCAACTGCAAAAAAATAATAAATGATTAGTACTGTTTGAAAAATGGGCACATTTATTTTTTCTGTGCAAAAGGTGGGTTTCTTCTTTAAGTGATGTCACAGCAATCATGAACTAGCAAAAAAAAAAATCTAGAAACTTTCAGTTTAAAATCAACACTCATAAAAATGAACTGTCAAATTTGGTCGGGAGCTGTAGTTGGCTTTGAATTCATTTAAACTTTGGGTTACCTGACGGCCCGCTGTCCTCTGACATACTGCTGTATGGTAATGGCGGCATGTCTTGCCCGCAGGAATTTTTTGCGTTGCACCCAGCCTCGAATATTCTTCTGGATTATGACACAGGCATTTCTCAGCTTATCAGATCTTAGTTTTTCTAAGTAGGCCACTTGGCCAGCTCTGAAGAAGATTTTAGTCTTTCCAAACACATACTGGTTGGAGTCCTGAAAACAAGGTGAAACCAAAAACAAACAGTAGGAGTAAAGGGTTATTTTACCATCACAGCCACCATTGGTGGTGCCACAATAGGCAAGACTTTAAAAGAGAAGAAGGCTGAGCCATAGTACTGTAGGAGTAGTGGTCTAGAGACAACAGTTCCCTGTCAGATATTTTTCCCTTTAGTTTGGTACTGAGTGATAATATCATTTAGGACATTGTAGGCCCTGCATCAAATGCTAGGAACACATGCAGTCTGCATTCCAAGCATTGGTTTCTGGATGCATACCACCTTTAATGTTAGTATTACACAGTACACCATCCAACCACAGAAGCTGTCAGCCTCTCATTGGTTTCATACACACTGGGGCTTTTGTAAACGCTTTCTCCTAGCAGGAGAAAAGCAGTTTCAAAAATGCACCTAAGCCATGGTTTTGCAAATGCATTTAAGCATGTCAAGTGCTTGGACGCTTTCTTAATTAGCCAGAATATTCATTTATTCTGGCCATTAAAATGAAAATAAAACCGCTCAAGTGCAAAACACACCTAGCGTCTTTACACCTGTTTAGACACGTCAGGTTTTTTTTTCTGCTTGTCAATGCATTTATGATTTTTTTTAAATCATGTCCCTTTATGCCTTTAAAGTGCACTTTATAAAGAATTTTTAAAAGATAAAAGACTTTTTTGCACAGATTAATTGGTTTTCAATGCATTCCTATGGGAAACCGTGTTTTGGTTTACGAATTTTTCGCAATATGAAAAGTCCCGCAGAACATATTAAATTTGTAAATTGAGCTATGCCTGTATTTGTAATATATTCCGTGGAATAAAATGAATTCACATGGGTATTTTCACGGAGTAATTAATAGTTACTTATGATCTGGGTCTAAAATTTTGACAGCTAGTGGGGAGGAGAAGGTCTCCCGATAGCTGTCACAACGGGGATCGGGGGGGGGGGGGGTGCAGGGGCTGGTCTGATTGTAATATGTTCCACCCTGAATATGGATGTAACATGTTACAAAAGGTGAACGTTTCCTTTATACCTGACGTTATAGAATTGTACAGACTTGTTTGTGCCGTGTGTTGATCTGTGACTTATCTCCCAAGTTATTTTTCCAGAAATTCATTCCTGAATGAGGCTCTAACTCATGTACACAAAGGCTAAAATTTGAGACTGTTAAGCGCAGTACCATTATATATACATATATATATATACACACACACACACTATATATATTAATATATTCAATATACTTTTTATGTATAGCTTATCCACACAGGAATGTAAGTGTAAAGGTGCCAGCAATTCTAAATTAAAACTTGATTAGAGTGTGCAAAATTAAATGGACACAAACAGTGCTTGAGTGCAGAACTTTTTTACCCTTCCTGTGGCCCCCTGGAACACAGGGCCCTGAGCAGCCACACATTCTGTTCTTAATATAGGAACTACTCTACTAATCTGATCTATAACTATTTCTGCTGTACAGTTTCTTTGGTTTGCAGGCCACCTACTGGTTAAAAACCCAATTACACTGTAAGTACTGACCTAGTTTGAATCCTTAAATACAGGTGCATATCAATAAATTAGAATATCATCAAAAAGATAATTTATTTCAGTAATTAAATTCAAAAAGTGAAACTCATATACTATATAGATTCATTACACACAGAATGATATATTTCAAGCATTTCCATCTTTAATTTTGATGATTATGGCTTACAGCTAGTGAAAACTCAAAATTCAGTATCTCAGAAAATTAGATTACATAAGACCAATAAAAAAAAGTATTATTAATACAGAAATGTTGAGTTACTGAAACGTATGTCCATGTACAGTATAGTATGCACTCAATACTTGGTCGGGGGTCCTTTTGCCTAAATTACTGAATCAATGCAGTGTGGCATGGAGGTGATCCGCCTGTGGCCTTCAGCTCATTAGCATTGTTGGATCTGGTGTCTCTCAACTTCCTCTTGACAATACTCCACAGATTCTCTATGGGCTTTAGGTCAGGCGAGTTTGCTGCCAATCAAGTGATACCATGATCATTAAACCAGGTATTGGTACTTTTGGCAGCGTGGGTAGGTGCCAAGTCCTGCTGGAAAAAGAAATCAGCATCTCCACAAAGCTGGTCAGCAGAGGAAAGCATGAAGTGCTCTAGAATTTCCTGGTAGATGGCTGCGCTGACTTTGGACTTGATAAAACACAGTGGACCAACACCAGCAGATGACATGGCTTCCCAAATCATTAAACTGTGGAAACTTCACACTGGACCTCATGCAACTTGGATTCTGTGCCTCTCCACTCTTCCTCCAGACTCTGGGACCTTGATTCACAAATGAAATGCAAAATTTATTTTCATCCGTAAAGAGGACTTTGAACCAGTGAGCAACAGTCCAGTCCTTTTTCTACTTAGCCCAGGTAAGGCGCTTCTGATGTTGTCTCTGGTTCAGGAGTGGCTTGAAACAAGGAATGTGACAGTTGTAGCCCATGTCCTGGATACGTCTGTGTGTGGTGGCTCTTGAATCACTGACTCCAGACATAGTCCACTCCTTGTGAATCTCCCCCAAATTCTTGAATGGTCTGTGCTTCACAATCCTCTCAAAGCTGCGGTTATCCCTGTTGCTTGTGCACCTTTTTCTACCAGACTTTTTCCTTCCACTCAACTTTCCATTAATATGCTTGGATACAGTACTCTGTGAACAGCCAGCTTCTTTAGCAATTTATTTATTTTTATTTATTTATTTATCGAGTTTATATAGCGCCAAAGGGTTTGCTCAGCGCTGTACAATAGAGGGGGGACAATACATGAAACAGAACAGTATAATCAAACAGCACACGAGGGGTTAGAGGGCCCTACTCTTTCGAGCGTACAATCTAGGAGGGAGGGGGTAGAGGCACAGGAGGAAACGGCTGTGGGGGATGGAGTGGTAGGAGGAGGGAAGGGCAGCGGCTGTTAGGTGAGGGTGGGGTAGGCTTCCCTGAAGAGGTGGGTTTTCAGGGAGCGCCTGAAGGTGAGGAGGGAAGGTGACAGTCTGATGGATTGGGGTAGTGAGTTTCAGAGGATGGGGGAGGACCTGGAGAAGTCTTGCAGTCGTGCGTGGGAGGAGGAGACCAGGGAGCAAGATAGAAGGAGGTCCTGTGAAGAGCGAAGGGTACGGGTAGGGTGGTACCTGGGAATCAGGTCGGTGAGGTAGTTAGGGGCAGTGTTGTGAATGGCCTTATAGGTCAGGGTGAGCAATTTAAATTTAATGCGTTGGGCAATGGGGAGCCAGTGGAGGGAGAGGCAGAGGGGGGTGGCAGAGGTGGAGCGGCTGGTGAGGTGGATGAGTCTGGCCGCTGAGTTCAGGATGGTCTGAAGCGGGGAGAGCCTGCACTGGGGTAGGCCGGTGAGGAGGGAGTTGCAGTAGTCCAGGCGTGAGATAATCAGGGAGTGTACTAGTAGTTTAGTGGTGTCTGGGGTAAGGAAGGAGCGTATCTTGGCGATATTGCGGAGGTGGAGTCTGCATGTGTTTGTGAGAGATTTGATATGAGGTTGAAAGGAAAGGTTTGAGTCCAGAATGACGCCAAGGACTTTGGCTTGCTGGGCGGGATTGATGGTGGTGTTGTTGGTAGTGATGGAAAGGATGGGGGGGGGGGGGGCGCGGGCTGGGGGGAAGATGAGAAGCTCGGTTTTGGAGAGGTTGAGTTTGAGGAAACAATGATGTTTTGTGACTTACCCTACTTGTAGAGGGTGTTAATGACTGTCTTCTGGACAACTGTCAAAGCAGCAGTCTTCCCCATGATGGTGTAACCAACTGAACCAGACTGAGAGACCATTTAAAGGCTCAGGAAATTTTTACAGGATTTTTTGAGTTGATTAGCTGATTAGCGTGTGATACCATAAGTCTACAATGTTAACTTTTTCACAAAATTCTAATTTTCTGAGATACTGACTTTTGGGTTGTCACTAGCTGTAAGCCATAATCATCAAAATTAAAAGAAAGAAATGCTTGAAATATATCACTCTGTGTGTAAAAGATCTATATAACATATTAGTGTTACTTTTTTAATTGAATTACTGAAATAAATTAACTTTTTGATGATATTCTAAAATATTGAGAAAAACCTGTACTAGCACACAACATGAAATCTGTGAAACTGATCATTCAATATACACAAAGGGGGAGATTTACCAAAACCAAAGGGTTCAAAATCTGGTGCCCTTCTGCATAGAAACCAATCTGCTTCTAACTTCAGCTTGTTCAGTTAGGTTTTGGCACTAAAACCTGGAAGCAGATGGGTCTCCATGTAGAACTGCACCAGATTTTGCACCCTCCAGTTTTAGAAAATAATTCCCAATATCTAAAAATATCTACATGTACCAGAAAAATCATACACTTGATTGATTTACTAAAGGCCAATAGACTGTTCACTCACTATGCAAGGAAACGGCATTTTGCAAGGGAATGTTCCCTTAGCTTTTTAAATTAAAAATTCACTTTGCAAAGAAAACGTAATCACGTGCAAGCAAAATAAAAAACTATATTTCTGCTTGCACATGATTGGATGATGTAAGCCAGTGGACCTTTACTAGACATGTGCGACCACTGGGATTTTTATTTTTTTTTGCTATATAAATGAAAAAGTCCCAAATTTTTGAAAAAAAGTGTTTTTCTTATACAATTTTGCAAATAAATAATCTTTCTTCATAAATATTGGCCAAAATGTGTTCAGTTACCTTTTTAGCAAAAAAAAAAAAAATAACCCAAATTAGTTTATAACCAAAAATTATAATTTTTCAAAACATTTTTTTTAAATTTGTATTTTATTTTTTTATATTATTATTATTTATGTTTTTTTGGTTTTTTTTTTACATACCATCACCCTAGCAGTACAGTGTCGCCATAGCTACACTGTACTACTTGTGGGGGGTGATGAATATTTTTCTCTTTTTTCAGACTGATTACTTTTACACCCATAAAGGCTGTAAAAGCAATCATTTCTCCTTCTCTCTGGCTGCATTCTTGCAGTCATTGAGAAATACTGTGTGAGCTGTGATTGGTCACAGCTTGTCACACGGTACAAGGCTGTTGTGAATAGCTTTGTACCATGTGATCTCTGTTATCATTCACAGATTTCACCAGTAGTAAAGACATCTTGCTTACTACTCTTCATGTGATCACTGATAGGCCAATCAGTGATGACATGATCGGGACCTCACACAGAGGTCCTGTACAACTATCGGTGGTCACTGGATCGCGGTGCTGCGCGCTCCCTGGGAGAGCGCACAAGCAGGGAAGTGGAAAGGATATTTATAAACGGCTACTCGCCCCTGAACTGCTCCTGTCCAGCCTTTTATATACATGGGCCGGAGGGGAAGTAGTTAAAAAAAGTTTGTGGGCATGGTCACTCATATTTTTAATATCAATACCAAAATTTCATGATTTCTGCTAGGGTGTGCAACTTTTTGAGCACAACTGTACAAAATGAATGCCAATGATACGAAACAAATCCCGAAAACGACTCAGTTTACCATAACGAATATGATGAAACAAACTTCTTCAATTAACAAATGCATCTGAAATGAAGCAAAATGAAAATTTCCAGCGTGCACATGTATAAGCTTCACCACATTTGCTACGTTAAGGGTAAATTCTCTTGCAAAGTGCAAATTCCATTGTAGAGTAAACAGCCTATTTGTCTTTAGCAAATCAATTCCACTGTATCAAACACTGTATGAACATACCTGGATTAATCTTTGCAATACAATCATGCAAATCTGCTTTTTATCATGCAAAGCCAATTCCTGCTGTGTCATGAGAATGCTATAGCGACCATAAAATTCAATGTATGTCCACCTAGAAAGACACAATATCAATGAATTAAGGGCTTATAGCTAAAGTTTAGTGTTTAAGTAATCTGAGATGGAGAATTACCTGGAAGGATAGCTTTGTGCACTAATTCGGATTGTTTCCAGCACACCGCACGCTCGTAACTGCTGGACAACTCGAATAGGGTCAAACCTGGGATAAAGTAAAATTACTATTAACATATACATGTAAAATGTATGCTTATTATGTTCTATGGAAACATAATTTTCATGTCTAATTCATATCACAAAAAGAATAATACACGGGTGTTCATTCACAAAGGTAAGTAACACAAGAATTATTACCCCATACTGCCAAATACTAAATAGGACCTTTTAAAGTTATCACAATTAAACTTTCTCCTTAGCATTACTTATAGTAAAATATCTTTTTACTTAATACACTGTAAATATATTTAACACAAGGAATCTGCTATACGTGCTACATTTGACTCTTTTCTCTACACATGATACATTCTCTCTGGGGAGGTAAAGAAAAGCAGAAGATTGGGGTAGAGTCATGAAGCAGAAAAGGCTGTTGACTATACTTGAAATGGTAGGAATAATGGTAGGAAAAAACTAAATCAGCATAAAATAGTTTCTTCATTGGCCAAAATAAAATAGTGCAATTGCATATGCATTTTGTCAGGTGAAATGTTTAACAGTTATTATTTCTGGCCGATAAATTAAATAGGAAATGTATTTTCGTGATGTAATAAATGACAGAAGATGCTTGGGACACCAAAGCTGGAAAACTTCTATAAAACTGAAAGCTCCAGTTGGGCAATGGTGAAAAACCTTTCAGGAACTCTTCCAAGCTCCTGGTGAATGGCTTGAAAGCTGCAAGTGGCAGAAGAACAATAATGTTTTGTGATAATCTGGACACAAGTGTACAAAATACTGGGACAATAGGCCATTGATCAGACTCCACTTTGAACAAAGGGTAGGTGGCAATGTAATGCTTATAAAGTGGACATTACTGGTCATTTCCTACTCATTTGTCACAATTATTTTTGATAATGCCCATGTTTTTGTACAAAGATGCCTCTCCTCTAAGTGTACATGGAAAGGGAACATGTCATTCTGGAAAGGGAAAGATGAGAGAGGGAAAGTGAAAGATGAGAAAGAGGCCACAAAATGAAAGGATGGTGCTAAGTCACTGTCTAGCTGCTGGACTATTGCTGGTGTTATTTAGGTGTTCTTCTTGTCTTTCAGATGGCCTTGTGCTGTGAGTGATTATGAAGAAGTGCCTGACCACTGACAGGTAAAGTGAATAACATTGTTTATTTCATTGCAATGACATCTCAAAGAGGGTGGGATATACTAAGCAACACATGAACATGTTGTCCCTGAGGTTGATATGTTGAAAACAGAAAAGCATAAGGATTTGAGCAACTTTGACAAGATGTTTGGATTACAGCAGCTCCAAAGCTGCAGCTCTTGTGGGATGTTCCTGGTCTGCAGTGGTCAGGACCGACCAAAAGTGGTCCAAGGAAGGAAAATTGGGTGGCCAAGCTTATTGATGCAGATTTGGAGTGTAGGCTGGCCCATGTAGCCTGGTCCAATGGAAGAGCTACTGAATCTCAAATTTCTGAAAAAAGTAATGTTGGTTCCAAAAGAAAGGTATCAGAACACAGAGAGCACTGCAGTTTGTTGTGTATGGGGCTGTAGCTGCAGACTGGTCAGGGTGCCCACACTGACCCGCTTCAACAGCCAACAATGGGCACATGAGCATCAGAACTGGACCACGAAACAAAGGAAGAAGGCAGCCTGATATGATGAATTCAAGAGTGGTTTGAGGTGTTGATTTGGCCTCCATATTCTCCAGATCTCAATTCAATTGAGTATCTGTGGGATGTGCTGGAAAAATGAGTCCAATCCATTGAGGCCCCACCTCCCAACACACAGGATTTAAAAGATCTGCTACTGACAGCTAGTGGAGTCCATGCCTTGACAGGTTATAGTGGGTGCATAATTTTACGGCTGATCGGTGTATTATATTGCTGTATATATTAATGTATCTGCCTTGGGTTGAGGTGTAAAATGTTAACCCTAACAGTGAACTCTCTGATCTTATGGTCTGTTAAACAAAATATATCTGTTTGTTAATTGCAAAAAAATTACCCCTAGATCATGTAAAACATTTAGAACTGTTCAGTGTATTGTGCATAAGTCCTGTGTTATCTCAAGGAGAGTAATTACCTCTTCCAGTTACTATCTTGGGACTACTTAATAAATACAATTTATATTTTGTAGATGGAGAGTAGGCAGGTCTGAGTAGTTCATCAAAAGAAATCTGGAAAGGTCTGACAACACTCCGTCCACAAAAATGTTGTGTGTTGTCGGCCCACAACAGGACTTAGGAGCTGAGTGCATTTCCAGAAGATCAATAGATATTTTTCAGGGCTGCTGTGCATCAGCAAATGCAGGCTGCACGGCCTACACTAGTGTGAACCAGGCGTAAAGGAATAAAACTTTGAAAATGTGTATGTCAGAGATATATTTTTTATTCTGCCCTAGCAAATACTTTAAATAGTTTTTAAACAGACTAGCACCTTAACTCCATACTTACTCAAATGGCATCTTTTCATCGTTAGGCTTTATGCATCGCACATAGTGAGGAGTGGTGGCATTAAGGGTTTCCATAAGTAAACAGAGAGAATTGCGGAACTGAAAGTACAGGAAAACATAGTATGACACACATCACAAAAAGAAAAAGATAGTGGGGGTCAATTCCCTATCATATACTACATGCAGCATTACATTTTAGATCAAAATAAAAAAAAAAATAAAAAACAGTAAAGGACTTACCACACTGACCAGCTACATTTACAGTCTGCACATTAAGATCTTTTCTGGTGTTTTCGTAAACATAAAATAATTCACAGATATTGTTGTACAAACTTGTGCTCCTGGAACTATGGGGGAGATTTACTAAAACTGGACAGTGCAAAATCAGGTGCAGCTCTGCAGATAAACCAATCAGATTCCAGGTTTTATTGTCAAAGCTTCATTGAAGAAGATGAAGTTAGATGCTGATTGGCTACCATGCACAGCTGATGTAACTATATAGTTCTCTAAAGTGTCTATTTAGAAAAGCAGAAGACAGTCTTGCCATTTGAAGTTGAAGGAAAATGTTTCTTTAACCACTTCCCATCTGGCCCATGTACATAAACGGCCGGATGGGAGCAGTGCAAGAGTGGGTGGCCGTTTATAAACGTCCTCCCGCTTCCCTGCCTGTGCGCGCTCACTGGGAACACTGAAAGATTTACGGGACCTCCGTGTGAGGTCCAGATCATGTGATCACTGATTGGCCAATGAGTGATTACATGAATAGTAATAAGCAAGATGCCACTTCTGACATCATTGCTTACTACTAGTGAAATCTGTGGATGATCACAGAGGTCACTTGGTACAATGCTATTCACAACAGTCTTGTACCATGTGACAAGCTGTGACCAATCACAGCTCCCACAGTATTTCTCAATGGCTGCAAGAATGCAGCCAGAGAGAAGGAAAAATGATTGCTTTTACAGCCTTTATGGGTGTAAAAGCAATCAGTGTAAAAAAAAAATTTCATCACCCCCCACAAGTAGTACAGTGTCACTATGGTGACACTGTACTGCTAGGGTGACGGTATGTTAAAAAAAAAAGAAGAAAAAAACAAATAATACTATAAAAAAATAAAATAAAAATGTTTTTGAAAAAATTATAATTTTTGGTTATAAGCTAATTTGGGTTTTTTTTACTAAAAAGATAGCTGAATACATTTTGGCCAAGATTTATGAAAAAAGATTATTTATTTGCAAAATTGTATAAGAAAAACACTTTTTTTTTTCAAAATGTTTGGACTTTTTCATTTATATAGCAAAAAAATAAAAATCTCAGTGGTGAATAAATACCACCAAAATAAAGCTTTATCTGTCTCCAAAAAATTCATATGGGTACAGTGTTGCATGACCGCGCAATTGTCATTCAAAGTGTGATAGCACTGAAAGCTGAAAATTGGCCTGAACAGGAAGGGGGTGAAAGTGTCCGGACTTGGTTAAATAAAATACTTGTGAGAAAAAAGGCTTTAAATGTTTTATAACTATTTCCTGCAAAAAACAAAAACACAATTTCACATCTATGCAATATTGATATTGGCCAGGGCTGTCCAACTTGCTGGCCACAAAAAGTAGTACAGCCCTGATGTATGGTAGGTGAACTGAACACTTTTGTAAGTAAAATGGTATTTTTTGTACTCACAATAAAATCCTTCTTGTGTTGAGTTCATTGGGGTAAAAAGACCTCTGGTGTATAAAGCCAGCCATACATGGGTCAAATTCTGAAAGAATTTTCTTTCAAAAATCTTTTCTAAGAACTTTCCCTCAATTTCGCACCATTAGTGGGCCACAGCATGGACAATTTTCGAGTGATCATTGAATTTGAGTGATCAGGCATGTTGGAAATTTTTTGAAAATTAACAAATTTCTAATCAATGATGGGAGAATCGTGCAAGAAATGTAATTGAAAAAGAAATGAGCATGAGCTGTGACCTGGAAAGAAAAGAAAATTCTTGACCATGAAAATAATTTTCTGTAGCAACACGAGGTGAAATGAAAGGCTGGGTTGGTCGAATTTCAAAATCAATGGTGGCACCATCGGATTACAAACCAAACTAAGTTTCTGATTTTCAAAAGAAAATTAGTTCGGGATTTGACCCATGTATGGCCTGAATAGGACTCACATATAGGAGGTGGGACACCAAGAAAAAACGTTGCGTCATGTGGGCTATCCCTCTTTCTAGGCACTGGATCTTAAGGCAGTATCATATTACTGAATGAGATACCCAGGAGGAACAATATCCACATTTTATTGCCCCCTGACTACCCACAAGCGGACATGGTGCCATTCAGAAGAGTGCACATTGCCATGGCAGGGATTCTTTGCATCGTGGTGCGGCAACATAAAACCAGAACTAAACTCTGCTAGCATTAGTAAATAAATAGGAAGATTTATTATATTTACTTGATTTAAACCTTTTTTAATATTTCCTCAGTTGCCTCCTGGTTTCTGGCCTTGGGCAAATGATGTCATACATCCCAGGAGTCTTCATGGGCATTTTTTTCCCTTTCACCGGGAGGAGGAGCTTTCTCAGCTAAGCACACCCTTAGGTCTGCATGCCTGAGCTAAGGGCAGATGAATACCAGGAAGTAAATGCTATATGAATCTGTTTTTCAAAGTGATTGTTCAGCAAAATAAAAAATGGAGACATGGATGGATGGGTGAGTTTGCTTTGAAAAAAGTTAAGTTCTACTTCAATGCTACATGCAGAGTTTGACAGGCAGCACCAGCTGTAAAATTCTCCCATACAAGTGAACAGTTTCGATCTGCAAGCATGAGCCAGTTGATTGGTTCATAGTTGTGTCTTGGTCCCTCAATGTAAAATAGCTACTCAGCAATAAAAAATAAAAACAGGCGTCATACGTTGGCAGTTTTGCCTCCTGAACACCTGCAAACCTCCTTTCAACACTGAAAAGCAATCGGTTTTCAGGGTGGTGGTAAACTATACCATTAGTGTGAAAGGAATTTTACTAAATAAACGGGTACTGTATGTCCACATACGTTACTTGTAAAGCTATTATAAAAACACAATGGCTTAACAATGATGCTTTCCACTGAAGACCTAGATACAGATTGAGCAGAAAGTGATTATGATAACTGTGACGGGAGTCACTTTGGGTGGGGGGTCCATGGAACCCAGCTCACTTTGGAGAGGTGTGGAGACCCCTGTCTCAGCTCCCCATATCCCTCTTATATGTAAGTCACCCTCTGCCTGTTAGGGGTACAGGGTGATCTGTCCTAATATTCTGTAGACATATATAGGTGGGGTGGGGGTTGTGGATTGTTTGGTGTTATGTGGCTGCATCCCATTGTTCTATTGTTTGTCAGGCTTGGGAGCAAACTATTAGGGGATGTATGTGTTTATGTGTATTGGTTTGGTGGGGGGTGTCTCCAGCAACCCTCCTGGTGGGACTGTCTGCTGGTGTATCTCTTGTTACTAAATGTAGACTGCCCCTCCCTGTGTCATTATGCAGGGAGGGGAGACTGTCCCCTGAGTGTATATATCTTGTATCTGTGTGAAAATAAAGTAGTCTATTTCCTGGTTTACTTCAAGACTGGTGTCGTCTAGTCTTGTATGGTCGGCTGTGGTGCAAGTTGTCAGTGTTCGGATGGGGAAGGGGTAGTCTAACGGAAGTACCCAAGTGCAGTCTGGGGTCAGTTCCATTACAATAACATGACAGCATTCGGCAGAGTGTTCTGTATAGACCGTACCTTGCTGCCAACTGTCATCCTCAGTTCTTTGTTTGCAGACTTTATGACAGGCCGTGCAGACTTCACCTTGATGGCAGCACTATACTGTGGAGTGCTGGGTGTATTGTCTTGAAAAAAGCTGGCACACAGGTCAAACTAGGATTGTTAAGAGAAACAAAAAAAACAAGCCTTGGATAATGACCACAAAGATTTGGTGAAAAAAAACCACATCAAAACCTTTAGTGTAACCTGAAGAATCTTGTTTTTTTTTCTATTTTCAATGTTTTCTTTATGAAACATTTGCTAAAGGGTATCTTTGCCTTCCAAACTCACCACACATGATACATTCTGATTGTACAATCTCCTTTAGATCTACCAATAAGTATGTAGTGCAAGGGCCTGCCTGATTGCATGTCATTCGATTGGATAGTTAAGGTAGGCCATCATTTTACACTGTTTTGGTAGATATAACGTTGATTGTACAGCGATTGTGTAGTCAGATTGTAATGAATATGCTAAGCCTGGAATTTTACTGTAACTTGAGCGCAATTCACAAATAAATTACAAGTAATTTAAAGTGGAATTCCAGAATACACCTAACTAGCCTTAAAAAGGTTCCCTCTTCCCTCCTAACACCTATGCTCACTAACCTGGGTATAGATGTACAGTATATACTTACCTATTTTCAGGCTGTTCTAGTCCGGTCACGTGATCCATTTCCCCTGGGTCAGCCAGCGCGACTGCAGAGGAGAGGAGGAAGCACCAACAATAGATGGCCCATAGGAGCCTATGGGTGGCGTCATTGCTTCAGGCTTTACTAGCTGTCGTTGGAGTGCTCTGATTGGGTATTTGAAATGAACACAGCTTACCCTTATTTACTAAGATAGGCAAACATACAACTTTCAAAGCAAACGCTACTTTGCTTGGTGAACAGCTTCTACTCGTTGATTATGTTGACACAATGTATTTAAAGTAGAACAGAAGGCAAAACTTTTTTACATTTTGGATAAAATTGTCACTTCTGTCAGTATTTTTCTTTGTTTGCCATCTCTGTCTCATAAGGGAGTCTTCCCTTTACTTCCTGTCTCATAGCTGAAACAGGAAATGAGAGAAAATTCCTGATTGTCACCAGGGTTGCCAGAACTAGTATGCCCATTGGAAGATTTCTCCTCTATTGTTCTGGGAAAGCAGAAAGTTTGGGATTTTCTTTTACTTTCACTTGTGCTGATAACATTAAAGAGGTCAAATACAGACAGTGAATCCCTCTAACAGGGGCACAGACAGCAATAAAAACCTGACAGGTGTTCTAATCCCTCTTCACTCTATCCAAAACTTTAGGAAAAAAAGTTTACTTACACTTTAATTGAGATGCTGTCTTAGTTTTGTCTTTGTTTTAAAATATTTTTTAGCATCATGGTTAGTGGTGCACCGAATTGAAATCACTGGTGCTGAAACCGATACCGAAAATTCAGAATGCACGTGGCCGAAACCAAACCGAAACCAAAATGTATGCATATGTGGGGGTGGGGAGGTTCCAATTTTTTGTAGGATTTTTTCTACTTTAATGTATATTTTTATTTATTTTTTTTTAACTTATGATTGTATTGCTATCACATAGGAGACCAATAGTCCCCTATGTGATAGCATATAAGTGACAGGTCCTCTTTGTAGGGGGGAGGGAGGAGCAGTGTATACAGAGAGGCTCCCTCACTGGCTGTCACTCTATTTCAGTGTCGGTTTTTAAATGTAATTACCGGCTTTTTTTTTTTTCTTCACTATAGCTCAGAGAATGAGCTGTCACTCTACCAGAAGCTAAAGGAAACAAAGGGGCGGGGTCACTGGGTAATGTCACTGGGTGACCCCGCCCCTTTGTTTCCTTTAGCCCTCTGAGCATGACAGCTCCATTTCTGAGCTATAGTAAAGGAAAAAAAAGCCGGTAATTACATTTTAAAACCGGCACTGACATATAGGCAGCCAGTCACTGTATACAGTACACTGCTCCTCTCCTGTCTTTCTCTGTTGCCTCCCCCCCCCCACACACACACACACACATCCGCAGCACACACAGTCCCCTGTATCGGCTACATTTTTCCTAACGGCCGATATTTCAGTGCATCCCTAATTATGATTTATGAGCTTTCATACATGATGCCCCATACTTTTACAAAGAGCTGTAACATGTTTAACTGTAAGAGCTGTTAACATGTTTTATATCAAGACTGACAATAAGCAAGGACTCCAGTAGAACTACAATAGGTGCATGCTGAACATCCAATCCCAGACCTACAGGCCTGCATGAGGCAATCCCTGCACTGTGCAGCAGTTTCCTGTAATCCTCTGCACATTGGAAGGCTTCTTACAGCGCCCCCTAGTGAGCGGAAGATAACTCAAAGACTCTGCACAGAAATTTAGATACAACACTGAGGGCTAGTTCACATCACATCATCCAAAACGTAAAGAAAGTAGGTTACATTGTTTTCAATGCCATAATTCACACCAGTGCTTGCAGTTCCAGTGCATCCCAGTTCTAGAAAAAAAATAAGAACATGCTGCATTTTTGTTGCACAAAACTGTACTGGAACGTGGTAAAATGCATCAAAAACGCATAAAAAAAGCACCGGACCCCAGTACAGTGGGAAAAAAAACTGAAAAAAGAAGAAAAAATCATCTGGAACGCATCCAGAAATGCACTGGAACGCATCAAAAACACCTTAAAAACGCGCATGCAGAAATGCATCTGGAAAGGACTAGGAGTGCATTTGGTGTGAACAAGCTCGAAGACCTTCCTATTAACTCCCAAAAACTGTGTCTATGAATTCATAGTTTCCAAGTTTCTCAATGCAAGTATAAAAAAAGAACAAGGTAGCAAATCACACAAACCTTACTAGTTTTCAGCAGATCGATCAATACTTCATATACAGTATCACGATTTTTCTCCAAAAATCCATCACATTTGTATTCTACCTGTGCAGATCAAACATGCAGCTTTAGACAGTATAATATATTATGATTCACAAAAGATTATCATCTATATTATTTCTAATACTGACAGTGTCAAATACACAAAAACCTGCATAAAAAATAATAATAAAAATAAAACAATATTCTCGGACCAATGATTTTTCAGTCCTGTATAACAATCATTACATAATAACTGATCTCCTATATATACACACTGCTTAAAAAAAATTAAAGGAGCACTTTTTAATCAGAGTATAGCATCAAGTCAATTAAACTCCTGGGATAATGATCTGGTCAGTTAAGCAGCAGAGGGGATTGTTAATCAGTTTCAGCTGCTTTGGTGTTAATTAAATTAACAACAGGTGCACTAGATGGGCAACAATGAGATGACCCCCAAGACAGGATGGTGGGTGCCACTGACATATGTTTCCCCACTCATCTTTTCTGACTGTTTTTCACTAGTTTTGCATTTGGCTAGGGCCAGTGTCACTACTGGTAGCATGAGGCAAAACCTGGACCCTACAGAGGTTGCACAGGCAGTCTAACTCCTCCAGGATGGAACATCAATATGTGCCATTGCCAGAAGGTTTGCTGTGTCTCCCAGCACAGTCTCAGGAGCATGAAGGAGATTCAAGGAGACAGACAGCTACTCTAGGAGAGCTGGACAGGAATGTAGAAGGTCCTTAACCCATCAGCAGGACTGGTATCTGCTCCTTTGTGCAAGGAGGAACAGGATGAGCACTGCCAGAGCCCTACAAAATGTCCTCCAGTTGACCACTAGTGTGAATGTCTCTGACTAAACAATCAGAAACAGACTTCCTGAGGGTGCCCCGAGGGCCCAACTTCCTCTAGTGGACCCATAGAACTCGACTGGCATTTGCCATTGAACTCCAGAATTGACAGGTCCACCACTGGCACCCTGTGCTTTTCACAGATGAGAGCAGGTTCACCCTGATCACATGTGACAGACATGAAAGGGTCTGGAGAAGCCATGGAGAAAGTTATGCTGCCTGTAATATCATTCACCATGATCGTTTTGGTGGTGGGTCAGTGATGGTCTGGGGAGGCATATCCATGGAGGGACACACAGACCTCTACAGGCTAGACAATGGCACTCTGACTGCCATTAGGTATCAGAATTAAATCCTTGCACCCATTGTCAGACCCTATGCTGGTTGTAGTGGGTCCTGGGTTCCTCTTGATGCACAACAATGCCCAGTCTCATGTGGTGAGAGTATGCAAGCAGTTCCTGGAGGATGAAGGAATTGATACCATTGAATGGCCCCCACGCTCACCTGACCTAAACCCAATAGAACACCTCTGGGATATCATGTTTCGGTCCGTCCGACGCTGCCAGGGTGCACCTCAGACTGTCCAGGAGCTCAGTGGTGCCTTTTTCCAGGGAAAATGTAATTTTTCCCCATTGAGATCTGATGAGTTTTCAAGGTGTTCCCTTAATTTTCTGAGCAGTATATATATATATATATATATATATATTTTATATTAGCTGTATTAGTATATACATTATATCTAGTGAAAATCCCTAGAGGTAAAAATGAACATAGCATCCTACCGAACTCCTTAGATTTTCTATATCATAGGTTTGTTATAAGAAATAATTAATGAATAAATACGTATGCAAAAGAACAGAAAACTCTAACAGAGCACTCTAATACCTCTGGGATTGCTCACTTGCCGCTAGTACGGAGCTGTATTTGTGTGTGTGTGTAAGGCTGCATTTACAGCTGAGCTGAGCATCTTTGGTCACTTTGCACGCTTTTTTTAAGCATTTCACAGGCATTATGCTAAATTTTTGGAAATCTAGCTACTAGGAAATAAAAATATGGGCTAAGAGTGTTTTTCATGCTTATTTGTGCCTCTGTTTGATCTTCGGGTGTTCTCATTGAAATTTATTGGGACCAAAAATGCCCAAAGCTTGTAACTCCATAGAAGCACAAGTACTTTTTTGAGTTGCGAGCTTCAAGCAACACTACACTAAATAGGCAAATAGGCACAATTGAAAATCATGAGTTTAGAGCTACAAAACACCCAGCTGTGAATGGGGCTTAAATGAATACAAGCACCTGTATGACATTAACCAATTGGACTGCACTTCTCTTTTCATTTATAGGACATTGTTATGGACTTATTTCAGAAAGGAAATGCAACAAATACAGCAAATTACCCATTTAGAAAATATGGCGGTTATTTACTAAGGCTGAAGAGTGCAAAATCTGGTGTAGCTCTGCATAGAAACCAATCAGCTTCTAGGCTTTATTACCAAAGCTTAAGGCGTTGCCAAAACCATAACAGTAAAATCAGTCTGTATATGCAGTAAAGCATGCTTGGTATACTCATTGCAGAACCTAAGGGGTTAATCCTCTGCATTGTGTAAATAGTCTGTTTGATCCTGTCTTCTCTGTTCCTTACCTTTTTCTACTGTCCATAATCCATCTGCTGATAGTACAGAGCTATAGGAGGCACTCTGCACATGCTCAGTTTAGAGTGTATTGAGGTTTTTTTTTTCATTTGGGAGTGTGCATGTGATCAGCACAGGGCCAATCAGTACTGTCCAGAGAGAGGGTCAGGGGTTATGCAGCCTCATAGGACAGCTAGAGGATAATGAAAACTCATCCTACAAGCTTTAACCCCCCTGGCGGTATTCCCGAGTGTAGCTCGGGGTAAAGTTTCAGTACCAAAAGCGGTAACCCCGAGCTACACTGCGGTGATGCTCTGGGATCCCTCGGTTACTTACCTTGTCCTAGGCTCCCGCGATGTCCCTCCTGCAGTGTCCCCTGTAATGTACTCCGGCGGATGCTGGCATCTGTCATCTGGGTTCCGTCCCCTGTGAGCATCAGGACGTATGGGGGGACGGAACGGCGGGAAATTTGAAAATGACATATTGTGACATTCACTCAATACACTAAAATCACATAGTAAAACATTACTGTATCAAACCATTTCACATACATTTTGTCCCTAGTGCTTTGTCCTGTGCCCTGCCTGCATTTTTACCATTCTTTCTGCCTGGAAATTGAGAAATGTCCATGGCGTCCATATAGCGTCCCTTTAGGTCAAAATCGGTTTTAGACCAGCTAGAGAACAGCGATAGTAAATCAGAACCACTTGCAGAATTGAGTGATAATGATTCGTGGGGAAATTCGTCATCAGACACTGAAAACGATTTTGCGACTTTGCTCAGCAATGTGCGAACTTGGCGCTATATTTCAAATTTCAGTGTTTTGGTTTGATTATATTATTGAAATACATTTATTATTATTATTTTTTATGATTATTTATTAAATTATAATTTATGATTTTGCGTTTCAAATTTTAACATACCCGGGATGTTTACTAGACTCTTGTTCGGACAGATTTCAGTGAGTTATTCCTAAAAATTACAGGCCTACAATAAAAAAAATACATATTTCCATTCAAAAAAATTTACCGCTTTGAGCACAGAAATATGGACATAATCAGACCGCTAGGGAGGTTAACCAGTGCTCTGCTGTACACTGGTAGAAATCACCAGACTGCTCTAACTTCTGATGAGAAAAGGTATTTAGCAGTTTATATTTACTAAAATTATTGCACTTCCATGTGTACTGTGGGAGACCAGATATCGTGGATGCAGGGTCCTGGGTTTAGTAATACTTTAAATGAATAAGTTAAAGTTAGAAGCTGATTGGCTGCCATGCACAGCTGCACCAGTTTTAGTAAATCTCCCCAAATAATCTATTTTTTGCTACATCTCCTCGCTGCTGTGACTCTGGAAACTTTGTACATCACATCTACAATGTATACCTGAATTTAATTCATGAAACCCCTTGAAGTCCACATACGTGTTTCTTCTTTTTAAGTGCGTCTTTTATTAGCTTACCTTGTCTGCGAAGTGTTGGATGATGAATGATCTGTTGGACATTCTTGGTTTTTCAAACAAGGGGTTCCTATTAACGTAGTTGTTGTACAGCTTTTGCAGCCAGTTGTCATCTGTACCCTGGGGTAGCTGTTAAATACAGTGCAATGAATGCAGATAATATCTACTAGATGGAGTACAGTAACAATGTACCACAGGAGAGAAAAACAAAAAGTGTCACAACTGCTCCCAGGCTAAGTACCAAGAGCTGATCAGGGCTTTCCATTTCAAAGCATTGCTGCAGGACACCTCAATCCTGGATAACCGGGAAATGGAATTCTAATCTGTACAAAAGACAATCCTGAAGCTGCCTCACTCTCCTGATTTTAGCATCCATAACAAGATGTACACCTCTATAAGGTTCTGCCCAGACCAGGGTCTTTAAAGTGGTTCTAAAGACTCAAGGTTTTTTTTCCTTCATGTATTCTATGCATTTCCGTGACGTCCGCGGTTACGTGACTTCGGACATCACAACATGTGACGCGTTGACGTTGTGACGTCACTCACGTATATTAATGGCGCGGCTTTGCATGCGCCTTACGGCGGGAACGCTGGCAATTTGGTGATTTAGTCTGCTATATAAGATTGTAAGCTGAAGTAGCAATTTTGTGGCTATATTCCCAGAGAGGATCTGGATTGCTGTTGATACCAAAAAGAGGACCTGTACTTTTGTTGATGCCAGATAGACCTTTTTTGCTTGGAGTTTTTGAGGATGCAAGTACTCTTTGGATGTGGTATGTACTGAATTGAGATCCATATATAGATACACATACAGTGTTTCCCCTTTTTTAGGGGGGAAAGGTGGAACTAAATTCATAGTACTTTAGAATAACATGAGAATCTAACTATATGGCATAATATGAAGTTGTTAGTTTCTTTATATATAGAGTATATATCCTTTTTCTTTGTTGTCCCGAATTCAGGGCTTTGATATACAACTAATTTGGGAAGTAGGGGTGTAGTTTGTATGCTCTGGGACATTTCTAAACATCTTGACTTTTTGATGATTTTTCAGCTTCAATAGTGGATATATGACTCTGTCCATTTGGTGTACATCTACTTTTCTGATTGAGGGACCTTCTTTCTCCCCTCCTCTTTGGATCCAATGTTCATGCTTCCCACTGACCTCCAACAAATTCACTGATGTCATCAATGGGTAAATGCTAATAGAATGTTTGTTATGTTTGTTATTATTTTCTCAATATGTTATATGCTTACCTTTATCTCTCCGGCCTATTTTTGTATAATTTTAGAATTATATACATTGTCTCCCTGAAGAAGTGGGCTGTGTCCCGAGAAACGCGTTGGAGTAACAAGCAAAGTATCAACCGTCAGTTCTAAAATGTCAGTCATAATCTGTATGCTATAGGCCATATAAAGGCCATATTTTGTAATATATTATGTTGATTTTGTGTGTTATAACAATTTCATGCTTTTTAAGATGAGCATTTTGGTTGCTCAATCCTCATTACCACAATCGTGGTTTGTATTTTATCAATAAAGATGTGTTGGTTATATTTTTGAGCATTTAATTTGTGGTATGGTGCCTTTAAAGCCCCATTAGTTTTCTTAGTTAGGGTTATGTATTTTTTCAGTGCCTCATTGGTGTGTCGGAGGGGGCAATAGTACCTCATACAGGGGTGTGAAATAAAAAAAAAAAAAAACTACTTGTCCAAGGGACTAAATTGGGGTCCCAATCTCCTTGACCCTTATCTACTTAAACTGATAAAAAAATCTATTTTAGCCAAAACCATATTTAAATAAGTTTTTTATTGATAGCAAAGAAGAGTTGATGTTTTTTTGTTAGGCAGAGGTACTTTTGGGAATGTCTGGGGCTTTTAAAAAGGAAAGAGACTTTGTGGCAGCTTAAACTTTTAATGTTTTTAACATTGCACCACACCCGGGGACTAGCAGGGAGGGGACAGGCCTTGCAGTGTGATGAGCACCGATTGGATGCTCGTCAGGAAAGGGGAGTGTCAGGCTTTTAACGTTCAGGAGAAGCACATCTGCTGAGTTAGTAAATGAGGCACCGACCCCAATGAGAAAAAAGAAAAAAAAACTTTATTCCACCAGGTTACCCTTGCACACAGCTAAATCAAGCTCCGGTGTCTGCTTTGTTAACTACTTAAGGACCAGGCTTTTTATGGCACTTTTTGTTTTACATGTAACAATCAGTATTTTTTGCTAGAGAATGTCTTGGAACCTCCAATTATTATATATTTTTTAAAGCAGGGGCCCTTGAGAAAAAATGGTGGGTGTTGCAATTTTTTATGTCACAAAGTAATTGCACAGCGGTGTTTCAAATGCATTTTTTTTTTAAAATACCTTTTCAAAATTTTAATGCAAAAAAACACAATACATAACCCAATTGATTAGTAAAATATAAAAGATGAAGTTACACCAAGTAGATACCAAACATGTCTGGTTTTAAAACTGCGCATGCCTGTGCCACGGAAACAAACACCGTATGTTTTACTATCCATAGGCGATGCTTTAAAAGCCTTTACAGGTTACCACTTTAGATTTACAAAGAAGGTCTGATGCTAAAATTACCGCCCATGATTTGACATTGATACCTCATATGCGTGGGACGATCGCTGTTTCTGTGTGTGTGGGACCTTTGTGCGCAAGCACGGGGGGACAGGGACACTTTAATACTGAATGTATTGCAATGCAGATCACATTGGAATACATTCCTCCCTGGCTATTCTAGCTGGGGAAAGTGACATGGAGATGCAGAAGTGATGTCATACACATCTCTTTCTGGGTCACACCAGCCTGCACCCGGCATAATGGCCCCGGGCCCGCAGAGCCCAGAATACACAGTGGGGACGCCGTTTACCCCCCGCCCCCCTCGCTGTCAGGTCCGTATGACGTACAGATCTGGCAGCAAAAGGGTTAAAAGCATTTGATCACTCCAATATCATAGAGGCAAACAGAGTGGTTCTGTTTTTTGTTCGCCTCTATGATCAGCGGGCGTCAGCATCCCCTCCCACTGCTTGTAAAAGCAATCCAGCGGATAGTTAGCCTCTATGAATGCTTTTATTAGAGAGCCGACTGTCAGTTCTAAAAAATCATAACAGGAGGATCTGCATATCCCAGTATAAACCATGCTGCTTGACCGCAGCAGGGCTACATGTAAAAAAAAAACAAAACACCTACGTGGCACCCAGAACTGCATGTCCTGGGTGTTGGATGCTATGATTTGCGCATCCCTGTCAAATCAGTGGGAGGAATAGATCCCAAAGGGTTGGATAGGCAAGCCAAAGGCCGCATCTGGCACATGGACGGCAGTTTGGAAAACAGCAGCTTAGAAGGATATAACACAGGAATGTATTTCTTGAGTGAAAACACATAGGTACTGTATATTACAGACAGGTCAAGTAGCGTCTACTGGATAAAAAAGTCCTATCAGACCTGTTGTGGTACCTGTTAAATATTTCACAATAGACATTTTCATTAAAACGTATAAAGTGCTTTCTGTCACCTTACAGCAACCAGTTAACCTGAAATCTACACTGGAAAATAAGAGAACAATACAAGGAGTATACTATGGGGTAATAATATATGCAGCTGTGTGAAAGTGGTTGAAAACCTCTGAAATGAAAAATTAAAAGCATATCCTTCTATAGAATGTACCTGCCTCAATCCACAGCACCTAGTGTGATTTCAGTCTGCTCTCTCATTCTTCTGCTATCTGCATAAGTAACTATTGACAGCCTGTGTGCTCCCCAGACAATTTTGAGAGACAGCCTGCCCCCCACCCCCCAGCACACAGCCTGTGATTGACAACCTCAACTGTGCATGTTTCCCTATGAGACTGTATAGATGGAGGGGGGAGGGTGTTATTTCCCTCCATTCAGGGCTCCAATTACACTTAGCTCTCTGCTCTATGTTGTACAATGTGTGACGTCAGATTTTCGCTCTGCCTCCTGACAGCTCAGAAGTAGCTTTTGATCTGTGTGCTATAGAAGACTACATAGAAGAGAGCTGTAGATAAACAGGTACAACTTATGTAGGAGCATTTGTTTAGTTTCTGTATATCACCTGAGGCTAGTCACTTCAGTAGGTATACAGAGGTTAGACAAAAAATTGGAAACATCACATGATTTGCAGGTGTGAAAGTGACGGCATATTTTGCGTTGAAAGTGGAAGTGATATAACAATCTTTTACTTCCACTGTGTGATGAGACACCTAGATAACATGTGGGAAGTCTCACTTTTGACGTTTTGGAAAGCGTCATCTGATAAGCATAAGCATGGTCATCATGGTCAACTGACCGAAAGAGACAAAAGGACATTGTGACCCGGAATAGGAAAATAACTGCTGCAAGAAAGACTGCAGAGCTCAATCTCAGTCTTCATGGGATTAAGTTGACCATGTCGATGGCACTTATGCTTATCAGACGATGTTTTCCTGGAAACTGTATATACCGTCATTGTAGTCATATATTCTAATAACAATATCCTACAGTCATAACCTTTGATCCTGTATCTCGAGACATGGCAAGTAATTGGTAACTTCAGTCACAGAGACACAGATAAGCGGACACCAACAATTTGCCCTCTTTGAAACTCAGTAAGCTCTGACATGACTCTCTATTACTAGCAGCGCACTCACTGAATGATGAAAGTGAGGCTTTCCACCTGTTAGCTAGGTGTCTCATCACACAGCGGAGGAAAAAGAATGTTACATCACTTCCACTTTCAACATGAAACATGTCATCACTTTTACACCTGCAAATCATGAAGCGTTTTCATTTTTTTCCCAACCCCTGTATGTAAGGATTAACAAATACTTTAAATCGTAAAAACAGAAAGTGTGACGGGTCAATGTAGAAAAACTATCAGCCATGGGTACCACTAATAAATATAAAACAGACAATGAAATAAATCATTTTATGTGGCTAAAAAAACTACCTACCAAGCATTCTTCATCTAGTAGTTCTAAAATCCCCATCTTTGCTTCAATGAGGTCAATCACTGGTTGATTGTCATAAAAGTCTATGAGGTTCCAAGGGATATCTTCCTTAAAGTATTCCTCTTGCTCTAGCTTGAACACATGCTGGAAAAAAATGAAAATACTTTTGTAAGGAATACAACAATTTAGGGACATGACAATATTGACTAAGTCGGATATGACGAAACACGTTAGGGCGAGGCTGTGAGGCGACTGGAAGTGACGTAATCGAAACCGTAGTGACGCTGGAGCGCCATTTGTTTGGTGAGAGCACTGTCCTGGTTTTCATCAGTGTTTACAGCTTATTGCAACATTTCTGGGCTTTCTGACTTACTTTTAGTCTGTAAGTGGCTATTTTTAGTGAATAAAGGAGTTGTTTTGTACTGCACCATTGGGTTATTTTTGCTTTGTTTCTGCATGACCACTACACCTGAGAGTGGATTTTTGATGTGTTTTTGACACGTTTTGCTTTTTTAATCTGCCCAGCAACAAGTCGGCCCAAAAAACTCCAAACAAAATAAATAAATAAATGCAAAACACATCAAACACGCATGTGAAAAACTCAAACCGCACCACAAAAGCACTGCAAAATGGACAAGTCCTCCAAGACAGTAGGGAGAGCTGGTGAGACATAGCAGAGTATGAGGAAGGTTTCCTTGTCCTGGTCCGTTGTGTAGTGAGGGTGGAAGCAGTGCAGGCTGCAGATGTGTAGCTTAGAATGACAATGATTTCAATCTCCTCTTAAAAAGGTTTTATGAATTACAAGCTGAACTTATGGAGACATACCATCTTTTTGATGACCATTTCCCTTAAGGTGGTATACATCGTTTTTGGCATCTTTCATCTATGGTGGAGAGGGACCCTTTGAGCCATCCCTGTATGCTGTGAGAGGCCAGTGTTCTGAGTCTTCCCTGTATGCTGTGAGAGGCCAGTGGTCTTCCCTGTATGCTGCTAGAAGCCAGTGGTCTTCTCAGTATGCTGCTAGAAGCCAGTGGTCTTCCCTGTATGCTGCTAGAAGTCAGTGGTCTTCCCTGTATGCTGCTAGAAGCCAGTGGTCTTCCCTGTATGCTGCTAGAAGCCAGTGGTCTTCCCTGTATGCTGCTAGAAGCCAGTGGTCTTCCCTGTATGCTGCTAGAAGCCAGTGAAGTTCCTTGCCTACTTCCACCGCAAAGGAGTTGGATATGATTTTATGCACAATATATATGCGCTTCTGGTGAGTGCATTCATACAACAATCCCTTACACGGAGTCACGTGCACAGATATTTCACTGAGTTTTTTCTTTTAATTTATTTATATTTATTATTATTTTTCTTTTATTCCACATATGCTGGATTATTCACGATTGTCACTTATATGTATATATTTTTAATTGCCATTCTCGCATATGCTTGGCGAGACACTTTATTGCTTACTGTTCACATTAGCGTATAACCATATGTGCTTCATTTCTGTTCTGGTCACTTTTGTCACTTTATTTGCTCATTGATTCATTATATAGCGCTGCATTTTACCATTTATTCATTTTTTGAGGATAATAGGGGTTTATCCTTTCATGATAGCTGCTTTATATCTGATCGTGCACTCGCTTGTCTCCTTTTTGTATGACTGCAAAATGGACAAACTGCATTAGTGTGAACCAGGCCTAAAAGCAGTACATACAGGGATTACTGATACTTAAGTGTAAAGTAATATGGCTCCATATTACTTAACCCACAAAACCTGTTTTTCAACTGTACATGGTATCTACAGAATTAAATATTTCAGTTGATCACGGTTATCATGAAGATACACTCCCTTAAGTAAACAGTGCATGGAATGACAACAGCGTGGCTTTATAACGTTTTATAACGTTTTCTGTGGGACATTAAGGGAAATCCAAAAATACAGTGTGCTACTAGTAAACTGCTTGTCACCATTAAGGCTGCTTTCACACCGATCTTTTTTCTTCTGCTTTTGTGTTAAAAAAGGCAGAAGAAAAACATGTGACCATGTATTCCTATTGAACTCTTTACACTGATCACTTGCGGATCCAGTGCGTTTTTCAAAGTCATGCTTGCTGCATTTTTGGTGTAGGTTTGGTGTGGTAAAAAAAAAAAAACAAAAAAACAAAAACAAAAACCACACCTCCCCATTGAAATCAATGGAAGAGCATATCAAAAACACACCTGCATTGCATTTTTAGTGCAGTTTTTTGAGTCATGTTCTTTAGAAAACCCAGCGCAAACATTGTAAAAACGTGTCAAAAATGCAACCCCATGCGTCCCACATGAGCAACGAGATTCGAATGCAGGTGATTGTGGGTGCGGGACCAGATACAATTCCTGCACCAACAAGCAGCCTGTGGGCTAGTGTGAACCAAGCGTGAGGCTACTTTCATATTTGTGCGTTGCAGGAACACAGGCAAAATCGCACATGTTCCCGCATTAATTCCAAATGGCAACCCAATGCACTATACATGAAATTGTACTGCAAAATGGATGGTAAAGTGATTTAAAAAAAAAATATGCTCATACTTCATACGAGATGTATGGGCAAGCAGTTATACTGACAGGAAGAATCAATTAATTACCATGACACTCCACAGCGACGTGGTAGTTCATTAAGAACTACAAGTCGACAACCACTAAGGCTGTTGGTACTTGTAGTTTCTCAATCACAGACTTTTTAAAACTTTTGACAGCTAGAAGACCCTCGCTAGCTGTGAAAGTGGGGGAGAGGGGGCCGGTCTATTCGTAAAAAGTTAAATCCTGAATATGGGTGTAACATATAACGTTATGAAAGGCGAATTTATCTTTTAAAGTAAGTAATACCTGGGGATCCTGCCATGAAGGCCCCTTTCAAAAAGTGATCTGATTGGTCTCTATGGTTTGCTACATTGGACATTGCATTCTGAGTACTTACCAAGTTGAACTGTTGTTGTAGTTTCTCGTTTGCATAATTTATACAGAACTGTTCAAAGCTATTGACATCAAATGTTTCAAACCTGCATTGAAGAGATATACGTTTTAATAAACTCGTTCAGAAAAAAAAGACTATAGCCATCAAACCCTAATTTGTAGTGCTGGAAGATTTTATTTCTATCTGTAATCCCACTTGGAATATTTTGCGTCAATTCTACACTGTACTCATGACGTCCATTAAAGGCACAGCAGTGCAGTTGAAAATATTCTCAGAATTTTAACCCTTTCTTACTCAGGTCATGAGGGACAATCTGACCCGCAGATGGTACTAAAAATCCCGATGTTTTGACCTTTCCTTACTCCAAACAAAAAAAATATATTTTGGCTAAAGTTGGGCATTAAAGTAGAATTCTAGCCAAAACTTTTTAGACTATAGTGGTGAAAGGGTAGAATATCTGTCAGATTTTTATTGCTGTCCATGTTTTCCTGTGTTAGTGAGAACCATACCACGCATGATCTCATAGGGGGGATACCCTTTCACTTCCTATCCCGGAGACATGACATGAAACAAGTGGAAAATGATGGGAAATTCCACCTTTGAAAAATGTCCCCACCTCTTTACTTCTGATACAATGATCACTGTAAAATCTTAGATTATCCCTTGCTGTCTATCCTGCTGACACCACAACAGTGAGGGTGGACCTCCCAAACGGCGACACAGACAGCAATAAAAACGTTGTGCTGTGCTGGCCTTCTGTTATGCCTTTGCACATTTAAGGACGAATTTGATACCTTCAGGCACACCTGCCATTAGAGCGGAACTTTACTCAACAACTTGATAACAATTTAATAAAGAATAATGTTCTTTTGCAAGGACCATACATTCCACATTAATTATGCTACCAAAATTAGTGTGTGCTGTAAATTGCCTCCAGCATTGTTCCTGTTTCTTCTTGCTGGAGGTTGCCATTTTGCTGAAGCTCAAAGCCCCTGAGCAGCAGTAAATCTTTAGACTGTCAACAGATCAGCCTTTACATTTTCAGCACAGTGCCAAAAAATAGAGAGCAACTGAGCATGTGCAGAGTAGGGTATATCACTGGATTTTAAACAGTATAGGCACTTATTTTTAATGTTTTACATAGCTATGCCTGCAAAATGCACCAACATGGAGTGGTCTATCGGGACTTAATTTTGTGACTGCATTTCCACTTTAATTGTTGTGTATGTCTCAGGGTGGGAGCTCTGTTAGGTTGGAGTTAAGAACAACACTACACAGAGGGGCCTTGATGAGCCAGCGTGGATTCCACATAGATTTTCAAATATAAAAGACTAACACCTCTGTTTTTAATGGACACCAAGGAATGAACTAAGCTTCCTGTACCATTATAATGGCTCAGGAAACCGTTGGGAGTGGTGTTTGCTACATTAATTAAGGAGATAGACCTACTTCAGGTCTATCTGCACCACCTACACTGGTATGGTTCCTCACCTGCCGAGCTGCGTGCCCAGATAAGGGACTGGTATGGCTCAGAAGGGGGGGGGGGGTTGAGCTTGCTAGTTCCCCCCCCCCTTTCCTGACCTGCCGGGCTGCATGCTCGGATAAAGGTCTAATATGGATTTTGAGGGGGACCCCCACGCCATTTTGTAAAATAATTTTGGCTCGGAGGGTTCTCTTCAAAATCCATACCAGGTATGGATGTGGGGGGGACCCCACGCCATTTTGTTAAAAATTATTTAATTGCCTGGCAATCCTTTTTATATTTAGCTGCCAGTGGGAATCCCCACTGACAGCTGAAACATAAAAGAATGTCTTCACTGCTAAAATACTGCATGACGTAATAATATAACTCATGCAGTATTGTAGTAGCTGTGCGGTATCTTACCGCATACTCACATGCGGTAAGATACCGCTTAGTGAACTGTCCCTGTTCAAAGTTCGCGCTCGAACTTTCGGTAGGTTCGAATGTTTGACTGCGAACTGAACAGGGGATGTTTGGCCCATCACTACTAATCAGGGCTGTCTGAAGCTCAGGACTAGATGGAGAGAAATACAAATCATTTGACAGATAAGACAGCTCCCAAATGTGTACCGTATTTGCCGGTGTATAAGGCGACTGGGTGTATAAGATGACCCCCTAATTTTCCAGTTAAAACATAGGTTTCGGGGTATACTCGCCGTATAAGACTACCCCCCTTCCGAGACAACACCATTTAAAAACATCAGATTTGAATAAACATCAGATTTGATTAAATATACACCCACTAATCTGTCAGCCCGCTGGATGTGTGGTAATACTGTATGTACGGTAGCTTCGGCTACATGCAGTATACCGCGCTGAGCCAATCACGGCGAGCGATGTATTCTATTAATGAATACAAAACCTGCTCAGATTGGCTCAGAGTCAGAGAGGCGGGTTGATGATGTTACAACCTCAGCCAATCCGAGCAGGCTTTGTATTCAATAGAATACATCACTCGCCGTGATTGGCTCAGCCCGGTATACTGTATGTAGCCGAAGCTACTGTACATACAGTATTACCACACATACAGTGGGCTGACAGATTAGGGACTTTCGTTTTGAGCCAGCTAAAGGTTCACATTGTATACCCCGTGTATAAGATGACCCCCCGATTTTTAGGGTATGTTTTTAAGTATAAAAAGTCATCTTATACGCCGGAAAATACAGTATTTTAGCTCTGGATTTAGCTGTTTGCATAAAATTCAACTTTAATCATGTCAGGCAGTTTGGGAGAAGCACCATCAACAGTGGAAGGAAGTGAAACTACGGAGAGTTGAGGAGCCTCTGAAGAGCCTACCTCTTGACTTTTCTTGCCTAAAGACAGAAGTCTGAGGAACAACTGGTTTTGTTTAAATCACACTGACTTGAGTCCATAGGAACCTCCTGAAGTAATATAATGGTTTCTCCATAACAACAGAAATGAGCTTAATAAATCCTGGACAATTTATGTATGTAAGAACAAAGCAATAAACTCTATTTACCCATAGATATCGAGCACTCCAATAAATGTATTCTGCTTTCCTGGGAACCTCAGTGCTTTATTGATTTTTTCAATCAAATAGTCAAAAAGATGAGAATAGATTTTCTTAGCCAATGCATCCTTTCCATAGTCAGCTTGGTGTCTTGTCATGGGTTTGATGACGGTGTCCGATACTGTAACTATTTTCCTATTACACAACCATAGTGCCACTTTTTCTGAGTCAAGGTCCAGCAGCTTGCAAAATATCTGCAAATGCTGGTTATCTTTCTACAAAATAAATGAAGAGTGGTCAGTGTAAAGTTCTTCAAATGTAGAAATCAGAAAGTACTGTAACTATAGGAACAATGACAATTACAGCTAAATAGATTAATCAGCATAAAACTCAAATTAAATACAAAAGTGCATTCACTGCTGTTGTTTTAGCATTTCTCTCATTAAGTTTCTTCTATTAAAAAATTATATATTCACCATCTTTTTTATTAAGGTATTAAAAGGGGTGTGTAAAGAACAATTATTGGATACAATGCTTATTTCTCAGCAATTCAATATGAACAGAGCCATTAAGCTAGTGGACACCAAAGTGGATCCAGCATCTAGTGAAGTATACATGGAAAAATTGTAACCCCCCTTTGACCCCAAAAGGGCGTCACACTGCTGTGTGTAAATTACATCACTATTCTTTATAGTAATAAAACATATGAAAATGCTTAATGCAGCTCACAGCCCATATAGGTGACCCCTTGTTGCATTCATTTTCATTATATTATGTTCAACTGTCAGTTAGGAGAGTTTAATTAAATAACAGAAAAAAATATGTATAAAATTGATCTCTATAACATAGTACAAAATATTCAGATAACCAACGTCTTGTACATCTGAAGTTAAAATATATAAAATAGCTTTTTTTAATATCAGATCAACCAAATTTAACTTAGAGGAATTAATGAAGGAGTTAACATGACTTTATCAACTTTTTTTTAGCTGAGCAATGTTTTATTTACAATAGCTTGAATTTCTTACACTGACTGAGGACTTGTCATCACTAACACGCTTGATCTCTATGTTTCCCAGATGCAAGACAGCCGACAGAACCTTGAATACATCCATCTGAAAGTCAATATTGAAACCTAAACATTGTGCCAATTGCCACAAAGAAAGAAGGAAGTCTATGTTAATCTGGCAAAAAAAAAAATAACATTATTTTTTTTTTATTGGGAGAATAGACCACATAAATCTGTGAGATGACCAGAGAGCCAATTTATATAGTGAGGAGTAATATAAACACAAAAAAGCAACAACATATATAATAAAAATAAATGGTCTCTGTGTTTTCCCCCCCTTCTGGATGAATTGCATACCAGGACCTGGGATGTAAAGAGGATGGAATACTTAACCGCCTCCCTAAATGACTCCTTAGACATCCACATTCGAGTTGGGAACTGTGGGACCTTTTAGAAACTCCCCTCACCTGATCCATTCCCCATAGGCTTAGGATAGCACCTGTCGTACGGTATGTGGCAGTGCCCACCTCCAGATTTAGTTGGGAGCCATGACAAGTGGAAATCACACTCTACCCCTTTCCCCTTCGTAACCTTTATTCCTTCTTTCTTTCTGCACTTTTGTATTCTACTATTTTCCTTTTATAATTAGTTCAGGCATTATCTGATTGGAGCACTAATGCATACACTAGGACTGAACCTGTGAGACTATTCATTCACCCTCAGTGATTATGAGGGAATCCCTCCTACGGAGCTATTGTTTTCTCTTGGCAGGAGGGTGGGGAAAGCCATCCTGGCTGGGAGAACACATAAGGGTTTATTTACTAAAGCTGGAGAGTCCAAAATCAGACTCCCTTCTGCACAGAAACCAATCAGCTTCTAACCTCAGCTTGTTCAATGAAGCTTTGGCAATGAAACCTGGAAGCTGATTGGTTTCTATGCAGAAGGGAGTCTGATTTTGCACTCTCCAGCTTTAGTAAATAAACCCAATAGTGACTATTGCTAGCGGCTATAGCCGCTGGCAATAATCAAATGAAATATCCAACATGCTTGTTGTACTCAAGTTGATCAATCAACTTGGGTACAACCAGCTTGCCCATACATGGTTCGAACCTCAGCCGATCCCCATTGAACCAGCAGAGATTCAAACCATCTAGTAATACACTATTGAGTAACTTTTTTGAGTGTTTTATATGAGGACATTTTTTGGTTACGCATGTTCTAGAACCTTCGTACCCTTACATTATGATTGTCCTTTGCTTTTTTATGTAAGAAAACTAATAAAAATTGTCAGTTTGCAAAAATAAATGGTCACACTAACATACTGAAAATTAAATAAGAAAAACATTGGAGCACTGTTTACCCTCTCCTCCTCCATCTATAAGGTTGACACTTCTATTGGCTTCATATCATAAATGGATAGGTTTCAGCAGAAAATTATGGCAAACAGAAAGGCAACAGATAAGCTTGGTGTATGACTTCCACATCTCTAAATCATTCAAATATTCCTTCAAGATGGTAATTTCCCAGACCCTTCTGTGTTAACAACATTTACAAATGTTCCTCAATTCTTGGATTTCAGGTGATTAAAAGATAAGTTCACCTTTGGGGTTCCCAATGCTGCAGCCACTGCCAGCCCACCCAACCCCCGCCCCCAACAGTATGGGGAGAAGTTCACTGTACTAGCTGTCACTTGTGCAACTGTTGTGCAGGGCTCCAGCCACATGGCCGGGTCATTCACTCACAGAGTTCTATGAATGAATGAACTACAAGTCCCGACAGCCATAGTGGCTGTCACAAAAAGGGGGGGGGGGTGTGTGCTGCGCTAACAAATCTAAATAAACTAGGAATGGGAAAAAGGAATGACCCACAGGGACCGTAACACATGTGAACTACAACTTAAACAGCACAAATACCACAATTATCCTAACCCGCCCCCCCCTCTTTTTTGTTGCATCTTCACTAGTTGGGTGCTTGCCGCTTTCTTAGGCTACGTTCACACTAGCGTTGTGTACAGGCCATAGGCAGAGAGGTGTTTGGGAAGCGTTTTTAGCGCTTCCCAAACGCCTCGGACAATTCTGCACATTGCAGCACATGGTGCTGTTCTAACGGGAGCATTAGCGTCCCGTTAGAACAGCATTAGCATTAGCGCCTCTGGTCGAGTCATTGAAGCCTCTTATTCTAGTCTATGGTGCTGCTCCGCAAACGCCTGGCCGGCGTTTGCGGTGCGGTTGTGACGTGGTTGCGGGGCGTTTTCGGTGCAGTAACACCATTTAAACTTCATTATAGGCGTTTGTGGGGCATTTTTAACGCTCAGCAAACTCCTAGCAACCACCGCTAAACCGCGCATGCGGCGTTTGCGGAGCGTTAAAAAGTGCTCCGCAAACGTCGGACCAAAGCTTGTCAAGCGCTATAGGGGCGTTTGGCAAGCGTTGGTAAAACAGTCAAGTGTGAACGAGCCCTTAGACTATAGGGTTGGCATAGTATTGTAGTGGCAGCGCGGAAGGTTTTTCCCTATTTCGTAGTGGCTGTCAGCTGTTAGTTCAACGATCTACCACAGGGCTGATAGTTCATTGATTCTGCCTGCCAGTGAATTTGCTTGCCTGTACGGGATGTATGGACAGACACACTGACAGGCCTGTAGGAAACCTGCATTGCATCATTGATCTGTTGATCACTTGTACAATGCCTTACAGGCTCCTACAACAAAAAATAAGAAATGCACATTTTTTACCTGTAAAAAAATGTGCATTTATTATTTTTTGTCAAAAGGTGAACTTATCCTTTAATTCTCCTTACCAGGCTACTGAAGCTAAAAACCAGTTTTCAGTAAATGCATCTCATTTTTTTGCATCCTTACCTAGTAATTGAAATGTTTTTTGTGTCTCTATCATGTCTTTCCTGTCATTGACGCCGTCAATTTCTATGCAGCCACCCATGCTTGTGTATTTGAAGTTCTCTGCATTCACTAGAAGTACAATACATAAATACATAGGTAAACACTACTACAAATTATTATCAGTGGAACAATTACACACAAATCTTTAAAGAGGTATACAGTTGTAGTTAAAGAAAGCATGTTAGACATTTGAAGGTTTTAAAGATAAAGTTCCTACAAAAGAGTAGTCAGTACAATTGCAAGCCAGAAATTCCTTCTCTATGGGCTTTTGTTACATGAAGCCTGACTCCTAAGCCAAGTCCCAGCAGCTGTCATTTCCTTGTACTTTGAAAGTGTTCTCAGTGGCCAGTAAGACACTCTCAATGTATAGTGTACATTTTTGTTTTTACATTTTCTGCTCTCTCCCACGCTCCTCTGCACCTTTTTCCAGTTTGAAAAAGGCAAAGAAGAGGTAACACAAGGGTTTCCTTAGCCAGAATGTGCTGAAACTCCATCACTGCTGCCACCTCCAGCACTGGCCCTGTGCTCTGATCACTGCTGTCACTTGTAAACTTCAAATTCCAGCTTCTGTGTTTACAAGTGACTGTGCAGCTCTCCCGATGCCTCCCACAGAACCTTCCCTGCAGGGGGGCTTTGAGTGGGATACTGCACCCTCTATGATCCCCACCACTTGCCTGATGCCGACACCCCCCACTGGATGATCTCACTGCCTCTGCTGGCCATCTGAGAGAAGGTGAAGTGTGCACTGAGTGGGAAAAACAAGCTGTGGCTGGGGGAAGGTACTATAGCCGGGGAAGGTACTATAGCCGGGGAAGGTACTATAGCCGGATCGCCTGCTGAGAGGTGCTTTTTACAGAAGTAAGCACGTGGCAGATGGTAGCGCATTGGAGGAGGGGCAAAGATGAGTGCTGTGGGGAAGGAGGAGGGGTGCAGATGTGAGATGGGAACAGGGGATGTAAGGCGCTGTGAAAGAAGGCTGAACCCTGCACTCTGTGTGTAGTGCACTCCCGAAGCCTCCATTCTGTGTGTAGCGCACTCACGAAGCCTCCATTCTGTGTGTAGCGCACTCCCGAAGCCTCCATTCTGTGTGTAGTGCACTCCCGAAGCCTCCATTCTGTGTGTAGCGCACTCCCAAAGCCTCCATTCTGTGTGTAGCGCACTCACGAAGCCTCCATTCTGTGTGTAGCGCACTCCCAAAGCCTCCATTCTGTGTGTAGTGCACTCCCGAAGCCTCCATTCTGTGTGTAGTGCACTCCCGAAGCCTCCATTCTGTGTGTAGTGAACTCCTGAAGCCTCCATTCTGTGTGTAGCGCACTCCCGAAGCCTCCATTCTGTCTGTAGTGCACTCCCGAAGTCTCCATTCTGTGTGTAGTGCACTCCCGAAGCCTCCATTCTGTGTGTAGCGCACTCCCGAAGCCTCCATTCTGTGTGTAGCGCACTCCCGAAGCCTCCATTCTGTGTGTAGTGCACTCCCGAAGTCTCCATTCTGTGTGTAGTGCACTCCCGAAGCCTCCATTCTGTGTGTAGTGCACTCCTGAAGCCTCCATCCTGTGTGTAGTGCACTCCTGAAGCCTCCATCCTGTGTGTAGTGCACTCCTGAAGCCTCCATCCTGTGTGTAGTGCACTCCTGAAGCCTCCATTCTGTCTGTAGTGCACTCCCGAAGCCTCCATTCTGTGTGTATTGCACTCCTGAATACTGCACCCTGTGTGTAATGTAATCCTGCACTCTGTGCATAATCCTGGACCCTCCAACGTGTGTGTACTTCACTCCTGAATGCTGTACTCTGCATTATACATTCCTTAACCCTGCTACTCTGTGTATTATGTAACTCCTGAACCTTGTACTCCTGGTTATATTAAACAATGCCCCTTTACAACCCTACCACTGTTGGGGGAGGGGGGTGGATGTGAGTTCCTGCACCTATCCTCCAATAAAGACAAAAAAGCCTTGGGTAACACATTTTCACTAGTTAGTCTTTTTTGCCCTAGACTCTGGGACTAGTGTAGTTTATCCAGCTAGGAGTATCCAGGAACAGCCAGAGAATACTTTGGGGACTTTAGATCACAGTGTCAAGGAATAAAAGGTGTAGAGAATGACTGCAGATATCGTCCAAATTGTCCTCTCCACCCCTCCCAATACATCTTGTTCTCTAGCTCCCCTTTTACCTCCTCCCATGCTGGCTTCTGGGACTTTTCCAGAACCTCTCCCATTCTCTGGGACTCCCTACCCCAGTATGTCTGGTCAAATCCTGCCCTGTCTGCTTTTAGGCAATCCTTGAAAACTAATTTATTCAGGGAAGCCTACCCCACCTCCACCTAAAACATTCACCTCCATCAGATCATCCCCAGCAGCTATTTACCTTTTACACCATCTCCCCCTTCCTTTTGATTGTAAGCTCCATGAGCAGGGCCCTCCTATTCCTTCTGTATTGAACTGTATTGTAATTGTACTGTCCCCCCAATATATTGTAAAGCGCTGAGCAAACTGTTTGTGCTGAATAAATCCTGTATTATAATGATAATAATTCTCTTTAATCTTTAATATCGGCACTACACAGACAGAACAGTCCATATGTATTTCAATGCTGGTCCTTTGGTATTGCCAGGAACCCCAGTTTAAAGAGCATGCAAATTGCTGGATTTTATACATACTCAAATGAAGGTTCTTGAATTCAGGCTGGGAAGCTGATGCACAGAGCTGATAAAATATGTGATAATTCCTTTCATTTTCTGACTAAACAAAAAATAAAAGATACTTTAAGTCAACATAAACCAAAATTCTGTGGATAATATATTTATTATCACATCAAATAGCGCTGTGCTGTGGTTACCTGGAACACTACTCTGGACTTCTCGAGAAGATATGTTCTGAGATTAGCACCAATTATTTGGTATCTCCTGTCAAAACTAATTTCAGTGTATTTTCCAAATCGGCTGCTGTTATCATTACGTGTGGTTTTTGCATTTCCTATGGCCTATGAAAATAAAAGCAAATAAATATAATGTAAAAAATATTGAAGCTTTAATGGAAACATCTACTAAATGAGACTCTCTGACAAAAAGAAAACATTATTTAACAGTATTAGTATGTCATACGTATGGTACATAAGATACATATAGCACACAATGTCTGCTATAAATGTCCTAGGAATTCAATTAGAATCTGCAGTTCTGAGTGTATGTTGGATATTTTAAAATCGAATAATAATTACAAATGGATAGGAATGATGACCTCACCATAACATACAGTGCATACATCAACTGAGAGCTGGCACAGATAGAAATGTACTAGCAAAATCTTTTGTTTGTTGGGTGCAAAAACATTGCTAATCCTGTTAAAGTGGTTGTAAAGGCTCAAGGTTTTTTATGCATGAAGGTACAAAATTGTCTTTCTGTGTGCAGCAGTGCCCCTAGCCCCCTCAATACTTACCTAAGCCTCATCTCAATCCAGCCTTGGCTGTCCTTGGTCTCTACCACCTCATTGGCTGAGATAGCAAGTGGGAGCCATTGGCTCCCGCTGCGACCAATCCCAACCAATTAGCCAATAAGGAGGGAGAAGAGGCAGGGACAAGCCGTGGCTCCGTGTGTGACTGGACACATGGAGCAGTGGGTGCCCCCATAGCAAGCTGCTTACTGTGGAGGCACCTGACAGAAGGGAGGGGCCAGCAGAGCCTGTGGGGGATCCGAAAAGAGGAGGATGCGGGCTGCTCTTCGTAAAACCACTGCAGAGAGCAGGTCAGTATAGACATGTTTGTTATTTTCCCAAAAAAATTAACCTTTAGAATTGCTTTAAGCCTAAATGCTATGAAACTTTGCAAAGTTTCAATAGCCGATTGAGACTATATTAACTCACCATCCACAATCTTTAAAAAGGAAATACCCCTCTTTTTTGATAGTCAGGATAGAAGGGATGTGTCAGGAATGGACTCAGCACTGGTGGTGGGACTCACCTGCCGTGTGGGCTGCAGTACCAGGGCTGACCAGCGGGTGCTCTCAGCTGATTGCAGGATGTGTATTTAAGGAATGACCAGGCCTGTGATCAGGGCCTTGGTGTATGTTTCCCATGAGCCCCTGTACCTGGTAGCCTGTGTTCCTGCCTCGTTGCTGACCCTGCTTGATCCTGACCTCTGCTGACCGTCTCCTGTTGAACCCCTGGCTTGCCTGACCATCCTTCTGCCTGATCCTCGGTACCGCGCTGCCTGCTATCTGCTGAACCTGGCTTGTGACCCCGACCATTCTCTGCTTGGTCCTCCTGTACCACGCTGCCCGCACGATACCGACCCGGCCTGTCTGACTACGCTTACTTCACCCGACCATCCATCCATCCCGCACAGATCACCTTTAGTAAGTCTGCCTGCCTCTTCTCATCAGACTCCGTTCCTGCACTCCCCTGCCAGTACTCTCTACCACAGCCGGACGCACTCAGGGGTCGTGACCTGGTTCCAGTCTGCACCTTTCCATCCCCATAATCAGGGGCCCTGGTAAATAGCAGGCTGGGACTTAGACCCCGCGCCCTGAGGAAATCCGTGCTGTGGGCTGCTAGAGACACTGCCAGGCGGCACCTGACAGTACCTTACGGCCTGCCTGACCATTCCACCTCTCCAGCCTGACTACGCCTGTGTTCCTGAAGTCTGCTACTTCCCTGTGTCAGTCCACACATTTCTGGTCATACCCGGATCCCTAACAGGATGACAGTTAAATATCTTCTAGTGATGTATATCCCAACCAAGAAAAATAGGCATGTACTAACCTAATATATCACATGACATAACATGTCCTATATTGCACCATATTACCTCTGTTATTGGGTTGGATGCCAGCACTCTGTCCTCCACATTTGCCTTACTGCTTGATTTACTGACTGTGGCAAAGTAGCGCATGGCGTATCTTGCTGACACGGTCTTTCCAGCTCCAGATTCTCCACTTACAATAATGGACTGATTCTTATTATTCCTGGTCATTGGACGAAATACATAAAGATAAGCAAACAAAAAAAACCTAAAATTTTTCCTACTCTATCCATTTTGCTTGAGGTGATTGTAGCCGTATTAGTGCATTTGCGACAGAAACAATTGAGTACTGTCCGTGATACTTTTTTTATTTGCACTAACATACAATTTTGAGGACAAGCTTTCGGGGAATGTCCCCTTCTTCAGGTCTTGAGTACTGCTTGGACCTGAGGAATGGGACATTCCCCGAAAGCTTGTCCTCAAAATTGTATGTTAGTGCAAATAAAAAAAGTATCACGGACAGTGCTCAGTTGTTTCTGTCCTACTCTATCCAAAACTAGAAAAAGAGTTAAAATTTAAAGTGTCACACAACAGAAGATGTTTTTTTAACTAGAACAAAAGTGCATGACTGAGAAATAGTAATATAATTAGGACAAAATCTTTTTTTCATGCAGCGTTGAAAAGACAAACACTAATACCCTAATGGATCCTGTAAGGTAGAAAAAGATGCTATTACTAAGGTAAAAGCTTTGTTTGCTTAAAGTAAAACTGGATAGAGAGGGATTAGAATCCTTGTCAGTTATTATTGCTGTCTGTTCCAGCGTTGAGAGATTCGCCCTCTTTATTTGTCCTGTTTACCATTATCACTGAAAGTGAAAGTAAAAGAAAATCCCAAATTTTGGGTTGTCCCCAGAAAAGTAATCATAAACACAAATGGACCGCGCTCCCTAAACCCTATTATACATAAATGTGTGATGTTAACAGTCAAATACTGTCAGGGCAGGAGCTGAGGAACGGACAGGCAGGCCTAACAATGTAACGCACTGGCTGACGACAACCACCACCCACAGACCAAAGTCCCTCAGGGCGCGGAGTCTAAGTCCCAGGCTGCCCTTCACCAGGGCCCCTGATGGTGGGGATGGACTTGACGCAGCCAGGAACCAGGTCGCGGCCCCCGAGACACCTCAGCTGCGGTAATGGCCGCCGCCAATGGCGTGTAGCTGGTGGAAGAAACAAAAGAGTAGTCAGACAAGCCGGGGTCAACAACAACAGGACAAAACAGTACAGGACAGCAGACGAGAATCACAGGTCACAAGCCGGGTTCAGCAACAGAGGGTCAGATCAAAGGAGAATAGTCAAGTCACAAGCCGAATCAGAATACCAGGAGAGTCACGAGAGTCAGAACAGAGTAATAGTAACACCAAGACACAAGACACAAGTGCAAAGAGCATGTGCGGGCCACAGGCTTATATGTCATCAGCCACGCCCCTCTGGGGGGTGGACCTCAGAGACCTGAAGACGTAAAAAGGATTCCCATCATGCACAGCAGAATCCAAGATGGACGCCAGCACATGGAGTAACATAACCTCAGGGAAAAGGTAGGACCTTGACAAATACATACATGAATATGTAACAAATGTGAATAAATACCAACAAACCAATATAAAAGATTTTTTGCACAAAAGCCTACATCCCACTATGTGCAATAAATAAATAAATAAATAATACCAACTAAATAAAGTGTCTGATACCAACATAAATCCAGTGCACAATGCAAAAAATTCATGTAAAGTCATAAATATCAAGTGCTTTGTGCTCCTTCCTTATTCCATTATGCGCAAAAGAAGAAAAGACACCAGACGGCAGTGTCATATCACGCAAGGTCCACCCAACGCGCTTCGTCAGCAACATTTAACGTCATCAGGAGAAAAGAGGTCATACATTTCTGGTGAGTGCGGTGTGTTTCACTCCTTTGGGAAGAAAGGAAGATCACATAATTTCTAGGTGTCTTTTCATCTTTTGCACATATTGGTATAAGGAAGAAGCACAAAGCACTTGATATTTGTTGACTTTTTATGAATTTGATTGTGCACCTAATTTATGTTGTTATCAGACATTTTATTTAGTTGATATTATTTTTAATTGCACATAGACTATGTGGGAGGTAGGCTTTTGTGCAAAAAATCTTTTACATTGCTTTGTTGGTATTTATTCATATATTGTATGTATTCTTGTATGTGTTTGACTGTTAACATCACACATTTATATATAATAGCATTTGCAGTTTATGTCTATGTGGCTTTTTAAAGCCAATGAAAGCCAACTATTTATTATAAGGGGAGCATGGTCTCACATTAATGTTTTCCAGTCTCACATTTTTTGCAACCTAGAAAAGTAATAGAGGAGAAATCTTCCAATAGAGACATTAGTTCTGGTGACCTTGGGGTGCCCAAGGGATTCCCTTAATTTGAAGGGATTTCCTCTCACTTCCTGTTTGGCTATGGGACAGGAAGTGAAGGGAAATCTCGGTCACAGATGGCAAAAAAACTGACAGGGATTATAACCCTCCATTACTCTATCCAAAATGAAAAAAAATGTTTTGCCTATAGTTCTTCTTTAACCCCTTGACGCCGACGTAACACAAATATGCGGCCTCACGGACCTGGGCTTTTTTCCGTGGGGGCGCATATTTGCGTACCTGTCTTTGTGCTGGGAGCACGCCGCTCGGCGCGCTCCCAGCACCGAGACCGCGGTGTCACTGAGAGCCCCGGGTCCCGTTCGGGTCACGTGATCGCTGTGATAGCCTCTGATTGGCTATCACAGTGATCAGTCACTGTGCAGCCCGGCCCCCTTGTTTTCTCTCTCTCTATGAATGGAGAAGAGAGATACATTGTATCTCTCGAACTCCTGACAGAGAGATAAAAAAAAAGTTTGTAAAAAAAAAAAAAAAAAGATAAATAAATATTAAAAAATAAAATAAAAAATAAAGAAAAATACCTAGATCAAAGTTTGATCTAGTTCAGTACCAGGGTTAGTGTTTGAGTCAAGGTCAGGGTCAAAGGTCAGGGTCAAAGGTCAGGATTTAAAAAAATTAGTATCAGTGTCAGTTAGTGTTAATGTCAGTGTCAGTGACAGTGTGTTTTGTGTAAAAAAAACAAAACACAAAAACAAAATGCGCACTATTGTTTCTGGGCTGTACTACGGGTACAAACAACAAATAACATACACATATATGGTATCGCTGCGATCGTCAAGAACCGGAGAATTTATTTTGGGTTGTTCTTTGGTGGTAGGTTATGGTCGTAACAAGAAACACAGTTAAATAAAAAAAAACGATTTATTTTTACTATTTTGGCCCAGTTTTCCTTTAATAATAAAAAAAAAATTAGGAGCTATCCATTACCATTTACCATCAAATGAAAGCCCAATTTGTCCTGAAAAAAACGCGGTATAATTCACCTGGATGTACAAAGTAGTTGTGATGATATGTACGGTTTTACTAACACGTCAACGTTGCAGAATTGTGCTTAGGCATTTAGATTTGTTTTACCCTTAGGCGTGAAGGGGTTAATACAGAATATTTCCAGGAAAAAGGGAACCACTTGTGCAGTGATGGATTAATTGTACAATGGGCCCCGTGCTCTTAGCAATTCACTGTAGAGTGAAGTACAGGGTCAAATGTAAAATAAATCTAATTAGATGAAAAACTTTGATTTATTTTTTAGATGTCACACAAATACCTGGCCATCTGTTTGTAAGCCTCTTCTGCAACGGCAAATATGTGTGGGTCCATGTCTCCCATATTTTGTCCACTGTATGCATGGATAATTGCATCTCCGTATATTGGAAGTTCTTTATAAGGATTAATTGCAACCAAGATAATACCTGTGGGAAAAAGGTAAATTGTTAATTGATATTATAGGTGGTTATTAAGAGGTTGTTAATTAAGTTATCGTGTCACCCAATGTTTGGTTTCCATTCAGTAGCCAAAAAAGGCATTCAAAAAAGGGGGGTTTGTGAAAAGAGATTCACAGAAAAGCGGCTACATTATGAACAGACCGTGACACTCAGAAAATTTTCCAAAAATTATGCTTTATTACACAGATATAAATATGACATATGGGCATTCGCCCTGGTTTACCATCACCTCAGTATGAGACAATAACACACAGACCTAAAACCATATAAAATGACATCAAGACCGGTCTAAATGTATGTGCAACAGAAAAAGTGACTGCAAGAGTCTAATATCTCTGTAGTACAAACACATAGGTAAACACTTCCCTGAAGAGGTGTATCCAAAAATTATACCATAGGTATACCATAATAATAAATAATGAATTTACACCAATATCATAATGGTGAATCCCGAACAGGGAATCCAAAAATTATACTATGGATATACGTATATCACATGTATGAAATGCGGTAAGCACAATAAGCGTAAAGAGGGGAACAGTAAGCCTCAGGCCTGTTTGGAAAAAGACATAAATGTCACATATATGATGCAATACATTCCTGTGCCGGCACACGTGGTTGGGGCCCGTTCATCTGTTATGTGAACAGCTGTATCATAAAGCTCTTGAATGGAAATAAGCCCCATTTATTCCCAGGATGGGAGAAAAGGTGCAGATTGCAGCACTCTGCTTGAAATGGTGTCTTCACCACTGTATGTGGACTACACACCACCCTTTGTAGGAAAAGCAAAACATATCCCAAGGAATCTTCTGCCTGTTGAGCTATATGCGGTATGTCCTGTATCCTACACAAAGCACCATAATGTCCCCATCCTGTAGTGAAACAAATAATGTGGGAAGTCACTGACAGAGCTTGCACTCAATAAGATATGTAGGTCATATTGATCACAGAGGACCGTATATCTAATGTCCTGTAACAATCCACTCACCACCTGTGCCGTGGATAAAGGGAATGAAAGAAATGTCCTTCATGGATATTGCCAAATACGGCCACAGAGGCCCAGGAACCACCGCTGACATCCGCCGATATACCGCGGGTTCCAGCCCCCTCTCAGCGCCTGTACTGCTCACGCTTGCCTCATGGCATGTGAAGATGGCTTCCTCCTTATGGGTCAGCGTGCGTTCCACCTAGTGCGCATGACCGGAAGTGACGTATCTGACGTATGACGTCAACGCTTTTCGCCGATGGGCGTATCTCACTCAGCTTCGTCAGGACCAATGGGACAGCTGCATTTCAATATCCTATTTATAGTGGGTAAAGACCCACCCATTTATGCAAAAGAGGTGACCTGCAGTTGTTCCTAATGGAAGAAAACAAGGGGGGGGGGCTAAATACTTAGCACAGCTACTGGTCTTAATTAAAATTAAAAAGGCAGGCGGCTGGAGTCCACAGGGAGGGGAGAGGCTTGATATTTTAACCAAAACATATATTAATCAAAGGTCATAAATTACATATACCAGTCTGTTGGGGCTTTTATCACACTTTAACCAGGAGATGGCGATATAAATCAAAGAATCATGAATTCCATCCACTGAATCGGGTTCTTGGGGAGACAATATCAATTATCAAAAGATACCAACAAATACCACAAGATGGCAATATAATCTGAAAGTTCACATGAGGGTCATTATAACAAAAATACCCCAGTTTTTTACATCCATCCTATAGTATGGTTATTGTTCAGAGACGAAAGGTATCAAGGGACATATAACCAGACAGTGAGTCCTTTTGCATTATTTAGAGCTATATAAAAAACTCATATCGTAATGTCATCCATATTTACGTTAATATTCCCAATATACACAGGTTTATCGCAATTCCAGCCATTAAGAGAAACTGAGAAATGCCATCAACTAACCGCCACATGGCAGTAAATCAGAGAATCAACAGTTCCATCTACTGAATCGGGTTTTTTGGGGGAGACAATATCAATTATCAGAAAATACCAACAAATACCACAAGATGGCAATATAATCTGAAAATTCACATGAGGGTCATAATAACAGAAATACCCCAGTTTTTTAACATCCATCCTATGGTATGGTCATTATTCAGAGACAGAAGGTATTAAGGGACATTTAACCAGATAGTAAGTCCTTTTGCATTGTTTAGAGCTATAAAAAACTCATATCATAAGATCATCCATATTTTCATTAATATTCCCAACACCGGTACATAGTCCCATAAACCTATTTGTCCAAAAACACTTGGAGATCACACTCCACATTTAACCCCTTAGGGTACAGTGTATCAAGTTTATATATCCAATGTTTCTCCTTTTTAAGCAGTTCTCTATCAAAATCACCTCTCCTCTGTGGGAAGTGCAGTGCATAGAAACCTTTTACTTTAGTGCCGTCCAGTTTACCTCCATGATATTTAGCGTAATGTTGGGCAAGGTTACTATCAGGATCATTTGATCTAATATCTCTAAAGTGTTCACCAATTCTTACTTTAAGTTGTCTTTTAGTCTTACCTACATACATCTTTTTACAGGGACAGGTTAAGATATATAATACCCTTACTGTGGAACAGTTTATAAGACTCTGAATCTTATAGTGAGTGTTATTTCCTGAATCATAAAAGGAATCCGTGCGATCCACATATTTGCAAATTTGACATTTTCCACATTTAAACATCCCCTTGGTACGTGATTTTAACCATGTTGTTCGTTTTAGTGGTTGATAATCTGAATGAATAAGGAGGTCACCAAGATTTGGTGCTCTTCTTGCTACCATCTGGGGACGTTCACCTACAATCTTGCTCAACCTGGGGCATTGAGTAAGAATCTTCCAGTGTTTTTCCAATATTAATTTAACATCTTGCCATTGAGCTCCAAATTGGGTAATCATTCTCACAGGCTGATCACTCAATCTAGCCTTCACTTCCTTTTTGGTAGATAATAAATCCTCACGATCAGTTTGATATGCCCGTCTCCGAGCATTTCTAATTTGGGAGTGGGAATACCCCCTTTCCCTAAATCTTCTATAGAGATCCTGAGCTTCCATTTTAAAATCATTGATGTTTGAACAGTTTCTCCGACATCTCAAAAACTGTCCCACTGGAATCCCTGAGATCAGTGAACGTGGATGGTAGCTTCTTGCCTCTAATAGGGTATTGGCAGCAGTAGGTTTCCTATATGTCTTAGTGAGGAGTTTTCCATTTTCAAGTCTAATCTCCAGATCCAGAAAAGAAATACATCTCTCGTCACATATATATGTAAGTCCAATATTGAAGGAGTTCTGATTTAACTCTCCCAAAAATGATTTTAATTCCTCAGATGTTCCTTGCCACACAAGGAACACATCATCTATATATCTTAACCAGATCTGGACATTAGCAAGAAATCTTGATGATTTAAAGACAACCTGTTCCTCCCAAAACCCCAAATGGAGACATGCGTAGGCCGGAGCCCATGGTGCTCCCATACTAGTACCTCTAGTTTGTTGATAGAAGGTATTGTTAAATTGAAAAAAGTTATGTTTTAAAGCAAACTCCAATAACTCACTAATGAATTCATTCTGTCCTCCCAAAGTAGGATATGTTTTTTCAAGAAAATAGGAAACTGATCTCACGCCACATTCATGTGGGATAGAGGTGTAAAGTGATTCCACATCTATTCCCACTAGAATGGAGTTATCCTTAATGGTCATATTTTCAATCTTAGCCAACACATCCTTAGTGTCCCTCACATAGGAGGGGAGATTCGGAACCATATCCTTAAGAAACAAGTCTATATACTTCCCTGTTTTATCTAGGGGACCATTAATGGCTGAAACAATAGGTCTACCTGGAGGGTTTTCTTGGTTTTTATGTATTTTAGGGATAATGTAAAACGTAGGGTGATTGAATTCTTCAGTTCTCAAATAGTCATATTCTTTCTTAGTTAACAAGCCCACTTCTTTTCCTAGTGTCAAAATGGAATTTAATTTTTTAACCACCAGATGGAAAGGATTTGCAGTCACTTTCCTATATGTGGATGAGTCACTCAATAAGCGCTTCACCTCCCTGACATAGTCTTGTTCATTCAAAATCACTACATTGCCCCCTTTATCACTTCTCTTAATGACAATATCTTTGGTCTCTTTTAGTTCTTTAAGAGCTTTTCTTTCTTTTTTGGTAAGGTTATCGCCAATTGGCATTTTCCACTCAAGATTTTTAAGGTCATCAGCAACAAAATCTAGAAATGTCGAGATCCTCATATTGGAACGAATTTTCGGCATTTTTGTCGATCTAATATTTAGATCAACCTTTCTAATTATATTGTTGGAATTATCCAAGTCTGTTATACTTTCATCACCATCCTCATTTTCCTCTATGAGAGATATCAACATATCCAGTATCTTGCGGTCCTCCATGGACGAGTCGGAGGCCATATCCTCCAAAATGGTAGGATTACCATGTATCATTCTCAAGAAGACTTTTCTTAGAAATAAGTTCACATCCTTGAATACCTCGAACTCGTCCATGGGGGTCACTGGTGAAAAGGACATACCTTTGTTTAATAGAGAGATATGTTCCCTTTTGAGTGGAAAATTGGCCAAATTAATTACCTTTTTGTCATGAATATTCTCTTCTACTACCTCCTCTGACTTCTTGTTCTGCCCTTGTCCTCCTGATGTTTGTTTTTTAAGGATTCCTCTACTTTCTTTTTGGATCCTCTTCCCATCTGTGATTGATGGATATGAGGAGGTTCTCCATTTTGTTGGTCTAAAAAAGAAACAGATTTTCCAAGGTTTTCAGACTCACTTTCACTAGACATGGTTTCTCCCATTGATCTAGAATGTGAACGAAAACCTCTTTGTTTAGATCGACTTCTACTTCTTTTTGTAGTGAGATCAAATATCTCACCTGTTTCCCAGTCTTTTAAATCACGTCTAAATTTGGTTTGTTTAGTAGTTCTAAGACTTTTTTGTACTTTTTCCACTTCCTTTTTCAGTTGTTCATTATATTTTTCAAAATTCTCCTGATTTTTAAAGGGATCTAAATCTAATGCACTTTTACTGATGGCCTGATCCAATTCTTCAAGTTGTAATTTTTCCTCCTCTACAATAAGTTTCATACCATTAATCCCATGTTCTATACACAGCACTTTCCATTTTTCCAAAAACCTTTCATTATGTAGATGTTCAGCTGGAACTACCTTACATCTCAATCCACGTGGGATAATGCTCTGTCTAATATACGCTTCCAAAAAACACACATCCCACTTTCGATTGAGACGTTTGATAACAAGCTTTTTATGTTCCCGAAATTTAATCTTAATATCCTCATCTTCAGTAGATAGATTTGGGCCTTCTGCTACAAAGGCTTGATGCATTTCCAACTCTACCTCCTCTCCTGGTATGAATGCCATGAATACAAGCCCCTCCGCTCAATGCGCTCCAGCCGTCTATAAAAATAAAACACTCATAAACTGGGGTGATGGCAAACCAAATTACCAAAGTCAAATAACCTCTAGAAGAACAGGTCCATAGGAACCCAAAAGACGCATATATATTATAGGTGGTTATTAAGAGGTTGTTAATTAAGTTATCGTGTCACCCAATGTTTGGTTTCCATTCAGTAGCCAAAAAAGGCATTCAAAAAAGGGGGGTTTGTGAAAAGAGATTCACAGAAAAGCGGCTACATTATGAACAGACCGTGACACTCAGAAAATTTTCCAAAAATTATGCTTTATTACACAGATATAAATATGACATATGGGCATTCGCCCTGGTTTACCATCACCTCAGTATGAGACAATAACACACAGACCTAAAACCATATAAAATGACATCAAGACCGGTCTAAATGTATGTGCAACAGAAAAAGTGACTGCAAGAGTCTAATATCTCTGTAGTACAAACACATAGGTAAACACTTCCCTGAAGAGGTGTATCCAAAAATTATACCATAGGTATACCATAATAATAAATAATGAATTTACACCAATATCATAATGGTGAATCCCGAACAGGGAATCCAAAAATTATACTATGGATATACGTATATCACATGTATGAAATGCGGTAAGCACAATAAGCGTAAAGAGGGGAACAGTAAGCCTCAGGCCTGTTTGGAAAAAGACATAAATGTCACATATATGATGCAATACATTCCTGTGCCGGCACACGTGGTTGGGGCCCGTTCATCTGTTATGTGAACAGCTGTATCATAAAGCTCTTGAATGGAAATAAGCCCCATTTATTCCCAGGATGGGAGAAAAGGTGCAGATTGCAGCACTCTGCTTGAAATGGTGTCTTCACCACTGTATGTGGACTACACACCACCCTTTGTAGGAAAAGCAAAACATATCCCAAGGAATCTTCTGCCTGTTGAGCTATATGCGGTATGTCCTGTATCCTACACAAAGCACCATAATGTCCCCATCCTGTAGTGAAACAAATAATGTGGGAAGTCACTGACAGAGCTTGCACTCAATAAGATATGTAGGTCATATTGATCACAGAGGACCGTATATCTAATGTCCTGTAACAATCCACTCACCACCTGTGCCGTGGATAAAGGGAATGAAAGAAATGTCCTTCATGGATATTGCCAAATACGGCCACAGAGGCCCAGGAACCACCGCTGACATCCGCCGATATACCGCGGGTTCCAGCCCCCTCTCAGCGCCTGTACTGCTCACGCTTGCCTCATGGCATGTGAAGATGGCTTCCTCCTTATGGGTCAGCGTGCGTTCCACCTAGTGCGCATGACCGGAAGTGACGTATCTGACGTATGACGTCAACGCGTTTCGCCGATGGGCGTATCTCACTCAGCTTCGTCAGGACCAATGGGACAGCTGCATTTCAATATCCTATTTATAGTGGGTAAAGACCCACCCATTTATGCAAAAGAGGTGACCTGCAGTTGTTCCTAATGGAAGAAAACAAGGGGGGGGGGCTAAATACTTAGCACAGCTACTGGTCTTAATTAAAATTAAAAAGGCAGGCGGCTGGAGTCCACAGGGAGGGGAGAGGCTTGATATTTTAACCAAAACATATATTAATCAAAGGTCATAAATTACATATACCAGTCTGTTGGGGCTTTTATCACACTTTAACCAGGAGATGGCGATATAAATCAAAGAATCATGAATTCCATCCACTGAATCGGGTTCTTGGGGAGACAATATCAATTATCAAAAGATACCAACAAATACCACAAGATGGCAATATAATCTGAAAGTTCACATGAGGGTCATTATAACAAAAATACCCCAGTTTTTTACATCCATCCTATAGTATGGTTATTGTTCAGAGACGAAAGGTATCAAGGGACATATAACCAGACAGTGAGTCCTTTTGCATTATTTAGAGCTATATAAAAAACTCATATCGTAATGTCATCCATATTTACGTTAATATTCCCAATATACACAGGTTTATCGCAATTCCAGCCATTAAGAGAAACTGAGAAATGCCATCAACTAACCGCCACATGGCAGTAAATCAGAGAATCAACAGTTCCATCTACTGAATCGGGTTTTTTGGGGGAGACAATATCAATTATCAGAAAATACCAACAAATACCACAAGATGGCAATATAATCTGAAAATTCACATGAGGGTCATAATAACAGAAATACCCCAGTTTTTTAACATCCATCCTATGGTATGGTCATTATTCAGAGACAGAAGGTATTAAGGGACATTTAACCAGATAGTAAGTCCTTTTGCATTGTTTAGAGCTATAAAAAACTCATATCATAAGATCATCCATATTTTCATTAATATTCCCAACACCGGTACATAGTCCCATAAACCTATTTGTCCAAAAACACTTGGAGATCACACTCCACATTTAACCCCTTAGGGTACAGTGTATCAAGTTTATATATCCAATGTTTCTCCTTTTTAAGCAGTTCTCTATCAAAATCACCTCTCCTCTGTGGGAAGTGCAGTGCATAGAAACCTTTTACTTTAGTGCCGTCCAGTTTACCTCCATGATATTTAGCGTAATGTTGGGCAAGGTCTTGGTGACCTCCTTATTCATTCAGATTATCAACCACTAAAACGAACAACATGGTTAAAATCACGTACCAAGGGGATGTTTAAATGTGGAAAATGTCAAATTTGCAAATATGTGGATCGCACGGATTCCTTTTATGATTCAGGAAATAACACTCACTATAAGATTCAGAGTCTTATAAACTGTTCCACAGTAAGGGTATTATATATCTTAACCTGTCCCTGTAAAAAGATGTATGTAGGTAAGACTAAAAGACAACTTAAAGTAAGAATTGGTGAACACTTTAGAGATATTAGATCAAATGATCCTGATAGTAACCTTGCCCAACATTACGCTAAATATCATGGAGGTAAACTGGACGGCACTAAAGTAAAAGGTTTCTATGCACTGCACTTCCCACAGAGGAGAGGTGATTTTGATAGAGAACTGCTTAAAAAGGAGAAACATTGGATATATAAACTTGATACACTGTACCCTAAGGGGTTAAATGTGGAGTGTGATCTCCAAGTGTTTTTGGACAAATAGGTTTATGGGACTATGTACCGGTGTTGGGAATATTAATGAAAATATGGATGATCTTATGATATGAGTTTTTTATAGCTCTAAACAATGCAAAAGGACTTACTATCTGGTTAAATGTCCCTTAATACCTTCTGTCTCTGAATAATGACCATACCATAGGATGGATGTTAAAAAACTGGGGTATTTCTGTTATTATGACCCTCATGTGAATTTTCAGATTATATTGCCATCTTGTGGTATTTGTTGGTATTTTCTGATAATTGATATTGTCTCCCCCAAAAAACCCGATTCAGTAGATGGAACTGTTGATTCTCTGATTTACTGCCATGTGGCGGTTAGTTGATGGCATTTCTCAGTTTCTCTTAATGGCTGGAATTGCGATAAACCTGTGTATATTGGGAATATTAACGTAAATATGGATGACATTACGATATGAGTTTTTTATATAGCTCTAAATAATGCAAAAGGACTCACTGTCTGGTTATATGTCCCTTGATACCTTTCGTCTCTGAACAATAACCATACTATAGGATGGATGTAAAAAACTGGGGTATTTTTGTTATAATGACCCTCATGTGAACTTTCAGATTATATTGCCATCTTGTGGTATTTGTTGGTATCTTTTGATAATTGATATTGTCTCCCCAAGAACCCGATTCAGTGGATGGAATTCATGATTCTTTGATTTATATCGCCATCTCCTGGTTAAAGTGTGATAAAAGCCCCAACAGACTGGTATATGTAATTTATGACCTTTGATTAATATATGTTTTGGTTAAAATATCAAGCCTCTCCCCTCCCTGTGGACTCCAGCCGCCTGCCTTTTTAATTTTAATTAAGACCAGTAGCTGTGCTAAGTATTTAGCCCCCCCCCCCTTGTTTTCTTCCATTAGGAACAACTGCAGGTCACCTCTTTTGCATAAATGGGTGGGTCTTTACCCACTATAAATAGGATATTGAAATGCAGCTGTCCCATTGGTCCTGACGAAGCTGAGTGAGATACGCCCATCGGCGAAACGCGTTGACGTCATACGTCAGATACGTCACTTCCGGTCATGCGCACTAGGTGGAACGCACGCTGACCCATAAGGAGGAAGCCATCTTCACATGCCATGAGGCAAGCGTGAGCAGTACAGGCGCTGAGAGGGGGCTGGAACCCGCGGTATATCGGCGGATGTCAGCGGTGGTTCCTGGGCCTCTGTGGCCGTATTTGGCAATATCCATGAAGGACATTTCTTTCATTCCCTTTATCCGCGGCACAGGTGGTGAGTGGATTGTTACAGGACATTAGATATACGGTCCTCTGTGATCAATATGACCTACATATCTTATTGAGTGCAAGCTCTGTCAGTGACTTCCCACATTATTTGTTTCACTACAGGATGGGGACATTATGGTGCTTTGTGTAGGATACAGGACATACCGCATATAGCTCAACAGGCAGAAGATTCCTTGGGATATGTTTTGCTTTTCCTACAAAGGGTGGTGTGTAGTCCACATACAGTGGTGAAGACACCATTTCAAGCAGAGTGCTGCAATCTGCACCTTTTCTCCCATCCTGGGAATAAATGGGGCTTATTTCCATTCAAGAGCTTTATGATACAGCTGTTCACATAACAGATGAACGGGCCCCAACCACGTGTGCCGGCACAGGAATGTATTGCATCATATATGTGACATTTATGTCTTTTTCCAAACAGGCCTGAGGCTTACTGTTCCCCTCTTTACGCTTATTGTGCTTACCGCATTTCATACATGTGATATACGTATATCCATAGTATAATTTTTGGATTCCCTGTTCGGGATTCACCATTATGATATTGGTGTAAATTCATTATTTATTATTATGGTATACCTATGGTATAATTTTTGGATACACCTCTTCAGGGAAGTGTTTACCTATGTGTTTGTACTACAGAGATATTAGACTCTTGCAGTCACTTTTTCTGTTGCACATACATTTAGACCGGTCTTGATGTCATTTTATATGGTTTTAGGTCTGTGTGTTATTGTCTCATACTGAGGTGATGGTAAACCAGGGCGAATGCCCATATGTCATATTTATATCTGTGTAATAAAGCATAATTTTTGGAAAATTTTCTGAGTGTCACGGTCTGTTCATAATGTAGCCGCTTTTCTGTGAATCTCTTTTCACAAACCCCCCTTTTTTGAAATTGTTAATTGATGCCCACGTTTAAGGACAACAAAAAGACAAAAAGTTCAGAAGTTCGCGTCTTCTCTGTTCTCATGAAATTGTAATCTTAAAGTGTTTCTAAAGGCCAAAGGTTTTTTACCTAAATTTATTCTACGCATTAAGGTAAAAAAACCTTCTGGGTGCAGCTCCCCAGCCCCCTTATACTTACCTGAGTCTCATCTTGATGCAGGGATGTCCATGAGAGCAGAGGCTCTCCCAGGTCTCTCTCTCCTCACTGGCTCCTGCTGCTGTCAGTCACAGCCAGTGAGCTAATGAGGAGAGAGCAGAGGTGCAGCCAAACCAGGCTCGTGTGTGAAAGGGCAATGTCCATTCACAGGAGCATGGCTCGGGAGGCATGCTATTGGGGGCACTCGTCAGGGGAGAGGAGACAGGACGGTCGATGGGGGACCCAAAAAGAAGAGGATTGGGTATGCTCTGTGCAAATCCATTGCACAGAGCAGGTAAGTATAACATGTTTGTTATTTTACTTTTTTTAAATTACAACCTTTAGAATCACTATAACCACCATCTCTTGTAACTTTCTACTGACATATTCCTACTTGATCAGAGATGGGCATAAAAAATTAGTTTTTGTCTGAGCCACTAGGAGGCTGGTCATCTAGAGGTGCTTCCACCTGTGTCATCCTGCTTGCCTGGTGAAAATAATATAAAATGTGTATTCTAATTGAACCAGTGGGATCTGTTCATGTAGAAGTGTTGTGCGCCTGGACCAGTCTTTCCTTCTGATGACAGTTTTCTATATCTAAGCCTGCTACCAAAGGCCTATACATTTTTTTCTATACTTGTAGTGCTGCTGGCTGTGCCAGTGCCTCTTCCTGCTGCCAAGTCTCATGCAACATCTATTCAGTTTTATCTGGGGATCCTAAAATAGTGTTCTTAACCTCAGCTGATGCAGTTAAACCTGGGTGAGGTCCAAAGGCAAGGTAAAGTATAGATATCACATGAACAGCCCATCTTCATTCCTCTTTATATCGTTTACCAGATTCCAAGCAAATTAGGTGATAATAGAATGAGTTATGTATGGAAGGTCCATCTCTGTTCCTATTTAAAAATACTTTACAACATATGAAAGATCAATGTTCTCGTCAAAGTCGTGTTCCCGGATAATGACAAGATATTTTCTGAAACAAATAGGTCTAGCATAGTTACCTTCCCTAATCATCAGAAGACATTAAAATCAACGGCACCCTTAAAAAATACCAAATTACATCTTAGTTTAACTTTCTGTATCAACTCCAATGTATTTAGTCTGAATGCCGATATTTCTTCAAAATTTTGATGAAGCAAAAACCCTTAGTTTCACTCATCACTACTCCTCACAAGAGTTAATGCAGTACTTTCTATCTGATATACAAACCTTGTCATGTACAATGCACAACTACCTTGGCTCACAAAAAACGCCCATTAGTATGAGTAAGAAGGATTTGGCCCAAGCCAGCTTCTGTACAGCACAAGTTTAAGCATGGTAGTATAACACAAGTTGTGCTTTCAGTTTTAAATAGTAAACACAGAAATATGGGTGACCAACGTGTGATACTGTGGAGACCCATTAGTATTTACCCAGTATTTAAAACTGCAACAGCAGTTTGCATTTTTTTTTTACTTTTTGTTTGGATTGTCACCAGGGGCGGACTGACCATTTGGAAACTCGGGCACTGCCCGAGGGCCCGGGGTCAGTAGGGGGCCCCATGAGATGCCCCTGGTACCTCTTTCATAGGCTTTTTTGAGTTTGGGCAAGGACACAGAGCCCCATGATCCCCTATTGCCCGGGGGCCCCATGAGTTGTCAGTCCGCCCCTGATTGTCACTCTTAAGAGTAACCATTATTTCCTCCCAAGCAACAGTCAAATATAGGGTTGGTAGCATGACATTTGAGAAGTATTTGTAATTATTTGTGCATATACCATGTGTTTCCATCCATTTACATGCTTTTGCCATGCATCCTCACTGACTTGTGCGGAGAAAAAAAAAAAACAAAGCACAAGTTAATGTCAAACTGACCTGGACTGAAGCCTATGTACATTATTCCTTTAAACTTTCAGAGTCCAACTGTCATTCCCCAGTACAGATCTGATTCTTACTGGTAGCTATAATTTTTAGCACAGGTGATTCATACTTGAGACCAAATGTGAACAATCCAACACTTGGCTTGTTTAATGAACATAATAGATAAGACTTAAAAAGAAAAACTCTTGTCAAAAGTTAATGGCTTGTTAAATTCCCCCAGGGGACCTAGTGCACATAGCATGTCAATTTTATTTGTGTCAGTACTAGCTGTAGTTCCACCCCTGGCAGAAGCCCAATTTATGTTCCTATGAGATACAGCCTGCAACTATCCTTGCCATGCAGCTCTGTGCTTGCTCTGCTGTCCTTGTACTCGTAAAAGACTGAGCCCACAACCTCCCACAGGCACCAGCTAGTTTGGATGGGATGACTACAATAGTGGCCTACAACAACAATATGTTGGCAGCTACTACACTAGTCCTACTCAAATGTAGTAGCAGGCTTGTGCTTTTATGGAAAATGGTGCGCCTTTTCAGCTGCTGTCATTCATAACACAAGACACCAACTACTTCTGTAGTATTCCCCTCCAAGTTTGCTTTTGGCTGCAGGAGGTTGTGGGCTCACTTTACAACAGTACAAAGGAAGCAGAGGAGGCACAGGCCTGCACAGGAAAGAGGACAGAAGATGTTCAGCCAGACAGCATTCAGAGGAGACGAGGCTGTGCGAGCTCTGTGCCTTTACCATCCCCTCTGCTCTGTGTTGTCAGTCAAACGTCAAAACCCTTGCTCTTGCTTGGTCGGATACAGTTCCTTGAAAAACATACCCCTTGAAATTTTCCACATTTTGTCATGTTACAACCAAAGATGTAAATGTATTTTATTGGGATTGTATGTGGTAAACAAACACAAAGTGGCACATAACTGTGAAGTGCAAAGAAAATATTAAATGGTTTTCAAAATGTTTTACAAATAAATACCTGAAAGGTGTGGAGTGTATTTGTATTCATCCCCCTGAGTCAATACTTTGTAGAACCACCTTTCGCTACAATTACAGCTACAAATCTTTTTGGGGATGTCTCTACCAGCTTTGCACATCTAGAGTGAAATTTTTGCCCATTCTTCTTTGCAAAATAGCTGAACGTCTGTCAGATTGTATGGAGAGTGTCTGTGAACAGCAATTTTCAAGTCTTGCCACAGATTCTCAATTGGATTTAGGTGTGGACTTTGACTGGGCCATTCTAACCCATGAATATGATTTGATCTAAACCACGAGTGTCAAACTGGCAGCCCTCCAGCTGTTGCCAAACTACAAGTCCCATGAGGCATTGAAAGATTGACAGTTACAAGCCTGACTCCCAAAGGCAGAGGCATGATGCGACTTGTAGTTTCGCAAGTTTGACACCCCTGATCTAAACCATTCCATTGTAGCTCTGCCTGTATGTTTAGGGTCGTTGACCTGCTGGAAGGTGAACCTCCACACCAGTCTCAAGTCTTTTGCAGACTCTAACAGGTTTTCTTCTAAGATTTTCCTGTATGTGGCTGTATCCATCGTCCCATCAACTCTGACCAGCTTCCTTGCCCCTGCTGAACAAAAGCATCCCCACAACATGATGCTGCCACCACCATGTTTTATGGTGGGGATGGTATGTTCAGGGTGATGTGCAGTGTTAGGTTTCCACCACAAATAGCGTTTTGCTTTTAAGCCAAAAAGTTCAATTTTGGTCTCATCTGATCAGACCACCATCTTCCACATGTTTGCTGTGCCCCCCACATGGCTTCTTGCAAACTGCAAATGGGACTTCTGGCTTTTTTTCAACAATGGCTTTCTTCTTGGCACTCTTCCATAAAGGCCAGATTTGTGGAGTACATGACTAATCGTTCTGTGGACAGATTCTCCCACCTGAGCTATGGATTTCTGCAGCTCCTCCAGAGTTACCATGGGCCTCTTGGCTGCTTCTCTGATTAATGCTCTCCTTGCCCAACCTGTCAGTTTAGGTGGACGGCCATGTCTTGGTGATTTGCAGTTGTGCCACACTCTTTCCATTTTCGGATGATGGATTGAACAGTGTTCTGTGAGATGTTCAAAGTTTGGGATATTTTTTTATAACCTAACCCTGCTTTAAACTTCTCCACAATTTTATCCCTGACATGTCTGGTGTGTTCCTTGGCCTTCATGATGCTGTTTTTTCACTAATGTTCTCTAAAAAACCTCTGAGGGCTACACAGAACAGCTATAATTATAGTGAGATTGGATTACATACAGGTGGACTCTATGTACTAATTTGGTGACTTCTGGAGGCAATTGGTACCACTAGATTTTAGTTAGGGTTATCAGAGTAAAGGGGGCAGAATACAAATAAGCACCACACTCTTCTGATATTTATTCGTAAAAAATTTTGAAAATCATTTATTATTTTCCTTCCACTTCACAATTATGTGCTATTTTGTGTTGGTCTATCACATAAAATCCCAATAAAATACATTCACATTTTTAGTTGTAACATGACAAAATATGGAAAATTTCAAGGGGTATGAATACTTTTTTAAGGCGCTGTAGCAGTGAAGAGGTGAAAGAATAAGAGGGCGAGTTATCTGACTATACAGTTCAGCAACCACAGCATAGATTTTAATCGGGACCTCTGGGGGATTTAACAAGCCTTATTAAAGAATTCCAGGTATGGCATTACTTACATTGTTCCACTTATCATACCTGTGAGATCCCTATAGAATATATGGGAATCACTGTAGTAGATACCACTACTCCCGTGATCTCCACTAACTTCTGGGTTCCATGGCGTACAGCTGTCCTGCTGCATTTTGAACATAATAGATTGGCTGCTCGATACAACCGTCCCACCCCTCCACTTTGTCCAATAAGAGAACACTTTGCATTCATTCATGATATTGAAAACATTATCTGAATGGAGTGTGTGCAGAGCAGAGACCTCCTGTGTGCAGAATGCAGCAGGGCAGCTGCTAGGCATTGTAGAGTGGAGAACACTGGAGCAGCTACTACAGGGGTTGCCAGTCTTTCTAAACAAAGGGCCAGTTGACCGTTCTTCAGATTTTAGGGGAGGGCAGACTGTGGTTGGTTGAAGTAGAAAATGCCCTGACGTCAGTGGGAGTAAACAATGCCCCATTACTGGCATTAGTGGGGGGAATATTGCCCCAGTGTTGGTGTCAGTGGGAGGAAAATTGCACCATTGGTGTCAGTGGGAAGAATAGTACCCCACTGGTATCAGTGGAAGGGAATAGTGCCTCGTATCAGTGGCAGAAATATAGATAAAGGTGAGCAAAGGACCACATTCAGTCCATGGGCCCCAGTTTGGAGACCACTGTTCTAGAAGGATCCTACAGGTATGGTATATACAAAGTTACATTGGTCCAAGCTGAACCAATGTAACTATGTAAAAATGCCACACCTGGAGTTCTTCTTTAACTTAATTTTAGACTTCTTTAACATATACATGTACAGTAATAACTGAACAAAAGAAAATTAATATCAAATTAATTAGCAAGACATTCCACTTAATCAGGCAGCACTACGTTACATTACATGGGAATAAATTAGCTTTTTATCTTCTTATTAAATGACTATTCATTTTGTTTTACCTGCCCTGACATTGCTCTAGTTTGGGCATTTTATGTCTATACTGTTTTATCAGTTACAGTTGATTGAAAACAACACACCTGCAGAAAAAAAACTAATTTTAGCCCAAAACTGTAGCAAAATTGTTGACAAGAAAAGTTATCCTTCAGAATTATATTAGAAAGTCCCGTAATTAGCTTACCCAAAGCTAACTGCGATGTGAAAATGATAATATTTGTTCAGGTGTATTGGTTTAGGAGTTCTGCAACTATTTATTTATTGAAGTTCAAGTGAGTTTTTTCATTGAGTTTATCAGTCCTTACAGGAAATGTACAGTATGTGAAAGTTTCTGCATTGTGACTTAAAGCGGAGCTTCACTCTCTCAATCAACATTGACTATTTTTAATCCTTATGGTGCTAGCAATAGTAAATAGATAGGAACATAGATCATATTTACTTGTTTTAAACTTTTTTTTTACATTTGTTTAGTCACTCCCTGGTTTCAATGCCTAGGTAAATGATATCATACATCCCAGCAATCTTCAGGAAGGGAGGGAGGGTTTTCAGCTCAGCCAATGCCTGAGATAAGGGCAGATTGATTCCAGGAAGCAAATGATACATGAATCATCTGCCCTTATTCAAGATGGCCACCGACAGAAATGCCAGGGGGTGTTTTTCAAAGGCAAATTTGTCTTTATTTGGTTTTGCAATAAATCAAACAATACATAGTAAAAAAAGAAAGAATTATGAGAACAGCAACAATGATAAGGGTGAATAGGAACATTCAAATAGGAATTAGTGTAGTCTATGGATGCGGAAGATATGGGTCATAGTCATAGAGGGGGCATCCCCCATCAGACGATATTCAAAGATGATACAGTAATTCCTTAGCATCTAAATGAGAAACCCTTGTAGAGAGTAATGGAAACGCTCGAGAGAGCGCGGGGCAGGGGGTAGGAGATGTAGGTAGGGCAAGAGGGAAAGAGAGAGGGGGGGCGAAGAGAGTCACAAATGAGAAAGGGGCGCAGAGACGAGAAGGGAGAGAGAGAGGGGGAGAGAAGATAAAAAAAAAGGGTGAGGTGAGGGGAGGGGGGGGGAGAGGATCCTGGGTGTGGAGGTTGGCCGGAGCAGGCCTGTTAGGTGGTCCGCCGCTGATATTTCGCCGGGGGGGACCCCTTGGTCACCCCCTTAGGGCGTGTCAGATAGTCAACTCGGGGTGTATGCCTGGGGGCGTTGAGTATGACTCCATCAAATCCCATCAGGGGCGCATAGATTTCGCAGGCGTGAGGATGAGGAGAAGTGGAGCCAGACTGACCACAACAACTTGTGTTTATCGAAGGTGTCGTTGTCGAATGCCAACATCTCCTCCATGCGCATGGTATCGTTTAGCACCGAGACCCACAAGGGGAGGGGCGGGGGGGTCGTCGACCTCCAGAAGAGGGGTATCAGTTGGCGGGCCGCGGATAGGAAGAAGAAGCTTTTCTTCTGATTAGCTAAAGAGCCCGGGAGGATTGAGAGGAGGGCAATTTCCAGAGTGGGGGTCAGAGATTCACCGTGAATCTCGTCATATATGGCAAAGATCTGTCGCCAGTAAGGTTGTATTAGGTCGCATTCCCACCAGATGTGGAGCTGGGTACTGACCGCTTTAGAACAGCGCCTGCACAGGTTTGGTGTGGAGGGGAATATTTTATGTAGAGAGAGGGGGTCCCTGTACCATCGAGCGAGGATCTTGAAGTTCTTCTCTTGTGAATAACAGGAGATGGACGACTTATGGGTGAAGTGAAATGACTTGGACCAGTCTGCGTCCGATATGTCTCTGCCGAGTTTTCGGGCCCACACCCTGGTGTAGGGTGGGGGTTCAGGGTGGAGAGTGTCGTGAAGAGATTTATATAGGGTGGCTAGGACATGTCTAGGAAGACTATGGAGAAAGCATAGTCGCTCAAACTTAGTGAGTGGTCGGTGAATGTCGGGGGAGGAGTGTAGGTGGTTGCAGAATGTGGATAGTTGCAGAGTCGTCAACCAATCCCGAGATCCACCCCGGAGAAGCGGGAGACCTGATTGGGGGCAGATGAAGTCACGGGCGACGGGCCAAGAGGTGCGCGTGAAGGGGTCGATGGCCGCAGCGCCTATACTCTAGGGTAGGGCAGGGTTGTCGAACAGGGGTGATAGAGTGAAAGGGTCGGATGACACTAGAGCGACCACGCCCCATCTGTACCACAAACACAGAGAGGCCGAGGTCAGCAGGGATAGGCCAGAGAGACACCGGTGTTCTCGGCTGTAGCCCCACAGGAGGGCTCGGAGGTCGACCGGGGAGAGATCCTGTTCAACCATGCAGGAGGCCTTGGGTAATGGCCTGGGGAACCAGTCTAGGATTCAGGCCGTCAATGTAGCTTTGTGGTACAGTTCAAAGTCCGGTAGACCTACGCCACCCTTGGACTTTGGGTATGTGAGCACTCTGTGTTTTAGCCTTCAGAGGCCTTGGCGCCAGACAAATCTGATGGACAGGGATCGTAGGGCGAGAAAGAAACTCTTAGGGACGGTGATTGGTACGGTCTGGAAGACGTATAGTAATTTTGGTAGGGTGTTCATTTTGAGGGTGTTGATGCGGCCAAACCAGGGGAGGGCTGAAGTGCTCCAAGACGCCAAGTCTTTTCGGATACTAGAGAGGAGGGGTAGGTAGTTGAGAAAGTACAAATCGGTGAGGTTCGCGGGGATTATAATCCCCAGGTATTTAATGGCCAATGGGCACCATTGAAAAGTGAAGCTGGAGCGAATGTTCGACAGCACATGGGCAGGTAGAGATATGTTTAGTGCCTTGGTTTTGGAGATGCTGAGTTTGAAGTTACTGAAGAGGCCGAATCTACGGAACTCGTGGAAGAGACAGGGGAGTGATATGTGTGGTTGTTGGACATAGACTAGGAGGTCATCCGCGTATAAGGATATTTTATGGTGCGCGGAGGGAGTGCAAATGCCCGTGATTGAGTCGTTCGCTCGAATGGCTCTTGCGAGGTGTTTCATTATCAGTACGAAGAGAAGGGGCGAGAGTGGACAGCCTTGTCTAGTCCCGTTCGAGATAGGGAAAGGTGGGGAAGTTGTGCCGTTGACCAGAACCGTTGCTGAGGGGCGGGAGTAAAGTGACATGATTCAACCTAGGCACCGAGAGCCCACGCCTATCTGTTCCAGGGTAAGGCGTAGGAAATGCCAGTCCACATGATCGAACGCCTTCTCGGCGTCAAATGACAGTAGGCATGCCTTTAAGCCATGGCGTTTGATGTAAGATATGAGGTGGATGGTTTTGGAGGTGTTATCTCTGGCCTTGCAGCCTGGGACAAACCCCACCTGATCGAGGTGAACTAGAGTGGGAAGCAAAGGTGACCAGCGGTTCGCTAGAAGCTTTGCGAAGAGCTTCGTGTCTAGGTTGAGAATGGAGATTGGGCGATAGCTACCGCAGAGGGATGGGTCTTTATTTGGTTTCGGGATGGCCGACAGAAAGGCCGGGTAAGGTACATTCTGATCGTCGATGGCGTTAAAGGCTTGGGATAGAAGTGGAGCTAGAGGGGCGGAAAACGTTTTGTAGAAGCGGGGGGTGAACCCGTCCGGGCCCGGGCATTTACCAGATTTCAAGGCCTTCATCGCCCCAAGGACTTCCATAGTCGAGAAGGGCTCTTCCAGGGCAAGGATGTCCTGTGTGCACCGGGTGGAGGTTATAAAGATGAGCGTAATAACGTTTGAACGCGGATGAGATTCCCTGGTTATTATAGATTTTGGTGTTGTCGGGTGCCTTTATGTGCTGGATCGGTCGGTGATAAGGGCACGGATTAAGAACACGTGACAGGTGTTGCCCGCATTTATTTGCTAAAGTGTAGTGTGTGTTGCGTGCTTTATCTCGTGCCACCAGCGAGGAGGAGTCCAACAGCTGGAGTAGGTCCCGGCGGGCGTTAGACAGATCCACCACGGTCTTCGGGTCTAGTGTACTCTTGTGGGAGGATTCCAGACACGCGATGAGCGAGAACAAGGGCTTATTTTAAGCGCGCGCCATGTTTAATGAGAAACCCACTGATGACACACTTGAGCACCTCTCATTGATTAGGGGAACCGGTCGTGTCTGAAGAATGATCAAGGATAAAGTGTTGTATGGTCTGTGATACCTCTGCGATACACAGGGAGTCCTTGAGCAAAGTGTCGTTCAGACGCAAGGAGAAATGGCGCTTCGATGTCGGTTGGTTTTAGATGGCCAGGTGTATTGGGGCATGGTCAGACCATAAAAGGTGGCCGATGGCGGAGGAAGTTGGGTGGTCGAGGAGAGATTGCGATACAAAGAAGTAGTCAATGCGACTGTATGACTCGTGTGCCGGGGAATAGTAACTGTAATCTCGCTCCGATGGGTGTTGGGTTCGCTAGAGGTCCACTAGGTGTAGGTCGTGAAGGCGCGACTTAATGAGGGATAGGGTCATTGCAGGGAGAGAAGATTTGCCCAAGGAAGTGTCAAGTTCCGGCGAGAGAGCCACGTTAAAGTCCCCTCCGACTATGTAACAGGGACCTCCAAAATCAGATAGCTTGGAGAGGACCTTTGTCAGGAATGGGGCTTGGTCTTGGTTGGGGGCATATACGTTTGCTATCGTGAAGACAAAGTCTTGATGCTTTAGCTTGAGGAAAGGTATCGACCCGCTGGGTCGATGAGTGAGTCCAGGACCTCTGGGTTGAAGGTGTGATGGAAGGCGTTCGACAACCCCGGAGACCTAGCCAGTGGATTAGTGCTGTGATACCAATGAGTAAAGTGGTGATTACGGAGAGCTGGGATACTATCCGCACGAAAATGGGTCTCTTGGAGGAGCAGGATCTGCGAGCCGTGCCTGTGGAAGTGATATAGCATCTGGCTCCTCTTCTCCGGTGTGTGGAAGCCCCTAAAGTTGATGGAGGAAAATTTGATCGTAGTCATAGTCGGGCCGTGCGACAAGTAGGGGTGGGATGCTTCACCCAAAACGGTGCCTAAACCCTCCCTTGGGTTGGAAGAAGGGGAAAGAGAAAAAAAAAAGGGGGGGCTGGGGAAAGGGGGATGGGAAGATAGGGGCAGACAAAGAAAGAAATGGGAGCTGGTGAGGCCAGTCCGGGAGGGCCACTTGAGGTAGGCCCAACACCCCTAAAAATGTAGGTAAGTCTCCGACCGTGCGAAAAAGGGCAGATTTACCCTGATGCGTCGCTTGGAGTTGGAATGGGAATTGCCAGTGGTAGCAGATGTTGCTTTCCTGCAGCATCTGGGTGAGGGGGCGCAGGGCCAAGGTCTGACGTGAGAGGTCAGGAAGTAGCATCACTGGCGTTCTGTGGAATAAGATGGTGTCCTGTAGGCTGGCTGCACGCATGATGGCGTCCTTCATTTTGAAATAATGAACCCTGCATAGGGTGTCACGGATAAAGGATGAGTCGGCTTTTCTGGGGCACATCGTGCGGTGTACGCGGTCCAGCACTATAGGGGTATCCTTGGGTTGCTGCAGTAATTGGTAAAAGGTAGAGGAAACTGCCAAATGTTGTTGCGGCGATTTCTATTTTCAATATAGTCCTGTTGGTACAGGAGTTGCTGTATGAGCGCCGTATGGGATTTAAGGGTCTCTTTGTGCGTTTGAAGGGTGTTGCTTAGGCCGTCAGTTTTCATCCAGGCTCGTGCAAACGTCTTGTTTGAGGGCGGAAATTTCCTGCCTATATGTGCGTTCGATACGATTCACGCAGTGTTCGAAATCCAATTTTGTGGGGAGAGATCTAATGTATGCGTCTAGGGATTTCATATGGGACTGCAGGTCCCAGCCGTCTTCAGAACAAAGGGATGCTGAGGAACGGCTGCAGGACCCCTGTGAGTCTCGTGGTCTCAGAGTTGGAGAGGGGCTGTGGGATCTTTGTGCGGCCCGTGATCTCGATGGTGTATCGGGCCAGTGGGCCCCTTGTGCTCCCCGTGGGCTCCGTGGTGGGGGGTAGGTAGTGTGGGACCCCCGTGCGGCCTGTGGTCCCCGTGGTGGAGAGCGGCTGAGGGTCCCCTGTATGTCACATGGGCCCCGTGGTGGGGAGGGATTGCAGGACCCCATGTTGTCCTGTATGGATAGTGCGTGGGTGTCTCTGTGGTGCCCCCGTGAGCCTCCTTGTTGTGTAATGGCTTGGGGGCTGCAGGATCCCTGCGTATTCCTTGATCCCAGGGTGGGGTGGGGGCCGTGGGGCTCCTGGGTCCTTGGTGCAGGGGTGGGTGGTGCTGTAGGGTCCCCAGGGATGGAGGGGGATTCGGAACCCTGTGGGCTTACCTGCCCCTCGGCCGCTGGCTCCGGTGTCCTCATGTAGCCACGTGCAGCGGTGGATGCAGCCATCGGCGCCATCATGGATGCCGGGGCGCTTATCACTCCATCCGCCGATCGGACTAGATACCGGCTCAGAGAGCCGCCGGTTTGGTCTCCGATCATTCCCCGGGGAGTCTGTTGGGTATTCCTCCCCATGGAGTGTGCCGTGGGTGCTCTCTGAGGGTGAGAGCTGCCTGTTGCAGGGACTTGGGCCTGGGAGTTGTGCAGATGTGCTGCCTAGCTGTCCATACGCCTGGCCACGCCCCCAGGGGGTGTTTTTCAAAACAATTTCTGGAGACATGGATGGATGGGGGACTTTGCTATAAAATATTAAAAATGAAAAAAAAAAATACTCTATTTCATTTATTGCCCACTGATATTCCTAAGAAATCGGTTAAACTGATTCTTTATATCCTGTTGGCGGAGAGAATTCCGATAGCCAAACGTTGGAAACAGTCAACAATTTCACTGGAATTAGTTAAGCAGAAACTTAATAGGATTAAGATTAATGATAAACGTACTAGTATACCTAACAACAATACTTCTAAATTTGAGAGCACTTGGGATCCATGGATTCAGTATATTTCTGCTATATAACGGACTCTTGGCTGGCCCTCTCTCTTATTTTTTTTCTGGGTTTTATTCTTTATTTTCTTCTTCAGTTCTTTCCTCATTTTTTGTTCTCTATATTTTTGTCTATTATTTTAATGATATTATTCATACCACCTTGTTTATGGAGCAATTTTCTCATAATCGATCAAACTTTGTTTATGCTACTAGTGTATTCCTCATTACGCTTTATTGGTCGATTCTGATGTTATGTTGCTACACATTGTACTTGAATTTACTGTTTTATTGTTTATGTTTTGCAACTCGTCATTTTGGTGGGTTGCATCTCCTTTCTGTATAATGTTTTTAAAAATTCTTAATAAATATATTGAAATATAAAAATGAAAAAATAGCATTTTTTGTTTGTGGTGCTCAGAAGCAGTGCTGTTCCACTTTAAAGTGGTTCTAAAGTCTAAACTGTTTTTTTTAACCTCAATTCATTCCCTGCATTAGGATAAAAAAACTCTCTACTAATTGCCCCCATATCGCCGCCCCCCAACTCTTAACTAAGTCCTGTCAGTGATCTAGTCACTGTCCCCAGCTGTAGGTCTTCTCTCTTCACTGTGTGTCTATGAGCGCACACAGCCTGCATGGGTGTCCCCTCAGTACACAGCTTGCTAAGGAGGCACTCTTCTGATATTTATTTGTAAAAAATTTTGAAAACCATTTATCATTTTCCATCCACTTCACAATTATGTGCTACTTTGTGTTGGTCTATCACATGAAATCCCAACAAATTACATTTACATTTTTGGTTGTAACATGACAAATTGTGGAAAATGTCAAGGGGTATGAATACTTTTTCAAGGCACTGTAACTTTTGATTGACAGCACTCAGCAGCAAAGAGATTTTTTGATGATCTATTTCCTTTAGAGCTCATTCACATAGGTGCAGAGGCTCATAATGGTGTGCAAGAGCCACTTGTTTATGTATCCAGGGCAGCATGGAGCAGCTGGCAGACAGTATATGTTAGTCAATGGAAAGGCAGCAGCTTTATGGACTAACCTGAACATTCACTGAGTTAGACAGGCATGCAGGAAAGGTTGCATGGCCCTGCGGATGTGCAGGTGAATCCATACAGCCAGCTGCATCTGACTAACGTAGACTGCCTGCATACAAGTCCATTCTGCCCCGAACACATAAACAAATGGATCTTGCACTCAGTACAGGCCTCTGTGCCCATGTGAAGGAGTACTTCTTGGTACTGCTCAGTGATGAATAATCTGCCACAAATACAGATCACCTCTCCAGATACTGCCATACATAGAATTACCTCTGCTGACCTTTTACATGTGCTGACGCAATGCAGTTTCATTCATTCTCTGCAGAAATACTTTCTGTGGGGGCTCAGCTCAAAGGTAGCCCCCTTCATGAACTCCAATTCAACCAGTAAAGTACATTTGATGGCATTTTGCCCACTTTTATTCAAGGGTAAAGTTCTTTAACCACCTCATTACTGCACTACAGCACAGGTTTCTTTTTTGGGAGGGGGTCCATAGATATCCTTCCAGAACGCGCCTCTAGCGCACACTCTGGGGCGCACATCAGGCGCGCTCTGTGACCGCTGTGTCATTTGGACACAGCTGATCACAGATCAAGGTAAGAGGACAATCACAGTGGCCCTTTACCATGTGATCAGCTGTGTCCAATCACAGCTGATCCCATGTAAACAAACTTGCCGGTTATAGGTTTTTCCTTTCTTCATGCGCTGTCACTGTGTGAGGAAAGAAGAGTCGATAACCAGCAATCCCGACAGGACACATTTGCACTGATCATCAGGGCACTGATGATCAGTGCCCTGATTATCAGTGCAATCCCATCAGTACCAATCAATGCCCATCAGTGCAGCTTATCAGTACCCATCAGTGCTGCCTATCAGTGCCCATCATTGCCACCTATCAATGCCCATCAGTGCTGCCTAACAGTGCTCATCAGTGCTGCTTATCAGTGCCTCCTCAGCAGTGCCCATCAGTGCTGCCTCATCATTGCAGCCTCATCAGTGGTCATCAGTGTACATCAGTGCAACCTCATTAGAGCCCATTATTCCAGCTTCACCAGTGTCCATTAGTGTAGCCTCATCAGTACACATCAGTGAGGGAGAAAAATTACTTATTTGCAAAATTGTATAACAGAAACTAAGAAAAAAAAAATATTTTTAAAAATGTTGTGTTTTTTCATGTTTTAGCAAAAATATAAAACCAAGTGGTGATTAAATATCCAAAAGAAAGCTTTATCTGTCTAAAAAAATGATAACAAAATTTCATATTGGTACAGTTTACATGACCACGCAATTATCATTCAAAGTGAGAAAGCGCTGAAAGCTAAAAATTGGCCTGGGCAGGTAGGGGGTGAAAGTGCCCGGTATTGAAGTGGTTAATAGAAAGGTGCATACAACATGAATGCTTCAGCCTCTTAACTATTAAGATCCACTCTGACCTTCAGTCTAGCTCCACACAAACTGCAACTTTTCTCATAGGCTATGGCCTGGTAATGTCATCTGTCTTTAACAACAGACAGGCCAGTATCGGGTCACACACTCCCAGTGTGTCAGTGAACCTGTTGCTCCCTGGCAGCACAATGGTCTTCTCAGGACGGTGGAGACCTGAACTCTGGTCAGCTCCCATACCATATGGTAACCATTCTCAATCAGGGAAAACTAGGACTGCTCCAGAGGCTGCTAGGGGTTCCTTAGATGTGGATGATTGAGCTTCCATAGCTGATGGTGCCTGCATAGTTCCGTGTCCAATGCTACTTGCCAGAGCCAGCGTCATGACACCAAAGATCTTTTTAGCTGTCTGTAACAATGACATTCTGGCCACCATTGTAAGATGTGGATTCTTTCCCTTGACCACCAATGTAGGGGCATTATTCTCACTGACAGCCCCCCCATGAATACATTATACAGGATTTTCCTGAGACCTGAAAAATATTATAAGTGCTCCCCAGGGGTAAAAGGATGAGAAAGGCAGCCATAAGGCATCTGCATACCTGCACAATCAGAAGGTGTTGGCCATCATCAATACGTGGACCCAGGCAGGGTTCGAGGCTTCATCCCTCCTAATACTCTGCAAAGCCTCTAAGCTTCATGACCCACCCAGGTTTTTCTAACTAATATAGAAAACCTTAAAGCCAGCTTTCTCTGCTCATAAGCATCCTGGAGCCTATCAACCTGCATGGGTGAGAACCCTGGATAGCATCTAACCCCTATGACACCATGACATGGTTTTATCTTGTCATGACAGACACACTGGCTAGCTGGTTGGAGCTCCAACAGACTTTACTATATTTAATATGTAATGCACATATCCCTAAAACCAGGTATCCCTGTGCTTGTAGGGTTCATACGCACACTGTTGCAGAGGTGCCATGTAGCAAAGTTCTCAGTAGTCAGGTACAGTTTTCATTCTGTTGCAGTGCTGTGAGAGGAATTTATGAATCGAAATATGACCTGGTAGTTATCACTGCCTTGCCATGAGACAAAATAGTTAACTGTTCCCTATATCTCTAGGTGAGGCCATCATCTGAAAAAATACATCTGAATATTTGAATATGAATGATCGGAAGCCTTGGTGAATGGCCAACCATACATACAGAGGAATGCGAGTTAATCATTTTCATCTGTGAAGATAGCTTCAAGCAGCTGTGACCCAATGTTTGCTTACCACTGTAGGTGTAGATAAGTTTGGACTCCATGAATCGCACTTTAAGGTTGTGGAGAACAGCTGGCTCATGCAAATAACTGAGAGCGGTGAGGTCATTTTCTCCAACAAGAATGTCCGGATTTCTGAGAGGCGGTAGACTCTTCTCAATTACGTATTTCAGGTCCTACAATAAAATCAGGAATAAATCTTATCCACATTTATGAATTCTGAATGTTCTACTACTTCTCAGAGACATCTCTTCACAAAAAATGTTACAAATGTAAATGTAAAACTGTATGTAAACTCCACAATTTTCAGCATTGGCATCATGTCTCTTACGGTATACAGCTTTCTTATAGTATTATTAAGCCTTCCACCTGTTTGACTTTTTTTTTCTCCTGTCATTTGCATTTAAAATTTCCATAGCTTTCGAACCCTAAGAGCGCACAACCGCCCGGCATTGCAGCCCAACGTGACGACACTCACTACACAGGCAGCCCTATGAATGGGTTATTCCCCAACCTGATTGTCAGCTAAATTTAGAGAGACAAAAACAAATGACTAGGCAGTAATGGCCTCAACCAGCACCGGGTAAACTAGAGTGAAGAAGAGGCAGGCAATCCCACAGCTACTCGTGGCTAATGTCCAGAATAAAAAACAGTAATGTTCATAGCTACAGTCCTGTGACAAAGCACTATATCATGAGAAATGCGTTGTCATGGTAACCAGGACTTGTTGATATTGGTCTCCTTCCTACTGAGTATTTCTGATGATTTTTCCTTGTGTTCCACTGAGGTCACTTGCGGTGTGCTGTGACTTCCGGTGTGCGATCTCTGGCAACCGAGGAGGTCCATCCTGCTCCTCTCATCCCTCCTGTGGGGTCTCTCTCAGACCGCTGGCCTTGGTCACCTGTATACAATCAATTGTGGCTCCTTCACCATCCACCCATTGAGCTCACCATCCAGGCTCTCCATTGCCATGCCTACAACACAGTAAGCGGCTCCCATCATTCCTGCAGTCTATGGTTTGCACTGATCCTTGTATGACATCCATTCATGGACACATCCTTATGGTGATTCTTGCTGTTATTGCTCCATTAAACTGTTTTACATTGTCTGCTGGCTATAAACATTACTGTTTTATATTCTGGACATTAGCCATGAGCGCTCTGATCTTTTATGCTATCCTGTATTTAGAGAGGCTAGCTAAAACTTTATGCTGGCCAAGCATGCATTGTGAATCAGGTGGTCATTTCAACAAGAGGAGGGGCAGACAAATAGAGCTTTCTTTTAGTGGCATATAATCACCACTGAGTTTTTTATTTTTGCTAAATAAAACAATATAGACCTCTGCCAATATTGACATTGATTGTTATCCCATCCCTCAGTTTGATTACATAATAATCAGTCAACCTACTATATACTGGTATCTTGAATGTTCAGCATGAATCTTAAGGAAAATGGATGGACCCACAAATGTGCAATGATAATAAAATACACATTAAAAATGCAATGTAATAGATTAAGCTGAACAATTGTTAGATGAACCCAACTCCTTCCACAGCTTACAGACCAGCCTGTATCCTCCTTGATTCCCTGCAACCAGAATGTTGCCAAGGCCCTGGATTCCACTGTCTCTCCACCATAGTCCAGCATACAAATGACCGTACCTTCAACTCTAGCCAAGGTTTTTTGCAATGACAGCACTCTGCTGCTCACTCCCACCCAAAGCCATGACCCCAACATGGTCTAATCATTGGGATCAATGTTAGTCATCCAGCATTTAGAGCCGGTTCACACATATACCAATTGGATGGGTTTTGAGTTTGCATGACATGAAAAAACATTGCTTTCTATTGTGCCTGTTCATGTACAGTATGTCCGGTGCAGCTGGAGTGTGGATTCAGTGCAAATACTGATTAGAAATGAACATACTAGAAAATCAATGCCTCCAGTAAGTGGCTATGCCTTTTTCTTGTTTGAAATGATGCCTTTACAACACACAACACAGCAAAATTGAGGAAAGAAAGTCATGTTGGATTTGGCAGCATGACACTATTGATGGAGACGGATCTGTCATTTCCTGTCGCTGATGAATGATTGAAAAAAGTAAATAAATGCCTTCCATTATGAAGGAAAGGTGATACCAATATAACTGAGACATCAATTGTTCCCTTATAAAAATATGGGAAAGGCAATGGTGAATCTGCTATCTCTTGTATTATAATTGGTCATACCATGGCCACTGTTTAGAAGCAACAAATCCAACGTCTATTGAAATATATTCACATATACCTAAAAATTCTACTAACAATGCCCCTCCCTAATTTTTCTTACAGAGCCATCTTCCAAGCGTAGATGAAGCACGGTGTCCCCGATCTTCAAGTCTTTCGTGATTTCAGCAGATTTCCAAACTTCCTCTGCATCAGGGATCCAAACCCGATTATACTGCAAAAAAAGGAAAAAAACTCAGATTTTTGAGCTGTACAATGCGACAAGACTACATTCAGGCAATACTTCCACACCATGTGCCTCCAACAAACATACAACTGTCGTCATTTTATCTCTTCTGGAAGCACATAGCTGTAAGTGGCTGTAAACATCATACATGAAATCTGAAGAAAGAATATCCCTATAGAGTGTGTAATTAAGAGCACTAAGTGTCATTTCTGTCTGCTGCCTCGTTCCTCTGCTATCAGCATAGGTCACTTTTGACAAGTTTTCCTGACACTAACAGAAAAATGGTGATGGGGAGGGACCTCGAACAGATTGACAGCCTCAGCTCTGTTCCTGTGAGCTGTGTGGAGTGTCTCTTCCCTCCAATTATCTCTCACAACTCTCCTCTGAGATCTCTGCACCCCCTTTGTTCTGGACTTTGAATCGATGTAGAGAAGAGAACACTACAGATAAACAGGTACAACTTATATAGGAGAATGTGTTTAATCTCTGTATCACCTAAGGTCAGTCACTTCATTGGGTATATGGAAGGGTTTACAACCACTTTATTTAAGTATATATGTACATTGTAAAACTGTACTTAATTAATTAGTTCAATTATGTACAGTAAATACTGTATATATACACAATATAATAATATATAAAGAAAAGAAACAGTGCTACTACCCATTATTCCACCAGTAAAGTTCATGGGTGCACAATCTTCAGTCACTCATCTGAAAGCTGTATATCTATGTAGTTAATCCGCACATCCGTCGTTGCTTATAAAATCTTGAAAGTTATTCAGAAAACCACAGTGTAAAATGCACAGAAAAACAATTTAGTTGACAGGTTTCAGCCTACACGACTTTGATCATAACTATAGTAACTATCACAATATCTCTATGATTAAAGCCATGTAGGAGGAGGGGTATTTAAACTAGGATTGAGGGGGGAGGGAAAATTATACTATATTGGGGCAGACAGGGGTTAGTACTTATTGGTAGGTGGAATGGGGAAAGATGGGGGGAGGGCTATGGCAGATAAAAAGGTTCCCATGTTACAAACAACCATTGGAATTGGTACCATTTGTAAGAAAATGAAAAATATGCAAAATATGTGTGAACAAGGTGTCAATGGATTAAATGAATTTGTTCACCAATGCCAGAAGTCTGCCAAGCAAAATAGGTGAGTTGGAAGCCTTGGTGCATGAAGAGAACTATGATTTAATTGGTATTGCTGAATCTTGGCTTCATTCCTCACATGACGGGGCTATTAATATTCCTGGCATGTTCTCTTTTGGAGAGACAGGGTAAAAAGGAAAGGTGGTGGTGTCTGTCTCTATGTGAGAAGTGATCTCAGAGCGAGTGTGAAAAAGGACCTAGTTGATGGAGAGTGTGATGAGGCTGAAGTATTATGAGTGGAACTGCACATGGGGGTGCATATTACAAAGGTAATCATTGGAGTTTGTTATATGCCTCCCAGTGTTAATGAGGAGGTGGAGACTCAGCTCCTTGCACAGATCGAAAGGGCTGCAAGGGCTTTGACTACCCAGAAACTGACTGGAGTAATGGTACTGCAGGAACAGTTAAAGGGCAAAAATGTATAAACCTACTACAGCACAATTTTATGGTACAGTTCATAGAGGCCCCAATTAGGAATGATGCTCTGCTGGACCTGGTAATCTCAAACCCTGCAGAATTTATTACAAATGTCCATATAAAAGAACATCTGGGTAGCAGTAATCATAACATGATTTCATTTATTGTTAACTGTAAACAACAAGCACATACGGGAAAAATAAAAATGCTCAACTTAAAGAGAGCCAATTTTCCAAAGCTGAGAGCTGCTCTCCAAGACTTAGACTGGGAGCGAATATTGGCATCGATAAACACAACACAGAAATGGGAGTTCTTCAAAAAGACTGTATGTGAACACACTGCAAAATATATTCCCATGGGTAACAAGTTTAAAAGGCTAAAAATCAAACCTATGTGGCTTACGGCCAAAGTTAAAAAAGCTATAAATATCAAGAAAATTTTTTTTATTAAATATAAAAATGAAGGAACGATATCATCATTTAAACATTACAAAGAATGTAACAGAATATGTAAAAAGGAAATCAAGGCCAGAAAAATTGAAACGAACGACAGATTTCAAAGGATAGCAGAATGAACCCCCAAAAATTCTTTAAATATATTAATAGTAAAAAGGTTCGGTCTGAGCATGTAGGCCCTTTACAAAATAATCTAGAGTGGGTGACTGGGGACAAAGAGAAGGCAAATTTATGAAATACCTTCTTCAGCTCTGTGTATACTAAGGAGCATGGGGTGGGCTCTTGTCCAACGTTCCAACCTTTTTTTTTCTCCCCTGAAAGTCAATCGTCTCCCTTTTCACAGTCCATTTTGGCAATATATATATATATATATATATACTGTATGTGTGTATATATATATATATATATATATATAGTTTTTCCTAAATACCTTTTATTGATAATTTCTGTCTCCACTTCCGGTCCCGGTCGCGTAGGCGATTACATCATCAGGAATTCCCTAGGGCTTCTGAGATATTGGCATCATCTATCCCAGCAGTCCTAGGGAATGCCTAATACCAAAATCTTGCATTATTATGAGACCGGAAGTGACGCGATCGCTGGGATTTCTTCACACTGCGCAGGCATGTTAAAGTGCCGCACCTTCTTTACACTGCGCAGGCACGAGAACAGGAAGTGCATGCTGGGTAGCCAGCTGCAAAATTTCCCAGAAGAATGTCTGTTCGGTCTTGAGGTGCCCACACTTAAGATGACAGCATTCACAATATGAGGGTGCAGTAAGTAATTTTATTTTTTATAAGGAAAGAAAAGGAATACAAGTACAGGTGATCTCATCTTGCATTGCAAAAACCGCCACTCTCACATGAGTGCCTTTTAAAAAAAAAAATAATTAAAACGGCCGGAACTCCGCTTTAAAGAATTGAGCTCTGTCATTTCAAAGCCATTGTTTCTAATTGTAGGGACTCTTTAATGACTGGCATAGTACCACTGGATTGGCGGAAGGCCAATGTGGTGCCTATATTTAAAAAGTGGTCAAAATCTTTGTAATTATAGACCTGTTAGTTTAACTTCTATAGTTGGGAAGATACTGGAGAGTTTAATAAAAGACCACATAGATGAGTTCTTGCTGGAAAAAAATATTTTAAGCAACAGACAGCATGGATTCATGAAAGACAGAAGTTGTCAAACAAATCTGATTTCTTTTTGAGGGGGTTAGCAAAACCTTGTACAGAGGGGTGGCGGTGGTCGTGGTATACTTGGATTTTTTAAAAGTGTTTGACACAGTTCCCCACAAACGGCTAATGTGTAAGGTAAAGTCTATGGGCTTGGAAAAATCAGTATGTAAATGAATAGAAAACTGGCTAAAAGATCGTATTCAGAGAGTAGGGGTTAATGATTTATACTCTGAATGGTCTGGGGTTGTCAGTGGTGTAGCCCAAGGTTCAGTGATGGGACCCTTACTTTTTAATATATTTATAAACGATATAGGGTATGGGATTAAAAATGCCATCTCAGTCTTTGCAGATGGCACTAAGCTTTGCAGTGGAGTGCCCCATACCTGGTAGAGGCCAGCAATATACAGGTACATTGCTGTGCCTGTATGGGCTGCCCATCCGCAGTATGTTTCTTGCGTGTGGTCCACTAGTGGTTAGACTTACCTGAGTAACAGATCTCTCCGCTATCTCTTCCCTCACAGGGCAGATTGATAGTCAAGAAAATTCTGTGACGCAGACAGTGCAGCTCAGGAGCGAGCACACACGAAAGCCCCCATAAAAAGTGACTTCCTATAGTGGGCACTTGCTGAAAAGTAGCGCCGGTGGGGGATCCCAGAAGAAGAGGATCGGGGCTGCTCTCTGCAAAACCATTGTACAGAGCATGTAAGTATGACATTATTATCATTTTAATTTCAAAATGTAAGCTTTATAATCGCTTTAATTATAGCTTTTTCATTATACTTTAATTGCACAATATACAATAACATAGCAGAAAACCATAAAGTACATATGAACATTTACTAAACACTATTGATACAAACATCAGTAAAAAAATCTTGTAACAAGTACTGCAGCCATCTACTAGCTTAGCAAGGTTTTGAAAATCATGATGAAGGGTATGAAAATCATGATCATGAGGAAGGATATGAATATGCATTTAGGAAGCAGGTTAGTCACTTGTTGGCTGTCCTCTGAGATCCCGACGCCTCCATTGGTAAATGGTACATTTCGTGTGAATATTACTTCTTGAAAAAGCCCAGCCTAACAAGTCAACACTAAGCTGTTTACTCAATCAGGGGCATTATGTTACACCCTCCTCTAAGACACCCTCCCTTAGGTAACAGAAAATATGCTGAGCACATTAACTGCTATTTAGTTGTGTTGAGGATGTAAAATCACGCTCACTGCCACAAGCAGATGACATCATTAGTATCAATATACCTGGCTGGGAAAAGAATAATTCCAAATGCTTTATGCGGGTTTAAGGCCAAGTTCACATCTATGCAGTTTGCGGATGGTGCGTTTTCCCATTGCGTTTTGCATTTCTGAAAACGTCACTTTTACATTTTTTTTAATGCCGTTTTGCTTTTGCTTTTTTTTTTAATTTTGACTAATAGTAAAGTATGACAGTTCTGTTCATGTAGTGTGACTTTGATGCGACTTTACACTCTCTGGCACTCAAGTAGAATCAAAATTGTACTACATAAATAGAACTGTTATACTTTCCTATTAGCAAAAATACCCCGCAAAGAACGCTTGGTCGGAGCCGCACCAATTTCAAAAGTAGTACATGTACTACTTTTGTTGCGATTTGCATAGACATCTGTGTCAGATGTCTTGCAAATAGCAAGGAAATCGGTATCTCACCCGATTTTGAAATCATGCGCCTTCACTGTAGGTCGCACAATTTCAAAATCGGATTTGATGTGAATGGAACCATAGTGCCTAAGTGTAAAGCAAAAACAGCTGAAAACAAATGGGTTTGTACCTTTTACTTCACTGTGGCTTGCAACTTCATTAAACAGAAGTCAATGAAAGTTGCAATAAAATAAAAAAGTAGTGTACGAACTATTTTTGAAATCACGCTACTTCAAATTGCACTAATTAAGACCCTGCAATAGAAATACAATAGATGCGACTTCCGGTGTGAACCAGGGCTTAAGGCACTACATATTGACCATTTCTTTAAAATTGTAAGTTTTTTATTTAGATAACAAAGTAGTAAAATGCTACACACTTGTAAAAAGCAACACAAAACCAAAGAAAAAGTACTGATTCACACCTAAGGGCTCATGTACACGGGGAGTTTGAAAAACTCTTCTGAACGATGGAAACTGACTGCTGGAAAACGAAGGTTATAAAACGTCAGTTTAGCCACGTTTTCATACCGTGTTTAGCCACGTTTATGCGTTTAGAAGCGTTTTTAAAAGATAACCACAGAAAACTCTCCCAAATGCCCAGAATGCACTGAAAAATAGTATATTCACTAAAAAAGGCTACTAAAATACAGCATGATTTCTTTTATCAAGCCATGCAGTATTTTAGTAGTAGCGCTAAATAAATATACAGTGAGGTCCATAAATATTGGGACATCGACACAATTCTAACATTTTTGGTTCTATACACCACCACAATGGATTTGAAATGAAACAAACAAGATGTGCTTTAACAGCAGACTGTCAGCTTTAATTTGAGGGTATTTACATCCAAATTGGGTGAACGGTGTAGGAATTACAACAGTTTGCATATGTGCCTCCCACTTGTTAAGGGACCAGAAGTAATGGGACAATTGGCTTCTCAGCTGTTCCATGGCCAGGTGTGTGTTATTCCCTCATTATCCCAATTACAATGAGCAGATAAAAGGTCCAGAGTTCATTTCAAGTGTGCTATTTGCATTTGGAATCTGTTGCTGTCAACTCTCAAGATGAGATCCAAAGAGCTGTCACTATCAGTGAAGCAAGCCATCATTAGGCTGAAAAAACGAAACAAACCCATCAGAGAGATAGCAAAAACATTAGGCGTGGCCAAAACAACTGTTTGGAACATTCTTAAAAAGAAGGAACGCACCGGTGAGCTCTGCAACACCAAAAGACCCGGAAGATCACGGAAAACAACTGTGGTGGATGACCGAAGAATTCTTTCCCTGGTGAAGAAAACACCCTTCACAACAGTTGGCCAGATCAAGAACACTCTCCAGGAGGTAGGTGTATGTGTGGCAAAGTCAACAATCCAGAGAAGACTTCACCAGAGTGAATACAGAGGGTTCACCACAAGATGGAAAGCATTGGTGAGCCTCAAAAACAGGAAGGCCAGATTAGAGTTTGCCAAACGACATCTAAAAAAGCCTTCACAGTTCTGGAACAACATCCTATGGACAGATGAGACCAAGATCAACTTGTACCAAAGTGATGGGAAGAGAAAAGTATAGAGAAGGAAAGGAACTGCTCATGATCCTAAGCATACCACCTCATCAGTGAAGCATGGTGGTGGTAGTGTCATGGCGTGGGCATGTATGGCTGCCAATGGAACTGGTTCTCTTGTATTTATTGATGATGTGACTGCTGACAAAAGCAGCAGGATGAATTCTGAAGTGTTTTGGGCAATATTATCTGATCATATTCAGCCAAGTGCTTCAGAACTCATTGGACGCAGCTTCACAGTGCAGATGGACAATGACCCAAAGCATACTGCAAAAGCAACCAAAGAGTTTTTTAAGGGAAAGAAGTGGAATGTTATGCAATGGCCAAGTCAATCACCTATTGAGCCATACGCGGTGACGTCACGCTGCCGCCGAGACCACGAGGAGGTCCGCGGCCATCTTTATTGCTGTACATGGTCAGTGACAGTTCTTATGCTGTTTATATTGATTTGCTTCACCTATAATAAACGTTTTTGGCTGAAAAGTACTACACTATGGGCATTCTTCTTTTTGGCTCTTTATGAGCCAATACCACCATAGAGCCCATACCTGGAGGACGATAGCTGTGAGGCAGAGTACCAGGGAGGAAGGAGATCTCTTGGACCTGACCAGGCTGACTACCTCTTAAAGGGGGACCTCCGGCTATATCTCAAATACCATGCATATTATGATCTTTCTTCTGGTGAGTGTGCATTTTTAACATCCTTTTGACACATCACCTGATTGATCGTCTGGAAAAGCACGGATCACCCACTAGAGAATATCTCGGATCACATCAGTCACGTTTTATCTATTTTGGACTTTTATATACCCTCTACTTAGAGAAATCTTTGTGTGATATATTTATCAATTTATTTATGTCACATGCACTGCACTTTAACATATGTGTGTTACTTTATCTATGTTATTTTTTCACTTTATTTGGTCATTTCTACCAGCTATCATAAGTTTACATATATATTTATTTAGCGCTGCACCTTTTCTGTTGGATTTTATTGTATGAGGTTTTTTGGTTGCCTTTGGTGTATCAGCTGCTAGTTAGTCTTGGCGCTCGCTTTCTTTCTATTTATTATTATTTTAGTAGTGAAAGCGTGCATCATGTTTCATCTGTTAGCGGGGTTCCCACTGACAGCTGAATGTAAGAATTGCCGGCAATTATAAAATAATTTAAAAAAACGGAGTGGTGTCCCCCTTCCCATCCACACCAAGCCCTTTGGGTCTGGTATGGATATTGAGGGGAAGCCCCACGCCGAAATTTTAAAAAAATGGCGTGGGGTTCCCCCCCAAAATTCATACCAGACCCTTATTTGAGCATGCAGCCTGGCAGGTCAGGAAATGGGGGGGGACGAGCGAGCGCGAGCACCCCCCCGCCCCCCCGAACCATACCAGGCCACATGCCCTCAACATGGGGGGGGGTTCTCCCCTCCAAAGCACATTGTTCCCATGTTGATGGAGACAAGGGCCTTTTCCCCACAACCCTAGGCTGTGGTTGTGGGGGTATGCGGGCGGGAGGCTTATTAGAACTTGGAAGCCCGCAGACCCCCACAACCACAGCCTAGGGTTGTGGGGAAGAGGCCCTTGTCAAAGCACCCCCCCCATGTTGAGGGCATGTGGCCTGGTATGATTCGGGGGGGCGCTCGCTCGTCCTCCCCCTTTCCTGACCTGCCGGGCTGCTTGCTCGGATAAGGGACTTGGTATGGATGGGAGGGAGGACCCCACGCCGTTTTTTTTTCAGTGTTTTTTTAATTGCCGGCAATTCTTACATTCAGCTGTCAGTGGGAACCCCGCTGACAGCTGAAACATGATGCATGCTTTTCACTACTAAAATTCAGCATGACTTGATAAAATAACTCATGCGGTATTTTAGTAGCCTTTTTTAGTAGATTCAAATGTTTGGGTTTTTTCAAATGCTATGTGGTATGCTACCACATACTCGGATGTGGTAGGATACCAATTAGTGAATTGTGCCCTGGATATGCGTTTACATGCGTTTACAAGTGTTTGGCGTTTGAAACGCCGGTAAAATCTACTCCTGGACACAATTTTGCTGCGTTCAAAAAAAGACTGTAAATTCAACTGGCTGTAAATGACAGTAAACAACGATGTGTACATGGACACATTGGAAAACATTAGGGAGAGTTCAGGGGCTGCTGAAAAAAAATGCAGAACAGCTCCTGAATGTGAGTTTATCAGCTGCAGTGTACATAAGCCCTGAGCATTTGAAGTGCATTTCTAGAATTGCTTTAAAGCTTGACATGAGGATTAAAGATAATATGTCTTTAATTAAAGAATTAAAATACATTAACTCAAAATGCCTTATGAACACACAAAGCTGTTACCATAATTAAGTGCAATTACAAACATTAACTGATCATTTGAAGGAAATAAATATATAAATATTAATGCTCAATACCCTCAGGAGGTGAAAAAAGGAAACACTTCAACGGAAAACACAATGTGAGAGCCAAGAAACTGTGTATGTCACTGGAAGTTCCAGAAGAAGAAAACATTGGTGTTTTTTTACTAAAGCTGGAGAGTGCAAAATCAGGTTCACATCTGCACAGAAACCAATCAGCTTCCAGGTATTAGTGCCAAAGCTTAACTGAACAAGCTGAGGTTAGAAGAGGATTGGTTTCTGTGCAGATGTTAGCCTGATTTTGCACTCTCCAGCTTTAGTAAGTAACCCCATTGTGCTTACAGTTACATGAAACAGGGTGCTCAAAAACATCAGGAGAAACTAAAAGAAAAATATAGAAAAGTGGCACCAGAAAAGACCAAGTCGTCCATTTAGTCTTCCCATTTCTTATTTATATATATATATACAGTGGGGATCGAAAGTTTGGGCACCCCAGCTAAAAATTTGTATTAATGTGCATAAAGAAGCCAAGGAAAGATGGAAAAATCTCCAAAAGGCATCAAATTACAGATTAGACATTCTTAAAATATGTCAACAAAAGTTAATTTTATTTCCATCATTTACAGTTTCAAAATAACAGAAAACAAAAATATGGCGTCTGCAAAAGTTTGGGCACCCTGCAGAGTTAATATCTTGTACTGCCCCCTTTGGCAAGTATCACAGCTTGTAAACGCTTTTTGTAGAAAGCCAAGAGTCTTTCAATTCTTGTTTGAGGTATCTTTGCCCATTCTTCCTTACAAAAGTCTTCCAGTTCTTTGAGATTTCTGGGCTGTCTGTCACGCACTGCTCTTTTAAGGTCTATCCATAGATTTTCAATTATGTTGAGGTCAGGAGATTGTGAAGGCCATGGCAAAACCTTCAGTTTACGCCTCTTGATGTAATCCCCCGTGGATTTCGAGGTGTGTTTAGGATCATTATTAATTTGTAGAAGCCATCCTCTCTTTAACTTCAGCTTTTTCACAGATGGCATCAAGTTACCATCCAAAATTTGCTGAAATATTATTGAATCCATTTTTCCTTCTACTCGTGAGATGTTCCCTGTGCCACTGGCTGCAACACAACCCCAAAGCATGATTGATCCAACCCCATGCTTAACAGTTGGACAGAGGTTCTTTTCATTAAATCCTGTGCCCCTTCTTCTCCAAATGTACCTTTGCTCATTCTGGCCAAAAAGTTCAATTTTAACCTCATCGGTCCACAGAACTTGTTTTCAAAATGCATCAGGCTTGTCTATATGTTCATTTGCAAAGTTCAAACGATGATTTTTGTGGTGAGGACATAGAAGAGGGTTTCTTCTGATGACTCTTCCATGAAGACCATATTTGTACAAGTATCTCTTTATAGTGGAATAGTGTACCACAACTCCAGTGTCTGCCAGATCTTTCTGGAGGGATCGTGCAGTCAAACGTGGGTTTTGAATTGTTTTTCTCACAATCCTGCGAGCTGTTCTGTCTGATATTTTTCTTGGTCTTCCAGATCTTGCTTTAACTTCCACTGTTCCTGATGACTGCCATTTCTTAATTACATTCCGAACAGAGGATATTGACATCTGAAAACGCTTTGCTATCTTCTTATAGCCTTCTCCAGCTTTGTGAGCGTCAACTATTTTCAGTTTCAGTTTTCTAGACAACTGCTTAGAAGAACCCATGGTGCTGATTGTTGGGGCAAGGTCAGATGAGTCTGAGCATTTAAAACCTTTGAGATTGACATCACCTGGTCTTCCCAGATGATGATTGAGAACAATCCATGACACTGGCAGGTCTCAGCTTTGCAAAGGGGGCAGTGCATGCTATAAATTCTGCAGGGTGCCCAAACTTTTGCAGACGTCATTTTTTTGTTTTCTGTTATTTTGAAAGTGTAAATGATGGAAATAAAATCTAACTTTTGTTGACATATTATAAGAATGTCTAATCTGTAATTTGATGCCTTTTGGAGATTTTTCCATCTTTCCTTGGCTTCTTTATGCACATTAATACAAATGTTTAGCTGGGGTGCCCAAACGTTCGATCCCCACTGTATATATATATTATATATATATTTCCAATTGGGTGTAGAACACCTTTTGGTGTGTGCAGCTTACACAGTTGGAGTTCAAAAGGGATCCATTGATCCTGCTTGGCAGGGCATTTGATATATAGTTTCATCTACTATTCCAAGCATCAACTACCTGAATAAGTTAAGTTTTGATCTTTCCTCCAGTTAGTTTGAGGCCATGTCCTGGTTTCCTTGATTTTGGTTTCATATTGAAAATACTGCCCTCTTGAACCTCATTCACCCCCTTGATGTGTTTAAAGATTTCAATCATGTCTTCCCTTTCCTTCTTTCCTCCAGACTGTACATATAAGTTCCTGAAGTCTCTCTTGATAAGTTTTAGGGCTCCATGTACACTGCAGCTGATAAACTGATGTTCAGGAGCTGTTGAGCGTTTCTTTCAGCAGCCCCTGAACTCTCCCTAGTGTTTTCCTATGTGTCCATGTACACATAGTCATTTACAGTCGTTTACAGGCAGTTGAGTTTACGGTCGTTTTTTTTAAGGCACCAAACTTGCGTTCAGGAGTAGATTTTACCGGCGTTTCAAACGCCAAATGCCTGTAAATATTTGTAAGCGCGGTTAACCGCGTTTATAAGCATTTGCATTTAGACGCATTTTTTAACTGTTCCATGTCCAGATGCTGTCCAGAGCCTTTTTTCATCATCAAAAATGCATGCAAAGCGTTTTCCATGTATTCAAATGGACCTAGTACACCAGTGCAGTCAGTTCCAGGTTTCGCGTGAAGGAAAAAATAGTAGAACGTGCTGCATTATGCTCATGGTGGGATCCATAGTGAATACAACCAGAAAAGACAGGTAATCTCAACACATACTGCTCTCCCTGCTTCTGCTCTCTCTATTTCTCTCAACATGTCTGAAATAGTTAATTTTTCACTATTTTTCAGTGCATTCTGGGCATTTGGGAAGGTCTCTTGAGGTTATCTTTTAAAAACGCTTCTAAACGTTTTTCTAAACAGCCACTGGATGGTCAGCTTCGGCGCCCCTGCGCCCCTACCGCTGCCATCCGGGCCCCTGAGCCTGCTGCCGAGGTCCCCACCAACACCCACAGTCACTCCGTCCCTCCAGCGGAGCTCCGGCGGTTCGAAGCGGCCTGAGGCCTACCACGGCACCCGAAGCCACGGTGTTTCCTGCCAGCCGTGGCTGGAATCACGGCGGGAATTGCGGCCGCGGCGGGACGCCTCCGCTCCTCCGGGAAGCTACCACAACCACCACCACCAACGGTCCTGCTAACCTAGGACTCCAGGACACCAGGTACTTCACCAGGGGCGCCCACTACCCACCAGGGAGCCCAGCCACCATCACACCGCCAGTCTCCAGGGACTCATTGAGGGATCCCACCATCCACCGGAAACCCCAAACCACCAGGGACCCTAAGCCACTATCCCTCCAGGGATCGCTACTACCCCACCAGGGATAGCACGGCCACCATCCCACCAGGGATCCCCTGCCCACCACCCCACCTGGGACTACCAGCCAGCCACCCCACCAGGGACCGCTCGCCCAGCACCCTGCTTTCCGGCACGCTATTCCCTCTGGCGATGCCCTGGCGACTAGTGGCCCACCACGACCCTTGAAGCCGCGGTCTCTCCTACCAGCCGCAACAGATCACGGTTGAGCACAAACCACGCAGGGCCGACGATCGCTACCGCAACGCCCCGCTCGACCCTGACGACGATCCTTCAACACCTCCTGATACTGCGCCCTTCAACACATTCAGCGCCTCACGACGCCGAGCCCGCAGCACCCGACGCCTGGCCTCAACAACCCCAGTCACCGAGCCGCCAGCATCACCAGTCGCCGTGCCTACCAACACCCCCAGCCATTGCACCCTACGACCCCTCCGCTAGCCGAACCACCGTAACCACTGAAGACATGCCACAGCACCCATGGTCGCCAGCTTACTGCACCCACAGACTGCTGCCAACCAGCTGCCGCCCTCCACCCTCACTCTACCCCTACAGAAGGACTCAAATGACTCTCCCACGGTAATACAGATTCCCCACACCACCCTGCCCTGACCTGTATCCCTTCACCTCCCCTGACCCAACCGTCACTCCACCCACCCCAACATGCCTCCTGCACTCCTTCTCCTCGTTTTCCTCTCCACCATCCCAAAAATCACCTCCCTCTACCCGCCTACCCCCCCAAAACAGCTCTACATTGCCCCTTCACTTCTCCCCTCTCCCCACTACGGCACTCACCACCTCCTCCTGCTACTCCACTCCCCCGTCGACCCACGTGCCACCACTATCAGACCCACACACTCCTGCACTTCCCATCCCCATGCCACCTTCCTCACCCTTCTCCTATCCGCTGGGGACATCTCCCTGAACCCTGGCCCCTCGCCACCTCACCCCTCCTCTAGGGACCCCCCTGCTCCCACCAGCTGCCATAACCCCCTCAACCTCATACCTGTGCCCCTTCTCCCAGCATCCATCCCCCCTCACTCGGTTGCACTCCTGAACGCCCGCTCGGTCTGCAACAAACTTACTGCCATCCATGACCTCTTTATCTCCCACTACCTTAACCTCCTAGCCATCACCGAAACCTGGGTACAGGCCACTGACTCCACCTCCCCTGCGGCACTCTCCTATGGAGGTCTCGTCTGGTCCCATTCACCAAGACTGAGCGGTCACAAAGGTGGTGGGGTCGGCCTGCTCCTATCACCGCTGAGCACCTTCCAGGTCCTCCCTAACCCTCCCTCCCTAACCTTCTCCTCCTTCAAGGCTCACTGTATTTTCACCCCCACCCCCCTAAGGATCGCAGTGATCTACAGGCCTCCCGGATCCATACCCCGCTTCCTGGATGACTTCGCTGCCTGGCTTCCCTTCTTCCTCTCCTCTGAGCTACCAACCATCATCCTCGGGGACTTCAATATCCCCATCAACGACAACAGCCCGGCTACTTCCACCAGCTCTGCACTCCTTCAGCCCCGCTACCACTGAGGAAGTCACCAGGGTCTTCTCAGAAGCCCGCCTCACTACCTGCCCCCTGGACCCTATCCCCTCTCGACTCCTCCAGTCACCCCCCTCTTCCCTCATCTGCTCCCTCACCCACATCTTCAATCTCTCCCTCTCTACTGGCGTATTCCCCTCCCCCCTAAAGCATGCGCACATCACCCCCATACTCAAAAAGCCCTCCCTGGACCCCTCTGACCCAAACAACCTCAGACCCATCTCCCTGCTGCCACTCACTTCCAAACTCCTGGAACGCTTAGTCTACGACCGCCTAAGCGCCCACCTAACTGACAACAACCTCCTTGATCCACTACAGTCCGGCTTCCGTCCCCTACACTCCACCGAAACCGCCCTCCTCAAAATCACCAACGACCTACTAACCGCCAAAGCCAAAGGCGACTACTCTGTCCTCCTCCTCCTGGACCTCTCCGCGGCCTTCGACACAGTTGACCACCCCCTCCTCCTTAATAAACTACTCTCCCTTGGCATCAGAGACACCGCTCTCTCCTGGTTCTCCTCTTACCTATCCCGACGCTCCTTCAGCGTTTCCTACAATGGTGCCACCTCCCCTTCCCTCCCCCTCTCTGTTGGGGTCCCCCAGGGCTCTGTCCTTGGACCCCTTATCTTCTCCATCTACACCTCCTCCCTTGGCAAACTCATTCACTCCCACGGCTTCAACTACCACCTCTACGCTGATGACACTCAAATTTACCTCTCCACCCCCCACCTCACCCCCACATTCTCCGCCCGCATCACTCACCTCCTAAATGACATCTCTGACTGGATGTCGCTCCATTTCCTCAAGCTTAACCTCTCCAAAACCGAGCTTCTCGTCTTCCCTCCTGCCCGCGCCCCCCCCCCATCCTATCCATCACTACTAACATCACCACCATCAATCCCGCCCCGCAAGCCAAAGTCCTTGGAGTCATTCTGGACTCTAACCTCTCCTTCCAACCTCATGTCAAATCACTTACAAACACATGCAGGCTCCACCTCCGGAACATCGCCAAAATACGCACCTTCCTTACCCCAGACACCACTAAACTACTCGTACACTCCCTGATTATCTCACGCCTTGACTACTGCAACTCCCTCCTCACCGGCCTACCCCAGTGCAGGCTCTCCCCGCTTCAGACCATCCTGAACTCAGCGGCCAGACTCATCCACCTCACCACCCGCTCCACCTCTGCCACCCCCCTCTGCCTATCCCTCCACTGGCTCCCTATCGCCCAACGCATCAAATTCAAACTACTCACTCTGACCTACAAAGCCCTTCACAACACTGCCCCTAACTACCTCACCAACCTGATTCCCAAGTACCACCCTACCCGTACCCTTCGCTCTTCTCAGGACCTCCTTCTATCTTGCTCCCTAGTCTCCTCCTCACACGCACGTCTGCAAGACTTCTCCAGGTCCTCCCCCATCCTCTGGAACTCACTACCCCAATCCATCAGACTGTCACCTTCCCTCCTCACCTTCAGGCGCTCCCTAAAAACCCACCTCTTCAGGGAAGCCTACCCCACCCTCACCTAACAGCCGCTCTCCTCCCCCACAGCCACTTCCTCCTGTACCACTACCCCCTCCCTCCTAGATTGTAAGCTCGAAAGAGTAGGGCCCTATAACCCCTCGTGTGCTGTTTGTATGTGCTGTAATGTTTCATGTATTGTCCACCCCTCTATTGTACAGCGCTGAGCAAACCCTTTGGCGCTATATAAACTAGATGTAATAATAATAATAAACGTAAACACTCATAAACGCGCATAAACGCGGTATGCAAAGGCGGCTAAACTGATGTTTTTTAACCTACGTTTTCCAGCAGTCAGTTTCCATCGTTCAGAAGAGTTTTCCAAACACCCCATGTACATGAGCCCTTATTCCTCAAACCTTTCATCATTTTTGTTGCCTGTCTCTGGACTCATTGCAGAACAAAAGTAAAACAGCTATGATAACATTTAGAGCCACACAGAACAGAATTTCCTCAAAAATTCATCATTTGCATACAGTATCATAACTTTGCACTTAGCTAACAATAAAATGTGCTTATTCAGCAAAATGTAACGTGTTAAATTTGAATGTCTGCATTTATGTCAATGAAATGTAGAGCAGTAACATAGTAAAAGAATGGTCCTAAGGTGGACAGAAACTAAACCGGGAGCCATGGCATGGCCACCTTGCTGAAGCCCCCAAAAGGTGTATCCAGCCCTAATAAGCCAACATCTTATTCCAGTCTGACCCTTTACCATGTCTGAACAAAGATGGTGCACCTGTAGCTGTTACAATTTCACATTTCTTAGGGGTGTACCTATAAATACAATTTCAGAGCTGTTCATCCTATAGCATTGCAAAAACATCCATTGGTGCGAATGGTTGCAAAATGGAATGTTATTAGGCTATTTTGCTTACAGTTCAAATGTTCTTCATTCATACACAATACAATGAATCAGGAAATTACAACATTATGGCCAATAGATGGAGCTGATGATCATAGGAAATAATGATCATCAACTCCATCTAGCAGCCATTATGCCAGTATATATTAGTATTTTCCTGATTCACTCTGTTCTGTAAGAATGAAGAACATTCAAGTGGTTGTAAAGGTAGAACATTTTTTACCTTAATACATTCCCTGCACTATGGTAAAAAAAAAAAATCCCAATACGTGTAAATTAATTGGTCTACGTGAAAGTTATAGCATCTACAAATGGCGGTATATATACTGAAATTTTTTTTCTTTTACTAGTAATGGCAGCGATCAGCGACTTATAGCGGGACCGCGGTGGGCATTCTGACACTGGGGCGAACTGACTTGGTGTCACTGACATGCCCAGTGACACCAATACAGTGATCAGTGCTAATAAAAAGCACTGACACTACTAAAGGCCTACTACTACTGGGCAGGAAGGGGTTAACATCTGGGGCGATCAAAGGATTAATTGTATGCTGTTTCACTATGAGGCTTTGTGTGAGTTTCACTATGCAGAGCCATACAAAGTTGTGTGCAGGAGCTGACAGGGGAGAGATCTGTATTGTTTCCATACAGGTCTCTCCCCCCTCGGATATGCTTGGCGATCATCGGGTGGTGGCGAGTAATCACTGTCCGGGACCCGGTGATTGACAGCCGAGACTGCAAATGGTGGCACGGGTATGTATACGTGATTTTGCACACCCGTGCCACCCAGTAGCAGTATTTCTGCTATAGGGCGGCTCAGATCTGGTTAATCCAGTGTTCCTGTCTGGGAAGCAAGCCAGCACGCGCGCCCCCCATAGCTAGCAGCTTGCTATGGTGGCACATGCAGAAAAGGGGAGCCAAGGGCACCAGCGAGGGACCCCAGAAGGGGAGGTTTGGGCAGCTCTGTGCAATATCATTGCAAAGAACAGCTAAGTATATCATGTTTATTATAGAAAAAAAGCAAAGGTTTCCATCCTCTCTCAGCTAGAAGAGAAATTGATTTTGCCTTTCTTCGCACAGAGCGAATGTAAATACGGTTTCACTGCACGAATAGCTGTGAAATACACCCCCTAATATCTATGCACTTAATATAAAAAATAAAACACCAGGAGAAACCTCATGAACCCCACTTCATTCAGCGGAAGGCCTTCATGCTAAACTTGTACACAGCTGAGGATGTTCTAACACACTACCCTGTTAAAGTCCCATCAGGGTAAAATCCAAATAAAGGTGCCCTGCAATAGAAGAACTCTTCTGCTCATCTTTCCGGTGGTCTGTATCTCCAACGCTCTACTTCCAGATACAGTATGTCCCCCCATGCTGGTTTTCCTTCTCTGGAACCCTACCTTATTGCTGTGTCTTGTAGTGATCTTGGGGGGGGTGATGTTGAAGACAAAACCACAGTGCATGATGATGGACACAGACATCCGACACTCCAGAAAGTGTCAAATACTAAAAAATCTTAAAGTTATATTAAACTCTGATTTAAAAGGATTCAAGTATTTAGGCTGGCCATACACTATACAATTTTCTGTCCAATTTCCTTTAGATTTACCTTCAACTGTATAGTACAAGGGCCTGCCTAATTAGATACAACTGAAAGTGTTGTTTGGGTTTGACCTCCTATTATGTGGTTTTAGGTAAATCTAAAGCAAAAATCTCAAGTAAATTGTATAATGTATGGCCAGCCTTACTCTTACCTTAAAAAGTACCCTATATTGCTTTCAGCCCCTTCAAATCTCCTGATTCCTTTTTTATGCTGCTGTAATCCAACTCCCTGTTAGAGGGTAGCTACATTTGTTCTCCATGGTCTCACTGCATGCAGGAACATAGCCCTTCCTCTCTTGCTCACTCCCAATGTGGACTATAGACTATGGGCAGGGCTGGTGCTTCCAGTAGGCAAACTAGGCGGACACCTAGGGCGCACTGCCACCCAGGGGCCGGCACTCTCTCTATGTGGAACGCCGCCACATCATGAATGATCCTTCAGCTGAGGGTAGAGGCAGCAAAGGGAAGGAAGAAAGGATAGAGGAAGATTCCGGGTGTCTGGGGCCAGTGTAGCAGCTGAGCTACCACTCCTTCCAGTGTTCCTCTTAGACACAGTCCCTTACTGCAACAAGGCTGGCAGCTGCTGATCGCTGTGGAGTTCCAGCCATTCTTTTCACATTCATCAGGCGGAGCTGTGCCTGCGGAGAAAGTTAATGTCTGACTCTGATGTCTTGTGTCTTTGTGAGTGTGACCCAGCCGGCTGGCCATCCTTCACATATGCAATGTGTCAGTGAATGATGACATCATCATGATCTCACAGCCTCTAGTGCCTTCTGATCTGTGTCAGTGTTGGTGGTGGTGTGTTGTGTCGGATCTGTCACTGTGTGGGATCGTTCAGTTCAGCTGCCTGCTGTCACAGCGTTTAATCTCCCCCCATTGGCTGGGGCATTCCAGCCTGTGATCTGCCAGCATGTGGATTCGTCATCCTTCACCCACTGCAACAGATACAGTCGACTGTGACACTGTGTCTTTTATATTGGTGCTGGTGGCATCTTATGGCAATTATTTTTGCAAATTAAAAGAAATTTAGCAGTTTCATGTTTTGTTGATTTAATATTTTCTACTGTTTTTAAAAAGTAGTTTTTTTTTTTTTTGGGGGGAGGGGGAATATCTGGTCTTTCCTAGGGTGCAAAATAGTCTAGCACCGGCCCTGACTATAGGATTTGTGATGTGCATAGAGCAGCAAACGTGATCACAAACAGCATGTACTGCTCATTCCAGACACACAGAAGCAAGGGGGAAAGGAGAGGTTTGGGACCTAACAGAGGATGTTACAAAAAGGAAGAAAAACACAGTAAGCGGCAATTTTATTTAAAAATAAATTACAGGACCATTAAGCAATGGGTGTGCATGGATTATTTTTGAGAACAAGAATATTGTTTAGTGTCACTTTAAGCTCCCCACACACATTATAAACAGTCCAAAGACCTGTCTGATTTCCTACATAGGAGAAAAAACTTAAAGGGTTATCTTGCCTATGGAATAATTACATTATTTTTTTCTTCCTTTGGTCACTAAGGACCAGTTCACGCCACATGCAGTCCAGTGCATTTTTTTTCCTTTATCAAAAATGCATTGCTAGTAGGTTACATGGTATCCAATGGCATAGTTCACACTAGTGCGGTCAGTTCCAGTGTGTTCCAGTTCCAGTAAAAAAAAGTAGAACATGCTTTTTTCTGCACTGAACTGTGCTGGAATGCAGTAAAACGCATAAAAAAACACTGGAATGCACCTAAATGCACCAAAAATGCACATGTCCTTATTTAAGTTGAAAAAAAGAGAGGGGAAAGATTTACCGCATCAAAAACGCACCAGAATGTGTCAAAAATGTGTATACAGAAATGCATTCGGACTGCGTTTCTATGGTGTGAACCAGCCCTAAAGGTGATTACTATACTCTATCATCTTTTTTTACAGGTACCTAAAACTTTTGCACAGTACTGTATATCTATCATGCTTTTCTGTTCCATCTGCACCCACCTGTTCCTAATTCCCAGGCAATCCCCCACAGCAATGACATTTCTCCTCCACTTGACAGATTCAAATCTGTGTGTTGAAGGTAAATGCAATAAATCACTCCAATTTTCATGTGTTCCTGCAATACATGCAATGTATGAAACTAACTGTGGTTCACTGAAGCGGAACTTTACTCAAAAAGGGAGGTTCTGCTCTCCACCTCCCCCCCCCCCCCCCCTCCTCTTTATGACACTTTTTTTTAAGTTCAGGAGGCCCCTCCAGAACCTTCACTTTTTTCTGCTCTAACCACTGAAGGGTCAACTTGGCCTTGTGCTTAGGGTCATTGTCGTGCTGGAAAGTCCAAAAGCATCTCATGAACAGCTTTTATGCAGAAGAATGCACATTTTCTACCAGTATTTTCTGATCACATACTGCATTCATCTTGTTATCAATTTTCGCAAGATTCCCTGTGCCTTTAGAGCTCACCCCCCCCCCAAAACATCAGTGAGCCACCACCATGCTTCACAGTGGGGATGGCATTCTTGTCCCTGCTGACCCCTCTCTAAACATAGCGCTTATGGTTGTGAAAATAAACTCTATACTGTATTGGTCTTGTCACTCATGATTATAGTGTGCCAGAAGCTGTGAAGCGTGTCAAGGTGTTGTCAGGCATATTGTAACCAGGCTTTTTTGTGGCATTGGCGCAGTAAACACTTCTTTCTGGCAATTTGACCATGCAGCTCATTTTTGTTCGTATTGTGCTCTTTGAAACAACCACATCATCTTTTTTCAGAGCAGCCTGTATTTCTCCTGAGGTTTCCTATGGGTTTCCTTTGTATTCCGAACAATTATTTTGGCAGTTGTGTCTGCTATCTTTCCTGGTCTACCTTACCTTGGTATTAAGAGATCCCCAAATTTTTTGCTTAAGAGATTGAACGGTACTGGCTGGCATATTCAAGTCTTTATAAAGTTCTATTACACAGGTCTTTTGACAGTTCTTTTCTGCTCCCCATGGCTTAGTATCTAGCCTGCTCAGTGCATCCACGTGAGAGCTAACAAACTCATTTAACTATTTATAGACAGACACTAATTGCAATTTAAAAAGCTAAAGATGTGGGAGCTTAACCTCTAACTGCCATTTTAACCTCTGTGTGTGTGTCACCTTGTGTGTCTATACCAAGGCCAAACATTCCAGGGGATGGAAAGTTTTGATTGGAGCCATCTGGGTGATTTCTGTTATAATTATGATTTAATAAAGAGCCAAACAACAATATGACAATAAATGGCTTCATATGATCACTATCCCTAAATTAAAGACAGTTTTTTGGCATGACCAGTCACATTTTCAATATCAGTGTGAAAATTTCAAGATTTCTGCCAGGGGATGCAAACTTTTAAGGACAACTGTACGTAGACTGCCCGTGTATTCACCTGCCTGATGCCTCAATTAGATCACTCTGTTCTCCTGATGGCTTTTCCAGAAGTTCCTCTCAGTGGTGTGCTGACGTCACAGACCAACCCTCCCTGATGCGTTGCGTCCCAGTAGAACTTTCTCAGAAGCTATAAAGAACTTTTATGCCTCCCAAAAATGCACAGAATTCTGTTTCCTTTAAACTCACCTAAACACGGGTACAAATATTGTCGCTGCTGACTTTTAAAAACTGAGTACTTAGTGCCTGAAGTCCCACAGCCTGTTCTTAATGCTACAGATCCCCAACACTGCCATCTTGGATATAGGAGCTGGTTGTGGTTGCCCGAAAAACCACAACCAGCTCCCCACTGAGCATGTGCAGGCTGTGAATGGTGAACTCAGCTACAGGCTGGGAGAGGGAGCAATCCAGTGATACTAGTTCCATGTTACGTCTAGGGACGACAAACAGCGGCTTTACTAACCTCATCCTCCGCACCTTAGGCAGCTGCCACTCGACTCTACCCCCCTAAACTCCAACAGTGGACTGTTCCGCAGCCGAGTCATGGCCAACACAGGGCTATGGTTCTGCATTGTACATGATGATGTCAGCAAACCTGTGTCTTCCAGAGCAAATGGAAGAAGAGGTTGTGGGGACTGGTTTTATTGCTTGGAGGGAGCCTGCTGGAGTGGAGGATCAGGATAATAAAAACACTTTAACACCACCCTATATTTAAAGGAGCATTTAACCCTTAAAGTGCAGCGGCTGCCCCACCGCAAGGGAACGTTTTTCCTTTCCCTGGGGTCCAGTGTAAGGTCACCTTACAGATTTTCTGTGAAGGTAAACTTACACTTTCAGTGTATCATCCCAGCCCACCCATGTATTCTTCCTTCCTTCTTTCTATAGAAAATCCTGTATAACAGGGCTCGACAAATCTTAAGCGCCAGGCTGCCATGGTGACTTTCTTTTCTTCCTCGCAGTTCCAGGCACTGGGCAGCTGATTTTAAAAATGGCTCCTATCTTTTTTACTTGGCTCCTAGATTCAAAGCACATTTGTCCTGCTGTATAATAATAATATAATAAGTTGGTTCTGACTCGCCTGGTCCTGAATTCTCTGTATTGTCAGCCTGTCTCTGGTTACACTGTCCTGGAGGAACTACATAAACCAACACATGAAATTTCTCAGTTCCCAATTCAAATACATCTTTAAAACCCATACTAATCATGTGCTGGACATTCTCTTCTTTCTAGATAATTTCCACTTTCCACTTACAAAATATGAAACAGCTCGTGACATCAGTCCCAGAAAGTCCCTGACATTCACTTATCACATTATGCTTCCTTTTATATTCCTGCTCAGAGTAAAAGTCATTTCCACAAATAGAGGATGTTCACATCGGCTAACTGAAAGGGAAACTACAATGTATTTTCAGTGACTGCAAGTCTTGAATTAATTTCGCAATTTTTTTAAACCTTATTGGCTCTTTCACACTGATGTGTTATTGATACAGTTTTGAGGTAAAAAAAAGCGGAAGAAAAATGCATGAAAAATGTATCTCTTGATATCCTCACACCAAAGAACAGTGGGTGCGGTGCGTTTTTAAAAGTCCTGCATGCTGCATCTTTGGAGAACTTTTTAAAAGCGCACCAAATATTCATCTCCCTTTGATTTCTATAAAAAATGCATCAAAAAAACGCACCCGCAGTGCGTTTTTTGAGTCAAATGTCCAAGTTTTACAGATGCATGATTGGAGTCAGGAGTCCAGAAAACATGGCAAAAATGCAACAAAAATGTGGCAAAAATGCATATGTGATTTTACAGCGTTCTTCTCAACAAAGCAGAACAACCTCCAGGCAAATATTTTTAATTAAAAAGGTCTGTGTTACAAACAGTTAAGCTAAGGTGTATGCCACCTCCAAGATCACTACAATGTCTTCATTTCATTTACTATTTCCTTGATGCGAATAGCTTTGCTACAGTCAGGTCCATAAATATTGGGACATCGACACAATTCTAACATTTTTGGCTCTATACACCACCACAATGGATTTGAAATGAAACGAACAAGATGTGCTTTAACTGCAGACTGTCAGCTTTAATTTGAGGGTATTTACATCCAAATCAGGTGAACGGTGTAGGAATTACAACAGTTTGCATATATGCCTCCCACTTGTTAAGGGACCAAAAGTAATGGGACAGAATAATAATCATAAATCAAAATTTCACTTTTTAATACTTGGTTGCAAATCCTTTGCAGTCAATTACAGCCTGAAGTCTGGAACGCATAGACATCAGCAGACGCTGGGTTTCATCCCTGGTGATGCTCTGCCAGGCCTCTACTGCAACTGTCTTCAGTTCCTGCTTGTTCTTGGGGCATTTTCCCTTCAGTTTTGTCTTCAGCAAGTGAAATGCATGCTCAATCGTATTCAGGTCAGGTGATTGACTTGGCCATTGCATAACATTCCACTTCTTTCCCTTAAAAAACTCTTTGGTTGCTTTTGCAGTATGCTTTGGGTCATTGTCCATCTGCACTGTGAAGCGGCGTCCAATGAGTTCTGAAGCATTTGGCTGAATATGAGCAGATAATATTCCCGAAACACTTCAGAATTCATCCTGCTGCTTTTGTCAGCAGTCACATCATCAATAAATACAAGAGAACCAGTTCCATTGGCAGCCATACATGCCCACGTCATGACACTACCACCACCATGCTTCACTGATGAGGTGGTATGCTTAGGATCATGAGCAGTTCCTTTCCTTCTCCATACTCTTCTCTTCCCATCACTCTGGTACAAGTTGATCTCGGTCTCATCTGTCCATAGGATGTTGTTCCAGAACTGTGAAGGCTTTTTTAGATGTCGTTTGGCAAACTCTAATCTGGCCTTCCTGTTTTTGAGGCTCACCAATGGTTTACATCTTGTGGTGAACCCTCTGTATTCACTCTGGTGAAGTCTTCTCTTGATTGTTGACTTTGACACACATATACCTACCTCCTGGAGAGTGTTCTTGATCTGGCCAACTGTTGTGAAGGGTGTTTTCTTCACCAGGGAAAGAATTCTTCGGTCATCCACCACAGTTGTTTTCCGTGGTCTTCCGGGTCTTTTGGTGTTGCTGAGCTCACCGGTGCGTTCCTTCTTTTTAAGAATGTTCCAAACAGTTGTTTTGGCCACTCCTAATGTTTTTGCTATCTCTCTGATGGGTTTGTTTTGTTTTTTTCAGCCTAATGATGGCTTGCTTCACTGATAGTTACAGCTCTTTGGATCCATCTTGAGAGTTGACAGCAACAGATTCCAAATGCAAATAGCACACTTGAAATGAATATGGACCTTTTATCTGCTCATTGTAATTGGGATAATGAGGGAATAACACACACCTGGCCATGGAACAGCTGGGAAGCCAATTGTCCCATTACTTCTGGTCCCTTAACAAGTGGGAGGCACATATGCAAACTGTTGTAATTCCTACACCGTTCACCTGATTTGGATGTAAATACCCTCAAATTAAAGCTGACAGTCTGCAGTTAAAGCACATCTTGTTCATTTCATTTCAAATCCATTGTGGTGGTGTATAGAGCCAATGTTAGAATTGTGTCTATGTCCCAATATTTATGGACCTGACTGTATATTTCTATCCTGATGCGAATACGAGAGCTTTTTGTGAATGGTCCACAGAATACAAGGTGTTCTGTGAATGGACAAGGGAAGAGAAGAACAGGAAGACAATACAGCGCCTGTGGGTGGGCTTGTTTACACACGTGGTTGACCACATTTTTCAGCCTTCTAACATAGACAAGTGGATGGAGATGTACACATGTCACAGCTACAATGCTTCACTTCATGGCCGCGACAATAATGATGCCCCCTTCACCCCACCACCACTGGCAATACTGCTGCTGAACACGAAACATTCAAGCGGATAGTGTTCCATTGTGACCACTTTGCAACCACCCTGCAACTGCACACAATACAGTTGCAGCATAGTGCTCAGCATTTCGAGGGTTAAAACTGGTGCTGATCAGATCAGCTCTGCCACTAATGTAAACTCCGCCTTTCTAAGTTGCAGCAAGAAAGAGCAAATCAGGCAACGTTCAGTTTGCAGGAAGGTTGGCGACCTAGGAAAAAAAACATGCTAAACCCAAACATAGCATCGCACCCCACTGAAGTCTCCGGGAGACAACTCTTGCTATTTTTTGCTGGCCTTTTTCAAGGATAGTTTGCAAGTTTTTGTTAAAAAAAACTGCTTGGGTAGCGGGGCACTGACACGGGCACATGTAGTTACATAGTTAGTCTGGCTGAAAAAAGACAAAAGTCCATCCAGTTCAACCATTAAAAAAAAGTTATCCTATACCCACAGTTGATCCAGAGGAAGGCAAATAACCCAGCAAAGCATGATCCAATTTGCTCCTGCAGGGAAAACAATTCTTTCCTGATCCCCCGAGAGGCAATCGGATATTCCCTGGATCACCTTTACCTATAAATGTTAGTATCCAGTTATATTCTGTGTATTCAAGAGAGAATCCAGGCCTTTTTTAAAGCAATCCACTGAGCTGGCCAGAACCAACTCTTGAGGGAGTCTATTCCACATTTTCACAGCTCTTACTGTGAAGAAACCTTTCCATATTTGGAGATTACATTTATTTTCCTCCAGACATAAAGAGTGCCCCCTTGTCCTCTGTGATGACCTCAGGGTGAATAACTCTACACCGAGTTCACTATATGAACCACTGATGTATTTATACATGTTGATCATATCCCCCCTTAATCTCCTCTTCTCAAGAGAGAATAAATTCAGTTCCTCTAATCTTCCCTCATAGCTGAGCTCCTCCATGCCTCTTATCAGTGTGGTTGCCCTTCCCTGTACTTTCTCCAGTTCCCTAATGTTCTTTTTGTGAATTGGTGCCCAAAACTGAACTGCATATTCCAGATGAGGTCTTACTAATGATTTGTACCGGGGGAAATGATATCTCTCTCTCTGGAGTCTATACCTCTTTTAATACAAGAGAGGATTTTGCTCGCTTTAGAAACTGCAGCTTGGCATTGCATGCTATTATTAAGCTTGTGATCTACCAGAACCCCCAAATCCTTCTCCACCATTGATTCCCCCAGTTGTACCCCCCCCTAGTATGTATGATGCATGCATATTCTTAGCCCCCAAGTGCATAACCTTACATTTATCAACATTAAACCTCATTTGCCACATAGTTGCCCAATTAAACAGTGCATTGAGGTCGGCTTGTAAGTTGAATTTCTTTTTTTTTAAATACCATTCAGTAGGGAGAGGATCTTGTAACGTGGCTTAAAGGGCAACACTAAAAATACCCAAATCTCTTTAAAACATGCTTTGGGGATGACTTAAAGCTAAATATAAAGTTAGCAGAACAGTATGTTTTACACCTTTAGCGTGGGTTCACACTTGTGTGGTGCGGCATATCGCATGTGGTTTGCACAGGAACCGCACCACATTTCTGTGCAAATCACATGCGAATCCTGTGCGGTGCGATTTCAGGCATACATTTTGTATGGCTCACATTGCACCACATCCGCAGGTGCAGGACCCTTCTTTTGGTCTGCACTAGAATCGGATCACATGGGCATTCACACCTATGCGATCTGATTCTGCACATCGCACCGCATTTTGCGGACCGATTTCAGGGGGTTATTAATTTAACATACACACCCGCAGCAGTTCGCAGGAACGAGGTGCAATTGTGATGCAGTGCGAAATTCAAACAGAATCCGATGCATATTTCGCACCGCATCAGTGTGAACCCAGGCTTAAAAGGGACAAAATGGCAGCCAGGGATCTGTCATTTAAATGGCAGATCCTTTTCTAGCTTCTGTTTGCCAACAAACTAGGGCCTCTATTATTTGGGGTTGGTTCCCATATGGTTCCTGTGTGATTTGAATGGCCTGAAATCGCACTGCATTGCACCAAAGTAGTGCATGCACTACCTTCAAAAGTGATGTGTACACATAAAAAACTGTAAATTTCACCGCTCAGAGGTCTACCGTAGTGGAAGACGACCACAAATGATGTATGATGTACAATGGATCATGAACTTTGCCAGGAAAGTCAGGGCCTGGATGACCGAAGCTAAAGGGAGGGCCAGCATGACTTGGGCTCGCAGACAAGGAGGAGACGGGAGCTGGGGGGAGTATAGGAGATGGGGGATGGTTGCTTACCGGATTGGAGCAAACGGGCTGGAGGGTGGTCTTGCTAGGATGAGGAGAGGGGCTGGAATTTGTCGGGGGTTAGTCGGAGCTTCTGCCAGCACGGGTGAGGTTTCTCCTGTCCACCCTCCCTGGAGCTGTTTAGTTGTTTTGCCTTCCTGTTTTTGGTTTGTTTTGCTTTGTTTATTGTTTGTTCCTTTTGTGTCTGCCCTGTGTTGTTTGGTGTGGGTTCCTTCCTTTGTTTCTTTCTTGCTCTCCAATTTTGACGTTCGGGGGGTGCTGCCTGTTTCTGTTTGTCATGGTGGTAGCCGGCAGGGGTCGCTGGGTCTTTGAAGGCGGTGCTGGAGTGACGAATTGGTGGATTATGGGTTGGGCCCATCGTAGGTATGGGTGTCCCAATTATAAGGTGGTTGGTAACGTGGGAGGTGATTGGCTGTATCTGGGACTAGGTAGTTGTAGTTTTGTCCCCGAGGCGGTGTGGCAGCAGCTGGGGGCCTTTTCGTTGGGCGTCGGATACAGCCAAGTTATCGATGTGAGTAACAGTGCCTTCAAAGACCTGGGACCCGGTTGGGGGATTGTTAATGTCAGTTACTATTGTGTAATTGTACCAAAAAAAAATGTTATGTTTTTTTGTAAGAGTTATGTTAAATAAATGGGGCTGCTATGGCCGGTTTTTCACCAAGAAAAGGAGAGCCGTGTGGTTATTCCGGTGGGGGGTGGTTGTTGTTAAGAGGTAGGCGGTAAGTACTAGCCTCGATATTCTGCCTCGATATTATGCGAAGTACTAGCCTCGATATTATGTCCCTCAGTCATGTATAGTAGATGCTGCCCTCCTCAACCAGGGAAGTCTTGTGAAAACTACAAAAAAGAAAAAATAGTAAGGCGCAAATGCCTAGTGAATTACCAACGATTTATTGTTCTGAGAAAATATAGATGTCAAATGGATACTCACAGAAGTAGAAAGTAAAATCACTTAAAAATCACAAGATGCCACAGCAAGGGGAATCGTGTGTGTCCATGCAACCCAGCTGACACGTTTCGAAGGCGTACCTCCTTCCTCAGAGCTATAGAGCAATTCTCCTTGCTGTGGCATCTTGTGCTTTTTATATGCGATTTTACTTTCTACTTCTATGAGTATCCATTTGGCATCTATGTTTGTGAACAGTAAATCGTTGGTAATGCACTAGGCGTTTGCATCCTCCTGTTTGTTCTTTTTGTACTTTTAAAAACGCACTGCAACCTGATGGCATGCTACTTGCAGGCAGTCCGGCGCAGGCAAATTCACTGTGTTTGGAGTGTTAGTAAAGTAAAACTATAGGCAAAACTTTCCTTCCCTTTTGGATAAAGCAAGGGAGCGTTGTAACCCCTGTAATATTTATTTTTGCCATCTGTGTCCCATTTCAAAGATTTCCCTTTCTTTTCTGTCCCATAACCAAACAGGAAAAGAGAAGTCTCTGCAAATTCAGGGAATCCCTTGGGGATCCCCAGGTCACCAGAACAAGTGTCCCCATTGGAAGATTTCCCCTCTATTACTTTTCTGGGGACAACCCAAAATTTGAGATTTTCTTTACTTTCCCTTTCAATGATAATGGTAAACAAGACAAATAGAGAGGGCAAATCTCCACAATGGGGGCACAGACAGCGAGAAATACCTACTAGGTGTTCTAATCCCTCTCCACTCTATCCAAAGCTAAAAAAAAAATTGCCGTTCACTATACTTTAACTTAACACTGAAAACCACTGCAGATTGCAGACAAAGTGTGTTTCCCAAATCGCACTCCAGCGTGAACCTGCACTTAGTGATAGTAGCACTACCACCACTAAAGGACAGATCCCTACCAGCCTCTGTATGACAGTCGCCCAATGTTGTACGCAAGCAGCAGCTGGAGGCTTGGATGGCAAACTAGTTAAATATGACCAGTTTGTCAGGGACGCTAACAGGTATCAGCTTTTATTTATTCATGTAAAACCTTTATCCCCAAAGGGGATACTGCTTATAGAGTGCTAACTGGAATTTGGCATCAGTTTGTTCATGTAGTTAAATCTGCTAGTACATCTAACACTCCCCTCTCCATAGACTGACAACGCTGCTGTCCAAAGGTGCCTCCTGTGCTCATTTACAGAGTTTAGGCACTCTAAGCCCTCATGCACACGGGACGTTTTGATAACGCTGGTAACGTTAGCAGTGTAAAGTCACGTTAAAAACGTGTGTTTTTCATCTTTTTTTAGTGTTTTTGCATTAGCGTTTAGCGGTGTGTTGCCGCGTTTGCATTTTTAGTGGGTTTTTTTGTTAAAAAATGTCCAAAAAAGCCGGTTTGCTGTGTTTTACAGCTAAAAAACTCCTCTAGAACCCACTAGTCCTGGGTTTTTTTTCCAGCCAAAAAACATTGAATACAGTGTACATGGACACACAGGATAACATGCTGGGGGGTTTACTACTGGCTGTAGAAGAAAACGTCAAAAGCCAAAAACAGCAGTTGTAAAAACATCAAGTGTGCATGAGGGCTCATACAGGAGATGTGTTCCTGGCCAGATCATCAGGTGAAAACAGAGGGAAAAAGCCTAAGAAAAGAAAACTAATGCAACCACCACATCTAATGATTGGTAAGTTGCAGTATATTATATTTTTGGTTTTGGATTTAATAGCGATTGAATCTACCTTCAATTCAGGATAATTGGCTATATTAGAACGGAAGGAAAAGCATTTATAAGCAGCAGGTGACAGATCAGAACAGGATTCATCAGCCGGTCAGTAGTACAATGTAGAACCCAACAAGAAACTTCAGTGGACCACGGAACAAAAGAATCTAAAATGTTTGGTGGCATTTGTAATTCTTTTAAATGGTTGTGACGTTTCTGGGATCTGTCCAGCCCAGAAGCAGCGTGGATGGGACCGAGAACACTCCAGATCTATAGGACTTACCTGCACGCAGTCTTGTAGGATCTCTGTATACAGCATTAGGTGTGTGAACCCGGCTCCTGCCTCTCAGAAGTACATCCTGGTCTGAGCCTGGCATATGCTACATGATACTCTATATAAACATCAGCCGCATCTCATTGGATAATTAACAAACCAAATATTGTATAATCCCTACTGCTATTTTATGGCGTCAGCATAACATCCCTTCCTCCTCTGGTTAGATTGGATTTGGCCTTTTGCGTATTGTTTACCCACTGAATACTAGCACTGTGATGACACTCCGCTCATGTTTTCTACTATAAGGGCCAGTTCACACCAAAACACCGAATGGGAAAGGCGCGTTCCGTGCACGTTTCCCACACCAGGCTCAAAACGCACTGCCTGTGCGATCTGCTGTGGGTGTCAATGTATTCTTAACCCCTTGGTGCCGGCGCCTCCCGGCCCTTTAAAGGTTTCAGAAGCTTGGAGGTGGGGCATGGCTTTAAGGTCATGTGACCGCCATGATTCGCTGTCACATGATCGGGAAAGGTCCCGATCGAAAGAGGAGATCGGGACCTTTCCGTGAGTACCGGACATGTGTGCTGGGACGGCACTCAGCACATATGTTTTTGTTAATTGAACGCAAATGTGCGACCGCTCAGCGTCAAGGCCCAATATGCCGGGAGGAAGCACATTTTGCATGCAGCTGGCGTGAAGAGGTTAAGGACGCCCCAAACGGAGGTCACATATGCAGCGTATTTCCCTGCATTTTTGAGACAGGTGCATTTTGGAAAAGTAGTGCATGCATTACTTTTTGTGTGATCCTGTGCTATTTCAGTCCATTCAAAATAATAGGCTGAAAATCGCACCGCAATGAATCACACAGGAATGCGGACCACGTCCTTGTGAAATTCGGTATGAACCGGCCCTAACAGTAATGGAATATTCCTTAGAGCTACGTTAACCACTTACCCTCCAGAGGATTTACCCCCCTTCCTGACCAGGCCATTTTGTGTGATGCTGCATTACTTTTACTGACAATTGCGTGGTCATGCAACAGTGTACATAAATGACATTTATGTCCTTTTTTCTGACGAATGGAGCTTTCTTTTGATGGTATTTTATCATCTCTGCGTTTGTTTTTTGGCGCTATAAACAAAACAAGACCAACAATTTTGAGAAAAAAAAAAAAAAACAATAATTTTGACTTTTTGCTATAAAACATATCCAGTAAAAAATGTAAAAAATCAAATTTTGGCATAAATTTAGGGCAAAATGTATTCTGCTAAAAAAAATCCCAATACGTGTAAATTAATTGGTTTGCGTGAAAGGTATAGCATTTACAAATGGCGGTATATATATACTGGGATTTTAAAAAAAATTATTTTTATACTAGTATTGGCGGCGATCAACGACTTATAGCAGGACTGCGGAGGGCATTCTAACACTGGGGGGAACTGACTGTCACTGACATCCCCAGTGACACCAATATAGTAATCAGTGCTAATAAAAAATCACTGACACTATACTAATGGCACTGGGCAGGAAGGGGTTAACATCTGGGGTGATCAAAGGGATAACTGTGTGCTGTGTGTGTTTTACTTTATGTGCTGTGTGCTCTTTTACTAGGGAGACATGCTGCTTTGTATTTCTCAGCTGTGCACACATCAGCATGTTACTGCTGATAGGAGGGAGACGTGTTTACACACAGGTCTCACCCCTGTCACTGTTGCTCAACGGAATCAGGGAATCTCTGGCCGGGACCCAGTGATCGACATTTGTAGCTGCCAATGGTGGCGCGGGTAGGGCGGCGCGTGCCCCCTACCCGGAAATGCAAAATTACGTGTATATATACGTGATTTTGTGCAGCCCTGCCACACTGTAGCAGTAGTTCTGCTATAGGGCGGTAGGGAAGCGGTTAATGGAAATGGACAAGGCAATGGCTAATACCATTCATCCAACACAACAAAAACGTTACTCCTGCGCTAGGAAAGGCCTCAGTAGACCCAATAGGAATGTTCTGGAATTTTCTGGAATATGCACTGCTTGCTGCACTCAACAGACCGGGGTGGTCCAAATACACTGGATACAAATGGAGAAACAGAAAAAGGGCGCACCGACCTAGTGCATTATCGTTTAAAACAATTTATTGAAGAAACAAAATAGGTATCATACTCACAATGGACATAATAACACAGGCATGTCAAACTGAACAAGATGTATGATCCAAACAACATCTGAGCCCATACGATGGAACCCTGGATGACCAACTGGCTAACGCGTTTCGAGGACATAACCTCTTCCTCAGAGCCAACACTACAGGAACTGGCTAACGTGCTTCGAGGACACAACCTCTTCCTCAGAGCCAACACTACAGGAACTGGCTAACGTGTTTCGAGGACACAACCTCTTCCTCAGAGCCAACACTACAGGAGTCTGCACTTCTCTTTATATAAGTTACTAAATGGTAACAAAAGGGCTGTATCAGAACCACCCGAAGGCGGAGCCTGACATCACATGACCCGTTAGCATCAAAATTGAACAAAAAAAATGTCCCAATTGGCCAGTACTGCAGACTGCAGAGAACATGTACCACAAGGATGGATTATGATGAACAAAGTTCCATTTTAAGAACAAAATTCCTAGAAAAAGGTTATAGTGAGGCAAACATTGATGAAGCATATTTGAAATATAGAGCTCAGTATGAGTTAGAAAACTCTCCGCATATATCATCACCCTCCTTCACACACAGTAGGCGCATCAAAGGGGCTGCAGAAAACAATAGATACAGTAACCATGTGAGATTTTGCACCAGATATAATACCAATGCTTTTGACATACAAAGGACCCTACACAAAAATTGGGGTATTTTAAGACAAGATCCGATTTTGAAAAACTGTCTTGCCCCCAAACCTGAGATCTCTTTCAGGAAACCTAGAGATCTTAGGAGCTACTGTCAGGGATGCAGGTGTGACCAGAAGTGTGTGGACTGACACAGGGAAACGTAGGCTTCAGATATAGTAAATAATATAATTTATTGAGACTAACAATACAAATATAAACGCAGTGCACCAAACCCCAAGCTAACACAAATACATACAACAAGGTGAAACAAACCCAAACCTAAACTGATATAGATACACAGGTACATACACATATAGAGCACAATGTAGTCAGGCAGGCCGGGTCGATAACTATCGGGCAGGTAGGTACAGGAGGAGCAGGCGGGCAGAGAATGGTCAGGGTCACAAGCCAGGGATCAAACAGGAGAAGTCAGCAGAGGTCAGGATCAGACAGGGTCGGCAACAAGTCAGGCAGAAACAGGAACAGGAATGCAGGTTACAAGATACAGGGGCCCATGGAAAAACACACACCAAGGCCCTGACTGTGAGTCTGGCCATTCCTTAAATACAACCCCTGCAATCAGCTTCAGGTGTTTTGGCTGACTGCAGGGGTGAGTCTCTGATTGCTGAGAGCACCCGCTGGCCAGCCCTGGTACTGCAGCCCACAAGGCAGGTGAGTCCCACCGTTATTGGCAAGTCCATTCCTGACAGCTACATTGCACCTAGTAGGGTACCAAAAATCAACACTAAAACTACTACTATTAATGCCAGCCCTTGGACAGCCATCTTTGACCAGGTAGGCTGTTATAAATGTGGGGTGAGTAAATGTGGAGCTTGCAAATTTATGTGGCATAGGAAAAAAGTTGTGGTAGGCACAAATGGCCGTACACATAAAATTAGACAATTCATCAATTGCAGTACCTCTTTTGTCATTTATGTTTTGATCTGTCCATGTGGCCTTTTGTATATTGGTCGGACAACTAGACCTCTAAGAGTGAGATTCAGTGAGCACAAATGCAATATCATTAATTTCCAAGAAAATTGTAAACAGAAGAAAAACAGAAGTAATTACTTAGTCCCCCGACATTTCCAAGAAGCCCATAATAATGATCCCTCGGGACTAAGATTGTTTGGGATTGAATCCATTTTAAGCCAATCTAATGGTGGTAGAAAATTCCAGAAGCTCTGCAAGAGAGAAACTTAAGCTCCTAGAAGCTGTTATCAGCATTTTTTTTGCTGCTCCTAAAAGCTAAATAGTGTTCTCCTATGTGTCCATGCACACTATTTTAGGCTAGTAAAATTTTTCAAATTTCAGCGTCTGGGAGAAGAAAAAAAATTGTGTTTGTAGAGTTTTTGGAAGCGTTTTTCCGGCAGAAAAAAAACACTGAAAGCTACTAAAACGCTCCTAACAGCTTTTTTTCCTAAATGTACTGTAAAAATGCTAATAAGGCGCTAGTGCTCCTAAATGCTACTAAAAAATGCTATTGCCAGCATTTTTTTTCCAGCGTTTTTTGGAGTGAGTCAGTAAGGCCACCTGGCAGGGGGTCTTCATGAGGAATTTGAGGTGTGAATGGTCATTAACATATCTTTTGTTTCCAAGGGTGGGAGAGGTGTGAGGTGTGAATTGGTCATTACTATGTGGGACAAGCTTGGTAGGAACATCCTGTGTTCAGTGTTTTGTCCATCTAAGTACCTTTTAAATGCTTTGCATGCATTTTTCATGATGAAAAAAGCTCTGGACAGCATCGGGAACTGGAAGAGTTAAAAAAAATTTGCAAACGCTTATAAACGTGATTTGCCGCGTTCTGCTTTTGAAACGCTGAAAAAATCGACTGCTGTATGCAAGTTTTCTGCGTTCAAAAAAAACGACTGTAAACTCAAATGCCTGTAAACGACTGTAAACGAAGATGTGTACATGGACACATAGGAAAACATTAGGGAGAGTTCAGGGGCTGCTGAAAAAAAACGCAGAAAAGCTCCTAAACGTGAGTTTATCAGCTGCAGTGTACATGAGCCCTTACTGAACATAACTTGCATCTTTACTTAGCAAGATTCTACACATAAACATCAGTAAATTCCTTGTGCATGTGCAAAGACATAAATGGGTTCAAGGCTTCATGCTTGTGGGTGCATTTACCTGTGCAGTGTAAATGCTGTGAATTGTGCTGCCCAGAATGTCCTGGTGCTGCTTACCACTGCCCATAGACATGAATGGGTGAGGTTGGCTGCGTGCAGCAATGTGCCGCTACTTACATAAAGTGGCACATACACACAGATGTAATGCTCCGATCACAGGTCGGGTGCATTCAGGACATTACGTCTATGTGCATGCGCCATTTTACACAAGTAGAAGCGTTCACCCATCTTGTACGCATCAGGGCATCCTGAGCACAAACATTCGCAGAGTTTTTACACTGTACAGGTGAATGCACCAATGTGCATGAAGTCTCAATAGTGACATAAATTTTAGGCTCCATGCACATTAGTGTTTTTTATTAGCTCAAAAAATGCTAGAAAAAATGCTAGATGGAAAACGCTGATAATAGTGTTTTTTGCTGGGTTGTAGTAGCATTTAGGAGCATTAGCATTTTATTAGCGTTTTTACAGTGCATGAAGAAAAAAAGCTGTTAGGAACATTTTATTGGCATTTAGAAGTGTTTAGGAGAGTTTAGAAGCATTCAGCATTTTTTTTTGCCGGAAAAACGCTCACAATAACGCTACAAAAACTATTTTGTTTTTCTGCTCGTAAACACTGAAGCTTGAAAATTGCTTCTAGCATACAATAGTGTACATGGACACATAGGATAACACTATTAGCTTCTAGGACAGGGGTGCTCAACCCTTTGAAGAGCAAGGGCCACTTAAAGTGTTACTATACCCAGGACCCTGCATTCACTATATCGGGTCTCCCAGGACCCTGCATTCACTATATCTGGTCTCCCAGGACCCTGCATTCACTATATCGGGTCTCCCAGGACCCTGCATTCACTATATCGGGTCTCCCCGGACCCTGCATTCACTATATCGGGTCTCCCAGGACCCTGCATTCGCTATATCGGGTCTCCCAGGACCCTGCATTCACTATATCTGGTCTCCCAGGACCCTGCATTCACTATATCGGGTCTCCCAGGACCCCGCATTCACTATATCGGGTCTCCCAGGACCCCGCATTCACTATATCCGGTCTCCCAGGACCCCGCATTCACAATATCTGGTCTCCCAGGACCCTGCATTCACTATATCCGGTCTCCCAGGACCCTGCATTCACTATATTGGGTCTCCCAGGACCCTGCATTCACTATATCTGGTCTCCCAGGACCCTGCATTCACTATATCTGGTCTCTCACAGTACACACAACATAGAAATTCATTTATTTTAGTAAATATAAACTGTTAAAAACCTTTTCTCATCAGCAGTTAGAGCAGTCTTGTGACTTCTATCAGTGTCCAGCAGAGCACACGTTAAAGCTTGTAGAAGGAGGTTTCGTTCTTCTCTAGGAGGATTCAGGACCCCTGACCTCTGTCTGGACAGTGCTGATTGGCCCTGTGCTGAACACATGCACTCTCCCGAGAAAAGAAAATCTCTAGCAATACACACCAAATGTGCATGTGCTGAGTGCCTCCACATGATATGTCTTATCAGGAGATAAGAGGGGGACACTGGAAGAAGGGGAGGATCAGAGAAGTCAGGATCAAACAGCATTTTTACACAATGCAGAGGATTAACCCCTTAGGCTCCACAGTGAGTATAAAAAGCATGCTTTACTGCATTTACAGACTGATTTTACTGTTGTGGGTTCAGTAACACTTTAAGTAATTTGGTGACTTGTCGTGAGCCACAATGAAATAGTTTAGAATGTCACGTTTTTTATTTTGAATAGCATAATGTACATTTTCCTCCTGCAACCACTGAAATCCGGCGAGAAGGAGCAGAGGAGAAGCCAGAAGTAAATGCTACATGAATCATTTGCCCTTTCTCATGATGGCCACAAGCAGAAATGCTAGGGGGTGTTTTCAAAGTGATTTCTCAGCAAAATGAAGCATGAGGACATGGATGGATGGGGGAGATTGCTTTGACCATTAAAAATGAATGAAATCGTGTTTTTGGTTTGTGGTGCTCAGATGCAGTGCATTTCCTCTTTACACAATAGCTCAAAGTGGATGTAAACGGTGAAGGTTTTTTACCTTCATGTATTCTAAGCATGAAGGTAAAAAACCTTCTGTATGCAGCAGCCCTCCCAGCCCCCCTAATACTTACCTGAGCCTGCTCCAGCGATGGTCCTTGGCTCTCACTCCTCATTGGCTGAGACAGCAGAGGGAGCCACTGGCTCCTGCTGCTATCAATCACAGATAGTGATCCAATGAGAAGAGAGGGGTGGGGGGGTGGGTAAGCCATGGCTCTGCATGCGAATGGATATGCAGAGCAGTGGCTCGGGAGCGAGGCTGCTTGGGTGCCCCCATAGGAAGCTGCCTGCTCTGGGGGCACACAGCAGGAGGGAGGGGCCAGGAGCACCAGCAGGGGACCCAGGAGGAGGAGGAGGATCAGGGCTGCTCTGTGCAAATCTGCTGCACAGAGCAGGTAGGTATACCATGTTTGTTATTTAATTATATATTTAAATTTGCCTTTACTATCACTTTAAGAACATTTGATCAGAACAGAAATAGCCTGAAAGACCAATCAACCAGAAGAGAAAATACTTTATGAACATTTGATTTTGTCCTATTCACAAAGCAACCTCAAAATGGTGCAAAAAAAAAAATCGGTAAAACGAATGAGCCAATGCTGGTTAATTCACACAAAAGAATACACATGCATTGTCACTTGAATAGCTAGGCATATTTTTAATAAACAGACCTGTGCTGTATGTCACATAATGATTGGGTCCCTAGCGCTAAGCAAGGGCCCCATGGGGGGCACTGTATTCTCTTCCCCTTCCCCCCCCCCCATCACAGGTTGCCACTGGTTTCTGCAACAGGAATCTTCCCCCAGTGACAGCTTACTATTGGAGGCTTTTGGCGGGATTAGGACGCCATGATGTAACCTATAAAAGCTCTGCACTCCCCGCTCAGACAGTCTGCCTGAAGTCCCATCCACCCTCCAATATTATTTATTACACATCATGTCACGGTGTTTTGTTTAGTTGGGGTTACCCCTTAAATAGGCACTGTGGTAAAATAAAAAAATACAATTAAAACCTAAACTATGTGTGTGTCTCTTTACTGTGTTTATTATTGCTCCTTGGTGCTATCCTATGTGCATTCACATGTTTGAATCAATGTAAGAGGAGCCTTAACCGGTACTCATTTGGTGGCCATAGCTTCAGCTTAGTCTGGGTCAGTCATGGCACTTATTCCACGCACACTGGCCAGAGAGACCCTGCAAAAACTCTGAGCTGGAAAGCATGGAAGGCACCAGATTCACAAGCAGCATAAACACTCACCGACCACTTTATTCGGTACATCTGTTCAATTGCTTGGTAACACAAATGCTAATCAGCCAATCGCATGGCAGCAACTCAATGCATTTAGGCATCTAGACGTGGTGAAGATGACTTGCTAAAGTTAAAACCTGAGCATCAGAATGGGGAAGAAAGGGGATTTAATTGACTTTGACCATGGCGTGGTTGTTGGTGCCAGACGGGCTGGTGTGAGTAATTCAAAAACTGCTGATCTACTGGGATTTTCACACACGACCATCTCTTGAGTTTACGGAGAATGATCTGAAAAATAATAAATATCCAGTGAGCGGCCGTTGTGTGGATGAAAATGCCTTGTTGATGTCAGAGGAGAATGGGCAGACTGGTTGTTGCAACATTCAGATGGTAGGGTCAGACTTTGGTGTAAAGAACATGAAAGCATGGATCCATCTTGCCTCGTATCAACGGTTCATGCTGGTGGTGGTGTAATGGTGTGGGGGATATTCTCTTGGCACCAGCAAGGTGTACCTAACAAAGTGGCCAGTGAGTGTACAGCAGTACTGTAATGTTTTAGGCAGGTGCGAAGAAATGATGTAAAGTGAGAATGCTTTAATTATATATATATATACAGTGGGGAAAATATATATTTGATCTCCTGCAGATTTTTTAAGTTTTCCCACTTACAAAGAAATGAATAATTTTTATCAAAAGGTGTATTTTAACTGATAGAGTCAGAATATCAACCAAAAATCCAGAAAAAACCCATGATACAAATGTTATAAACCGAGTTGCAGTTCAGTGAGTAAAATAAGTATATAATTCCCAAGCAAAACATGACTTAGTACTTGGTGGAGAAACCCTTGTTGGCAAGCACAGAGGTAAGATGTTTCTTGTAGTTGGTTACCAGGTTTGTACAAATCTCAGTTGGGATACTGGTCCACTCTTCTTTACAGATCTTCTCTAATTTTTTAGGTTTTCTTGGCTGTCACTTGGCAACTCGAAGTTTCAGCTCCCTCCATAAATTTTCTATAGGATTAAGGTCTGGAGATGGGCTAGGCCTCTTGATGATCCTAATGTGCTTCTTCTTGAACCACTCCTTTGTTGCCTTGGTGGTATGTTTTGGGTCATTGTCATGCTGGAAAATTTCACAATACATTGCCCCGTCCAGATGCCCCTCAATGCTGCAAAGTCCGTCTGTACCTTTAGCAGAGAAACAGCCCCAAAGCATAAAGTTTCCACCTCCGTGCTTGACTGCAGGGATGTTGTTCTTAGGGTCATAGTCAGCATTTTTCTTCCTCCAAACAAAGCAGGTCAAAATAATGCAAAATAGCTCAATTTTGGTCTCATCTGACCACAGCACTTTCTCCCAATCCTTCAGATGTTCAGATGTAGATTCATTTAGATGTTCATTGGCAAACTTCAAACAGGTCTGTACATGTGCCTTCTTGAGGAGGGGGACCTTGCAGGTGCTGCAGTATTTCAATCCATGGCGGCGTATTGTCTTACCAATGGTTTGTTTGCTGACTGTGGTCCCAACTGCCTTGAGATCATTCACAAGCTCCTCTCGTGTAGTTCTGGGTTGATCCCTCACTTTTATCATGATCACCCTTACCCCATGAGGCGAAATCTTGCCTGGAGCTCCAGACCAAGGGCGATTGATGGTTATTTTGTATTTCCTTAATTTGCAAATAATCGCTCTAACAATTGTCTCCTTCTCACCAGTTTGAGCCTTGTGCAGGTCTACAATCTTGTCCCTGATGTCCTTTATTATTATTATTATTATCATACAGTATTTATATAGCGCCAATAGTTTGGTCAGCGCTGTACATTATAATGGGAGACAGTACACGAGACAGTACAGTTACAATACAATACAATACACAAGGGGTTCGAGGGCCCTGCTCCTTGGAGCTTACAATCTAGGAGGGAGGGGATAGTGGTACAGGAGGAAATAGCTGTGGGGGATGGAGTGGTAGGAGGAGTGGAGGAGATCGGCAATTAGGTGAGGGCGGGGTAGGCTTCCCTGAAGAGATTTGTTTTCAGGGTGCGCCTAAAGGTGAGGAGGGTAGGTGACAGTCTGATGGATTGGGGTAGTGAGTTCCAGAGGATGGGGGAAGCCCTGGAGAAGTCCTGGAGACGGGCAAGGGAGGAGGAGACCAGGGAACTAGAGAGTAGGAGGTCTTGTGAGGAGCAGAGAGTACGTTTTGGGTGGTATTTGGATACCAGATCGGTGATGTAGTTTGGGGCAGTATTATGAACAGCTTTGTACGTCAATGTTAGCAATTTGAATTTTATGCGTTGGGCAATCGGAAGTCAGTGGAGGAATTGGCAGAGGGGGGTGGCAGATACGGAGCGGTTAGTAAGGTGGATGCGTCTGGCTGCAGAATTCAGGACAGGCTGAAGCGGGGATAGCTTGTGATGAGGTAAGCCAGTGAGGAGGGAGTTACAGTAGTCAAGTCGTGAAATAATAAGGGGGTGAATGAGTTGCTTGGTAGTTTCTGGGGTTAGGGACGTATGTATTTTGACAGCTCTTTTGTCTTGCCCATGGTGTTGCCCAAGAAAGAGATTCTGTGGACAGGTGTCTTTTATACACATAAGTTATCGTTATCGTTAGGAGCACCTTCTTAAATTGACAGGACTAATCTGTGTACCACATAAGCACATACCCAGTCTGTGGGAGCCAGAATTATTGTTGATTGGTAGGTGAACAAATACTTATTTTACTCACTGAACTGCAACTCTACTTATAACATTTGTATCATGTGTTTTTTCTGGATTTTTGGTTGATATTCTGGCACGATCATTTAAAACACACCTATGATAAAAATTATACACCATTCATTTCTTTCTTTCTTCATTTCTTTGTAAGTGGGCAAATTTACATAATCTGCAGGTGATCAAATAATTATTTTCCGAGAGAGAGAGAGATTATTTTTATCACTTTATAAAATCAAAGTAAGCAAACAAAAGAAACATCTAAATCAAATTAATATTTGGTATGACTACCCTTTGGCTTCAAACCAGCATTGGTTCTTACACTTGCACAAAGTCAGGGATTTCCAATTATGCCAAGCAGGTGCTAATGGTCATCAATTTCATATGTAGGTTGAAACACAGTCATTAACCGAAACATAAACAGCTGTGTTGGACATTTAAAACTGGGTAAGGAACGGCCAAACTCTGCTACTAAAGTGAGGTTTGGAAGACAGTTTCATGTCACAGGTCACACACCATGGCAAGACTGAGCAATGGTATGCTTAGATCAAAAAGGGAGCAAATAAGAGAAATGTATTGTTAGAATTTACATTGTCTTTAAGCCTGCCCTACATGGCTCACATTCTGGCCGATTCCTGCTGAAATGGCCACAATTAGAGCTGTGAGTGGCCTCGTCCACACCACCTGGCTCGGAAAGATTTTAAAATCAACTGAGCCAGGTGGGATATTGTCAGCCAAACTATCAGATGCAGTAACTGCGGGAGTAAACTCTCACTGGACTCTTGTACCTACAGGTAAGATTATAATAAAGCTCACCGATAGGTACAAGGAATATCACATAAACATATTCAGTGTCCCTGCAGCCGGTGGCGTCACCGGCCCATGCGCTCTGAAGAAATGGCATATCTATGCCTATTGCCTCATGGACACACTCCACTGTTGGTGGAATCCCACCCAAAGCGCTACTGTGTTCTGACGGAGTGGAAGGCTCCCCTGACAATGATCAATGTTGCTATGACCAGAGGTACTGATCTTTCAGGAAAAACCTGACAGGGTGGTTGTACACAAGTCAATCAATAGATCGACTTGTGCACAACCAGCAAACCCATATATTTATCAAAATGTGGCCATTGCTTGCTGAACCAGCTGAATTTCAATCCATGTATGGTCAAATTTAGGGTACTCAGGCAGCCATGGGTGTCATGACTGATTGAATACAATAGCTGGCAGACAAGATTCCTCCAGTCAAGCTGTTTAGCCAGAATGGGGCAAGTGACTGATATCTCTAGTTCAGCCTTTAGGGCTAGCTTTACTACTTTTGCTGCATTTTCTATATTGTGAAGGGAATGAAAAATCTAACAGGGAGAGTAAGACACCCCCACCCCATAATGTAACAGGTAAGCAGGAACTCGGGCATTAAAAAATGTCAGACCAGCTGGTATCAGCCTTGAACTAAAATATGGGTTCTCCTCAGGACTGAATCTCAGGAACAAAGCCATGTAATACATAAAACGGAATATCTTCAATGCACATGTCTAGAACCTGACCTATTGTCTGGCCAAAACCACCAGCTCAGTTCTCACTGTAATCAGGAGCAATAAGAATGGTATAGTAGAACAAATGTGGACTTCACGGCACAAAGTCACCTGTTTCCAGGGATTGCAAGTGCCCTCAGGTGACACGTATCGCCTTTCCTTTAGCCCCCTCTCCTAGTTATTGATAAACTTCTTCCAGTAATAAGGTATTCCGAAGCTTTGTTGGTGACATGTATTATTTATTAACATGCTTTCTTGCTCGAACAAACACAGAGATAACATGTATGAGCAGATGACTTGACCAATTCATAGGACTCTCTGAGATACAAGGAATACCTTCCTCAAGCAATGGCAAAGCCAATTTAATTTGGCTTCCACTAAGGTATTTGTCTTGTTTTTATTGACTTAGGACTCATACACATGGATGTATTTGTAGGCGTATGGATGTCCAGCATGAAATACGCCTGTATTTGAGGTGCCCAGGAGCCACAGCTGCTGCATAATCCTGCCTATAACAATGAATTACAAAGTACGCAGTACGCGGGTATATGGGTGCAAATGACAGTACTTGCATATGTATGGGCGTATTTTACCAAACGTGAAACTTGTACCTATAAACACAAGTACCAGCATTTACACAAATATTCACGTACAACGTATTTGATAGTTCACCCCTATGGGCAGAATTCCACAGCAGCTGGGGCTCCTGGGCATCACAAACATAGGCGTATTTTATACTGTACACCCATACAACTGCAAAGACATCTGTGTGCATGAACCCTAACATTGTGAAACATTTTACAGAGTAAAGTACTGTCCAAACATTTTTTTTGGTAAACAGTGATCCACACTTTTACCTTTCTAAAGAACTTTCAAGGAAAGTTCAAGGAAATTACATTGCAAGCAAAGGTCTGTGCCACGGAAACTTTTTTCACCGCCTGAAATTAGCTACAGAATCGCCAGCTTCTGTAATTAAAATTCTTATCCAATGGTGTTTCTAGTAACTAGAAGTAATCTGCGGCCATGGCATTCCCCGCCCCACAAATCAGATATGCATGCCCCTCGTATATGGGAAGGTCTGCGCATAGATGATTGGTCCATTACAGGTGACAGCTTCGTGGCGGGCTGGGCCATGTGGGTTTGGAAGAGCATCAGGACATGCCTAAGCTCACCTCTACTAGTGACCACCTTTTACTAGCAATCTGTAGCTGCAGAAACAATTCTTCTGCTGTAGCTGCCTATACTAATCAGCTACAGCAGCATCTTTGTAGCCATCTACAAATCACCAAAGAAAATAGGAAGAGTGGATACGCAGAGGTGATCCCTCTCCTACACATATGGTGGGACTTCTCAAAAAACAAACACTTCAGCAAAGCATGATCCAATTTGCTCCTGCAGGGAAAAAAATTCCTTCCTGATCCCCCGAGAGGCAATCGGATATTCCCTGGATCAGCTTTACCTATACATGTTAGTATCCAGTTATATTCTGTGTATCCAAGAAACAATCCAGGCCTTTTTTGAAGCAATCCACTGAGCTGGCCAGAACAAACTCTGGAGGGAGTCTATTCCACAATTTCACAGCTCTCACTGTGAAGAAACCTTTGTTTGGAGATGTTTGGAGATTAAATTTCTTTTCCTCCAGACGTAAAGAGTTCTCCCTTGTCCTCTGTGATGACCTCAGGGTGAATAGCTCTACAACGAGTTCACTATATGAACCACTGATGTATTTATACATGTTGATCATATCCCCCCTTAATCTCCTCTTCTCAAGAGAGAATAAATTCAGTTCCTCTAATCTTTCCTCATAGCTGAGCTCCCCCATGCCTCTTATCAGTTTGGTTGCCCTTCTCTGTACTTTCTCCAGTTCCCCAATGTTCTTTTTGTGAACTGGTGCCCAAAACTGAACTGCATATTCCAGATGAGGTGTTACTAATGATTTGTACAGGGGTAATATGATATCTCCCTCTCTGATGGTCATTAACCTAGATGAGTATTAAGGATTTGACCTAGGCAAAACCTTTGTTTAGTTTTGCGTAGAGTAGGGAAGGCCTCTTTCACAAGGGAGGACTTCACCAAGCAGATTCGTCTGCTCAGTGGGGATCTATCCAATAGTCCCCACTGGGCAGGCAGATGACAGGTCTGTCTCTGCTCCGCTTGTGTAGAGTGGACACAAACACAGCCCACTGTCCTCTATGGGGAAGTCAGATGTAAACGGACCACCTGTCTGTTTACATCTGACTGTCATCTGCCCTGATCTGCTAGACAGATGGGGAAGGAATCCCCCATCCGTATGTTTTTAGCGGATCGGATGCAGAAGGGTGTACGGTCCAATTGGGTAGGCCTGAAAAATGGACAAGTGGACTCAATTAAAAGCGCCCGTGTGAAAGGGGCCGAAGGCCTATACCCTCTGTCAAGTTTTTATTGCTGCTTGGGAAGATTTACCCCTCTGTTTGACTTGCTGACTATTGTCACTGAGAAAAAAAAAGTAAGGGAAATACAATATATTACAATTTCCCCCAGAACAAGCAGCTAGGGGGAATCTTTCAGTGAGGACACCTGTACCAGGGATAACTGCCTACGGTGAGGAATTTCCCTCACTTTGGGAGATTTCCTCTAACTTCCTGTTGCATCATCAGCGTTGCATGAGCGCGCAATTGTTAGTTAATGTAATGCAGCACCGTATCGCAAAAAATGGCCTGGTCATGAAGGGGGGTAAATCTTCTTCCTGAGCTGAAGTGGTTAATAAAGCTATTATGGAACAATAAATAAACTGAAAGGGGTTTAACCCCTCCTCTCTATCTAAAGCTTAAAAGAAGTCTTGGCTATGCACACATTAATACGCAAATCCCATCCCTTTTTCTACCAATCTATCATTCAACTTTTTTGTTGCTCCTCTTCTAGGGTTTGGATCTATACTCTGGTACAACCAACGTTTGTTTAGGCCTCGGTATTTCTCACCAACTTTAAAGCTTAAAGTTTAAACCCTAATAGCTGCTCGCGTCTAGGGGAGAGGAGAAACTTTTTTTTTTACCTGATCCTTTGTTCCTCAGCAGATGGCGCTCCCCCTCACTGGCAGTGGACTGTCCCTTGGCATCATCATGTCCAGTGCAAGGCTATGGAACCTTCTCTGGTCTTGGTGATGTCAGGATCCAAGACTGCTGGAACTTGGAGAAGAGGAGGCAGTGGGGACTGATCTACTCTAGCGTCAGGGAAGAGTGGAGGATCACGTATGTAAACCTTGTTTTTTTTGTTGCCCTAGACTTCATCGAGCAATTAACACTTGCAGTGTAGGTGCAGCCCTTCATCAAGGGATCATTTTTTAGTTGCCAATAAACAGCTTTTATTTATCCCAAAAGGAAAAAAAGCTGTTTGCTGTAACTTCTTATAAAGTGTTAGCTAGAGTTCAACTTTAGTTATTGTATCTAAATCTGCTACTAAATCTAACACTCCCCCTCTCCCCTGACTGACAATGCTGCTGTCCAAAGGTGTCTCTGTCGCTCCATCATTCAGAATGGAGACACCATAAGACAGGAAGTGTGTTACTGGCCAGATCACCAGGTGAAAATAAAAGGAAAAAAATCTGAAAAAAAAAAACAAATGCAACCACCACATTTACATCCAAACTAAAGCTAAGTCTTCCCTTGTAGTTGGGCTGCACCTGCACTGCAAGGAGTAGCTGCTCGTTTAATCTAGGATACGGTAAGAGCACTTTTTCTTGCCTGATCTTCATCTCCCCCAGCAAATGGCACTCCCCTCTGCTCTGGCAGTGGTCTGTCCATCGCTGTCCTCATGTCCAATGCAGGTCTGTGGGCCCTATATCGGTCTCGATGATGTCAGAGGACTTTAGCCCACTGGAATGCAGAGGAGAATAGGCTGCACCAACCGGTCGAGCAATGTGGTGGAGCCTGCAGGAACTGAGGATCAGATAAGTTAAACTGCTTTTCTAATAACCCTAGGCACAAAGGAGCAGTTAACCCTTGCAGTGCAGGCACATTCCCACTTGCAAAAGAAGATCTTCCTGGAGTTCAGTTTTAAAGGGCTAATTTTTAACAAAAAATGAAAAAGTGAACTAAATTACAACTCCCTCCCCATACCCCTGGCCCCCCTTGCACTTACCTCCTTGGATGATTACCTTTTACTGCCCATGCCATGCAGTACAAAGCCCAGAGGATGGGTAGCATCATAATGCTCGCAATGGCAACTGGGCATTGATCAGTGCTGTGCTGACCAATCAGAATCTCTCTGAGCCCTCCTTGTTCCAGGACAGCATCCCGGAGGAAAGGAGGGTACAGAAGAGCGTATTTTTCCAAGTGCCTGGACCGCTACATCAGCTGTTGTGGGCAATGAAAGACCTTCGCCCAAGGGGTGGGTAGGAGGAGCGGCCGCCCTGGGCGCAATGGTTTTACTGTAGGGATGGGGGTGCCTTCCTTCCGTTGTAAGGCTGACAGGAGTAGTGATTTTGACAAGTGAGTGACTGTTGGGCGTAGAACCCCCTAAGCTTGCACGTTATTAATGGGGGTGGCAGTCTGGTTTCATTTTGATTTCATTTCTTAAGTAAATCATTTCATTTAGTCATAATCGTTATGTTAGAGTGATCAATTTCCAGGACGATTAAACACTTTAGGAGAGTATATATTCGTTGTTCCCAATTGCTGCGTATTTTTGGTGTTTAGTGCTGTTATTTTTCTGTTATTTTGGAAGATTGGCTATATTCGTTTTAACGTGTCTGGATACTGACCGGAGTAGCGTGCATTTGAAAATAACGAATGCAACAAAATTCATTTCGGGTTCATTCGATATGTTGTGATTCGAAGATTCTGATGGATCTACCTCTATCCAACCCAGGGGCGGACTGACCATTTGGAAACTCGGGCACTGAACGAGGGCCCGGGGTCAGTAGGGGGCCCCATGAGATGCCCCTGGTACCTTTTTCATAGGCTTTTTTAAGTTTGGGCAAGGACACAGGGGCCCCATGATTCCCTATTGCCCGGGGGCCCCATGAGTTGTCAGTCCGCCCCTGATCCAACCCAAACACAATGGGTAGCAATCATCTTATCGTACTGTATTTATTGCAATATGTTACCATTTCATATGTAATACATTTTTTATGGGCGGCAGAGTGACTTAATGGTTAGCACTTCTGCCTTGCAGTAATTGGGTCATGGATTAAATTCCTAACCATGGCGCCTCCTGCATGGAGTTTGCATGTTCTCCCTGTGTTTGCGAAGGGTTTCCTCTGGGTACTCCAGTTTCCTTCCACACTCCAAAGACATGCTGGTAGGTTAATTGTCTCCTGTCTAAATTGTCCTAGTTTCATCCATTGGCCACATGGGATTTCCTGCATGGTAGGGGTTGGCGAAAGACCTGGCAACCTACCCTGTAAAATTATTGCTAAGAGAATTCATGGAAAAGTCGCTTACTAGTGACAGCCCATGCAATCGCCAAGGGTCGGATATGACTGGATAGATAGACAGACATTTTTTATAATAACTAATTATGTTAAAGTTTTACTAAACCCAGGACCCTGCATTCACTATATCTGGCCTCCCACAGTACACAGAACATGGAAATGCAATTATTTTAGTAGCTATAAACTGCTAAATACCTTTTCTTATCAGCAGTTAGAGCAGTCTGCGGGGGGGGGGGGGGGGGGGGGGTTCACTGTGGACCGTGGAACAGGCTTCTATCAATGTCCAGCTGAGCACTGGTTAAAACTTGTAAGAGTTTTCATTTTGCTCTAGGAGGATGCAGAACCCCTGACCTCTGTCTGGACAATGCTAATCGGCCCTGTGCTGATCATATACACTTTCCCAAGAAAAGAAAAAAAGTCTCTCTAGAAATAGACACCAAACTGAGCATGTGCAGAGTGTCTCCACAAGATATGTCTTAGGCTCCATGCACACTGGGCATTTTAACAAGGCTGGTAGTGCTAGCTGTGTAAAGTCATGTTAAAAATGCAAGTTTTTCAGCGTTTTTGCATTAGCATTTAGGCAGGTTTTGTTGCATTTGCGTTTTTAGCGTTTTTTTACCAAAAACATTTTTTTTTTTTGCCCAAAAAAGTCCAAAAGCTCTGGTTTGCTGCGTTTTACAGCATTAGAGCATTTGTACAGCTAAAAGACTCCTCTAGAAACCCACTAGTTCTGTTTTTTTCTCAGTCAAAAAACGTTGATTACAGTCTATGTGTGCATGGACACATAGGATAACATGCTGGGGGAAAAAAATGTCAAAAGCCAAAAAACAGCCGCTGTAAAAACATCCAGTGTGCATGAGGACTTATTAGGAGATAAGAGGGGGACACTGGAAGAAGGGGAGGATCAGAGAAGACAGGATCAAACAGCCTTTTTTACACAATGCAGAGGATTAACCCCTTAGGCTCCACAGGGAGTATAACAAGCATGCTTTACTGCAAATACAGACTGATTTTACTGTTGTGGGTTTAGTAACACTTTAAGAATCAGCTGAATATCCAAGAGTCAAAGAGTACTGTGCCACTCTCATCTCAATAAAACGAATGAATCCAAATTAATACGTATTCATTCGTTATGTTATGAAGTTGAATTCACTTTCTTGTTCCCAATGAACTTTGTTTGTTGGTCCACGCACATACAAATTAAACAAATGGTCTCTCAAGCACAACTCCAATTCAAAAAGAATGTTATTAGAATATTCACACTATGCTCACGAGAATAAAAACGAATGGATGCAAATTAATTTGTTCACACATTATGTTTTCACTTCCTTTCGGATGCTTCAAACATTAATAAAAGGCCCAAACTATCACATCATGCCATCCAAATGAAACAAATACATTCATTGTTTTCCTCATAATTGATTTCTGTTACGTCGAAATTCTTTACTATTGTGATTCGAAGATTCAAATACATCTGAATGTCCGACTTATGCAAATTTTGTCTGTTTGGATTTGTAACTAAATGAATTGCACATGTATAATAATAGGGATGATGATGTACCCCAAAAGGAAAAATCCTATACAATCCAAGTATGGAAGAATTTCTGAAGCAATAAAAACCTGACAGGGGTGCAAATCCCTCACTTTTCTAACCAAAATGGAAAAAAAAAAGACTTTAGGTCCAGTTTACACCATAAAGGGTGAGTTCACGTGTGCATGCTTTCTTGCACATTACCGTGCGGCACATTTTGGACAGCCCATTCATTTCAATGGACTGCCGAATGCATGGGAAGGCACAAAACCATGGTACAACTTTTAAAATTGTGGCATGCCAAATCACGTGGTACTGCGGTCCCATGCGTTTTGGTGGCTGCAAATGCATCCGTGTTCATGCATAGGTGTGCCATTTCGGGTTCACACTATTGTGGGTGTGGGAAAGTGTGGAAATCACATGTGATCCTGCACCTGCAGGCACCCACAGCCAAAATGCTCTGCTCTTAAAGTGTTACTAAACCCAGGCCCCTGCATTCACTATATCTGGTGTTCCAGGACCCCGCATTTGCTATATCTGGTCTCCCAGGACCCTGCATTCACTATATCTGGTCTCTCAGGACCCTGCATTCACTATATCTGGTCTCCCAGGACCCTGCATTCACTATATCTGGTCTCCCAGGACCCTGCATTCACTATATCTGGTCTCTCAGGACCCTGCATTCACTATATCTGGTCTCCCAGGACCCCGCATTCGCTATATCTGGTCTCTCAGGACCCTGCATTCGCTATATCTGGTCTCCCAGGACCCGGCATTCGCTATATCTGGTCTCCCAGGACCCCGCATTTACTATATCTGGTCTCCCAGGACCCTGCATTCACTATATCTGGTCTCCCAGGACCCTGCATTCACTATATCTGGTTTCCCAGGACCCTGCATTCACTATATCTGGTTTCCCAGGACCCGGCATTCGCTATATCTGGTCTCCCCGGACCCCGCATTTACTATATCTGGTCTCCCAGGACCCTGCATTCACTATATCTGGTCTCCCAGGACCCCGCATTCGCTATATCTGGTCTCCCAGGACCCCGCATTCGCTATATCTGGTCTCCCAGGACCCCGCATTCACTATATCTGGTCTCCCAGGACCCGGCATTCACTATATCTGGTCTTCCAGGACCCCGCATTCACTATATCCGGTCTCCCAGGACCCTGCATTCATTATATCTGGTCTCCCAGGACCCTGCATTCACTATATCTGGTCTCCCAGGACCCCACATTCACTATATCTGGTCTCCCAGGACCCGGCATTCATTATATCTGGTCTCCCGGGACCCTGCATTCACTATATCTGGTCTCCCAGGACCCCACATTCACTATATCTGGTCTCCCAGGACCCTGCATTCACTATATCTGGTCTCCCAGGACCCGGCATTCATTATATCTGGTCTCCCAGGACCCTGCATTCACTATATCTGGTCTCCCAGGACCCCACATTCACTATATCTGGTCTCCCAGGACCCGGCATTCATTATATCTGGTCTCCCAGGACCCTGCATTCACTATATCTGGTCTCCCAGGACCCCACATTCACTATATCTGGTCTCCCAGGACCCTGCATTCACTATATCTGGTCTCCCAGGACCCTGCATTCACTATATCTGGTCTCCCAGGACCCCACATTGATTATATCTGGTCTCCCCGGACCCTGCATTCACTATATCTGGTCTCCCAGGACCCCACATTCACTATATCTGGTCTCCCAGGACCCTGCATTCACTATATCTGGTCTCCCAGGACCCTGCATTCACTATATCTGGTCTCCCCGGACCCTGCATTCACTATATCTGGTCTCCCCGGACCCTGCATTCACTATATCTGGTCTCCCACAGTACACACAACATGGAAATGCAATTAGTTTAGTAAATATAAACTGCTAAATAACTTTTCTCATCGGCAGTATATAGCAGTCTTGTGACTCCTATCAGTGTCCAGCTGAGCACTGGTTAATCTTCTAGGAGGAGTTTTCATTCTGCTCTGACTGTCCTAGGAGGCTGCATAACCCCCGACCCTCTGTCTGGACAGTGCTGATTGGCACTGTGCTGATCACATGTACCCTCCACACTCTTTCACGTGTGTGGAACTGCATGGTACCAAAGTACTATGCCGGTCCACGTGGCTGTGTATTTAAAAAAGGGTCAGGGATTTTTTCCCTGTGATTCCCGAAGGTACAGCAACCCATTCAAATGAATAAGCTGCTGTGTCCATGCAAATGTGAACTGCACCACCCGCAATAGTGTGAACATGCACCAATGATGCCCCTCCCATTACTGGTTTCTTCTTTTGTTTAATAGAACAGGGATGTTGGTGTCAGGGAAAATCCTACAGAATCCATGTATGGGTGAATTCCTATAGCAATTAAAACCTGACAGGGGTCACCGCTCTGACCAAAGCTTCAAAAAGATACACTTTAAAGCGGTATCAAAAGCAGTATTAACCCCAAACCCAAAATGTGATATACAGCAGCTTACCAATCATTAGATGTGGTTTCTGCATTCGTTTTTTAGGCTTTGCCCTCTGTGTTCACCTGGGGATCTGGCCAGTAACATACCTCCTGTATTAGAGTGCCTCCATTCTGGATGAAAGAGCACAGGAGGCACAGCAGAGAGCAGCATTGTCAGTTGGGGGCCGGGGTGGGAGTCAAACTCCAGCTAACAATTTATAATCAATTACAGCAGTTTTTTTTAACCTTTTACCTGGGTTCACACTTGTGCGGTGCAGCATATCGCATGTGATTCACATAGGAGCCACACCGCATTCCTGTGCACATCACATGCGAATTTTGTGCGGTGCAATTTAAGCCATACATTTTGTATGGCTCAAATCACACCACATCTGCACCAAAAATGTGCAGGACCCTTTTTTTGTCTGCATTAGAATTGGATGGCATGGGTATTCACACCTATGTGATCCGATTCTGCACATCGCATCGCGTTTTGCGAACAGATTTAGGGGTGTTATTAACTTAACATACACACCTGCAGCGGTTCGCATGAAAGGGGTGCGATTATGGTGCGGTGCGAATTCCGCACCGCATCAGTGTGAACCCAGGCTATAAGATATTGGTTTTACATAAATAAAAGCTGATCATTTAATCACCCCTGTCAGTGTTCAGTGATTTGTCTCATCCATGTAAACTGATACATTCTGCTGGAGAGCTTGTGCTTTTGAAACACAACAAACCTGCTGGCTGGATCGCCACATGAAAATAGAAAGAAGAAAGCCTACAAAAGAAAATGAATGCAGCCATCACATCTAAGGATTGGCAAGGTGCAACATAATAAATGTTAGCTTTTGGATATAATACTGCTGTAAGCCCACTTTCTAAAAACCTGCACGCTTTTTATTTTAGGAATGCAGAGACCCTAGGGCCCCTTTCACATGAGCGGACAGATCGGGTCCTCCTATCTGTTTTTCAAGCAGACCAAATCTGATGCTCAATTGTTCCCTATGGAGCGGCGGGTGTAAGCGGACATGTGTCTGTTTACCCCCGTCTGCATCCAATCATATCCTGTCCGCTAAAAAAGACAGATGGGGATGTGTTCCACCATCCATCTTGCGGGTCGGATGACATTCGGATGGAAACAGACAGGCGGTCCATTTCCATCTGACAGCCCATAGAAAACAGCTCAGCGGGCAGATCCCCTGCTGGGCTGACAGGTCTGCTCCGTGTGAAAGGGGCCCATCATGTGAAAGGGGCCCTCAATGTCTTCTGCAACAAATGCTCCCTTCTTGCCCATCAGCTGCCAAATACACTGAGCTGCGCATGCGTCGCGCAGCGTACATCTATGACACCCACTGCATGCCGTGGTGATGTGACCCAACCCACTGTGTGCTGGGGTGATGTGACTCCACCCACTGTGTGCCAGGGTGATATGACTTCATCCACTGTGTGCCAGGGTGATGTGACTCCACCCACTGTGTGTCGGGATGATGTGACTCCACCTACTGTATGCCAGGGTGACGTGACTCCACCCAATGTGTACTGTGGTGACGTGACTTCACCCACTGTGTGCCATGGTGACGTGACTTCACCCACTGTGTGCCATGGTGATGGGACTCCACCCACTGTGTGCCATGGTGACGTGACTTCACCCTCTGTGTGCCATGGTGACGTGACTTCACCCACTGTGTGCCATGGTGACGTGACTTCACCCACTGTGTGCCATGGTGATGGGACTCCACCCACCTTGTGCCATGGTGATGTGACTTCACCCACTGTGTGCCATGCTGATGTGACTTCACCCACTGTGTGCCATGGTGATGTGACTTCACCCACTGTGTGCCATGGTGATGTGACTTCACCCACTGTGTGCCATGGTGATGTGACTTCACCCTCTGTGTGCCATGGTGATGTGACTTCACCCACTGTGTGCCATGGTGATGTGACTTCACCCACTGTGTGCCATGCTGATGTGACTTCACCCACTGTGTGCCATGGTGATGTGACTTCACCCACTGTGTGCCATGGTGATGTGACTTCACCCACTGTGTGCCATGGTGATGTGACTTCACCCACTGTGTGCCATGGTGATGTGACTTCACCCTCTGTGTGCCATGGTGACGTGACTTCACCCACTGTGTGCCATGGTGATGGGACTCCACCCACCTTGTGCCATGGTGACGTGACTTCACCCACTGTGTGCCATGGTGACGTGACTTCACCCACTGTGTGCCATGGTGACGTGACTTCACCCACTGTGTGCCATGCTGATGTGACTCCAGTACACATGTGTGGGAATGACATCACGATCTGGGGATTGAAGCAACCAGCCAGCCAGAAGCCAGGGGGGAGACGCGGTGAAGACGGAAGCGCCTGGGACCCGCAGGAGCAGGGATGGCGCAGCGCTGGAGGGCACATTATGGAATAACCCCCCTGGGGGCCCATGTAGTTAAGGAATAAGTTTAGTACCATTTTTATACAGAATGTACTAGAAGGATCCATCTACAGAGTGGACACAGGCTCACCATATGGAGAGAAGGCTGAGTGCAGACAATAGAAGGGATCCCTATGGCTGCCTCCATTGTACTCGGTCCTGTACAGGAAGTCATAGAACTTCTCTCATCTGTTACATTGTTTCCAATCATCCCGAGGAATGAATGATCGGCGATGCGGGGAGTGCGGGGCCGGCAGTGCGGGGATAACTGGCTCCCCTATGACGTCACCGGTCGGTGATCACACAGCCGACCCCTCTCAGTCCTCTCCGCAGTCCGATCATCGGGGAGGAGGAGGAGGACATACCTGAGTGTACAGCTCGGCCAGGGCCATGGTGCCCGCAGGGTGGACGTGCTGCCCGATCTGCTCTTCCCCCGCCTTGTTCTGGGTGAATCCTCGGCAGTGATCGGTCACAGATTCACGGGTTACCCATGGGGTGCTCGGTGCGCGTTCATGTCCGCATTGCTTGCAGCGGAGAGACGTGCCCGCGCTGCACCTGTCCCGGGAGCTGAAGAGGTGGGCGCGCCCTGTGGGATGACTGTACAGTGAGAGGGGTGTGACTGTCTGAGAACTCCTACAGGACGGATGGAGGACCTGGAGGTCCATGGGACCTGGACTAGAACCTGACCACCCCAGAAGAACCCTTCATATAGTATGGAGGTCCATGGGACCTGGACTAGAACCTGACCACCCCAGAAGAACACTTCATATAATATGGAGGTCCATGGGACCTGGACTAGAACCTGACCACCCCAGAAGAACACTTCATATAATATGGAGGTCCATGGGACCTGGACTAGAACCTGACCACCCCAGAAGAACACTCCATATTATATGGAGGTCCATGGGACCTGGACTAGAGCCTGACCACCCCAGAAGAACCCTTCATATAATATGGAGGTCCATGGGACCTGGACTAGAGCCTGACCACCCCAGAGGAACCCTTCATATAAAAAGGAGGTCCATAAACCCTGGACTAGAACTTGTCTATTCCAGGGGAACCCTTCATGTAATCTGGAGGTCCATGGACCCTGGGCTAGAACTTGTCTATCCCAAGGGAACCCTTCATGCAATCTGGAGGTCCATGGACCCTGGGCTAGAACTTGTCTATCCCAGGGGAACCCTTCATGTAATCTTGAGGTCCATGGACCCTGGGCTAGAACTTGTCTATCCCAGGAGAACCCTTCATGTAATCTGGAGGTCCATGGACCCTGGGCTAGAACTTGTCTATCCCAGGGGAGCCCTTCATATAATCTTGAGGTCCAAGGACCCTGGGCTAGAACTTGTCTATCCCAGGGGAACCCTTCATATAATCTGGAGGTCCTTGAGACCTATACTAGGACCTGTCTACCCCAAGGGAACCTTTCATGTACGCTGGAGGTCCATGGATGCTGCACTAGAACCTGCCTATCCCAGAGGAACCCTTCATATCTGGATGTCCACGGATTCTGAACTAGAACATTTCAACTTGCCTACTCTAGAGGAACCCTTCATATAATCTGGGGGTCTGCGAACCCTGGACTAGAACTTTCCAACATGTCCACTCCAGAGCAACTCTTCACGTAATCTGGAGGTCTGGGGACCCTGGACTAGAACTTTCCATTTTGTCTACTCCAGAGGAACTCTTAATATAATCTTGAGGTCCACGGACCCTGGACTAGAACCTGGTTACTCCAGAGGAATCCTTTATATAATCTGGATGTCCATGGACTCTGGAGTAGAACATTCCAATGTTTCTACTCCAGAGGAACCCTTCATATAATCTGGAGTTCTGGGGACCCTGGACTAGAACATTTTAAATTGTCCACTCTAGAGCAACTCTTCACATAATAGGTCTGGGGACCCTGGACTAGAACACTGTATTTTGTCTACTCCAGAGGAACCCTTCATATAATCTCAAGGTCCATGGACCCTGGACTAGAACCTACCAACCCCAGAGGATTCCTTCATATAATCTGGAGGTCTACGGACCCTGGACTAGAACATTCCAATTTGTCTACTCCAGAGGAACTCTTTATATACTCTGAAGGTGTCAGGCCCCCCCCCCCCCAATAATAACTGATTACATCAATAGGTCAGGGTACCTTAGCATATTCAATAAACTTTCATTCACACTAATGTAGTGCATGAACATGCTCAAAAATCATGCAACTGTGTGCATGAAAATCATATTGACACATTGGGGAAGAACATTCCACTAGCTCACATTACTAACCTACTAAGTGACATATCCAGCCCGTGCCCCCTCCCCTGACTTCTCCATCAAGAACAATAACACAACCATCAGTTCCTCCCCTCATGCCAGGGTACTAGGTGTAATCCTGGACTCCCATCTGTCCTTTCAGCCCCAAATCCAATCACTGTCCAAATCTTGTAGACTTCACCTCCACAGCATCTCTAAGATACGACCATTCCTAACCTCGGAAACTACTAAACAATTTATTCACTCCCTTGTTATCTCTCGCCTTGACTATTGTAACTCCCTCCTCATTGGCCGACCTCATCGCAGGCTATCCCCTCTTCAGTCTATCGTGAATGGTGCTGCCAGACTCATCCACCTTACTAACCATTCTGTATCTGCCACCCCTCTCTGCCAATCCCTCCACTGGCTTCCCATTGCCCAACGAGAAAAATTCAAAACACTAACAATGACATATAAAGCCATTTATAACTCTGCCCCTAATTACATCACCAATCTTGTCTCTAAATATCACCCAAACCGTACTCTCCGCTCTTCCCACGACCTCCTGCTCTCTATCTCCCTCGTCTCTTCTTCCCATGCTCGTCTCCAGGACTTCTCCAGAGCTTCCCCATCCTCTGGAACTCTCTACCCCAATTTATCAGACTATCACCTACTCTGCTCACTTTTAGGCGATCTCTGAAAACCTATCTTTTCAAGGAAGCCTATCCTGCCCTCAGCTAATACTGGAATCTTCTACTCTTCCAACCAGTCCATCCCACACAGTTACCTTTTGTACCACTAGCCCCTCCCTCTTAGATTGTAAGCTCCAAGGAGCAGGGCCCTCCTATCCCTCTTGTATTGAACTGTATTGTTGCTGTATTATTTCCCGTTATATTGTAAAGCGCTGAGCAAACTGTTGGCACCATAAATCCTGTATAATAATAACTGTTATAATAAAATCAAGAGTTCAGAAATTAAATGAATTGTGCCTAAGCAGTACCCAGGAAATATACCTGTAGCGCTACTGTTGTGACGGTGGCTGTTTTTCTATGTACCCCTAAGCTCTGCACAGCCTGGCAACACGCATTTTCCACATTTGCATCCACAGTCAGTGAACAGTCCATGAGCTTGCTTTTTGTTATTTTATTAGGGAAAATAACTTGTCTAGAGTAATAGGGATTATGGGATGTCCAACCTGGCTGAATCCATGCACAGGGACAACTTCCTACTTAAAAAAACAGATCCTGGACTGTTCTTTTCATGGAAAGCAGTTAGTCTTTGTGGATCAGTAGCAACAGTCCCTTACGGACGAGGGACTCTCAGGCCCCCAAACACCCCCTCCCCCCGGAAATTAGCTTAAGTTGTAAACTACATGCAGAGATGTCTCCTCTCTCCTGTAGATCTTTTCCCAGCTCCACAGCCTGCAGACACTACCAGCTCTCCTGGTTGCTCTGAAGATCTCCCAGGACAAGGATGAAGCACAGCGCTGTCCTTTGAAAGCTTGCTACATGTGGCAATCTCTCTCCTTGTGAATCCCTTGGTGTGCGATGTACTCCTTCTGTCCTCCTTGCTCCCACTGCTCCCAGGCTTTGATCCTGGTCATGCCTTAGTGCTGAATGGACCCTCCTGAGCCCAGCCTAGAGGCCTCCCTCCCTAGACCTAGGGCACCCCTCCCAGGCCACCAACAGTTTCCTCAGCACTTCATCATCCCCCCAACTGCCCCAGCTGGCCTGACTATCCTATGTTTAGGGGCTGGTCCACCACTCTACCAGGACCTCCAAACCTGGGATTGGTTAGACTCCCATAAACATGCACTTTAGGTCTCCACCTCTTCCGCCTACTGGCTTCTGGAAGGTTCCCATGGCCCTCCAGAAACAGGTGATAAACCTAACTATTCCCAACCTATTCTAGTAGCATACTAGAGGGTGCTACATACCTTTTATACAGACGTCCTCCCTAATATAGCAGTGAGCTTCCTGTAAGTATTCTTAGGAACTGCTGTATCTACAACCTAAAGGAACATCTTGAAAAAAATAGGTGAATGGGCAGATGAGGTCAATACTGAAAAATGTACACTTTCAAAGCTTCAATTTCCTGACCCCTGCCGCACGCTGTAGTTCCTCCCACTGACACAGGACATAGCAGTGACATACGGGCCAGCAGAATAAAACAACGAGGGCAGCAGGGGGTCAGGATATTAAAGCTCCTGGAAATGTCTTCAGAGATCAGTGGCACAGGCAGCAAAAGAGAAAACTATTCAATCTCTCCTCTATGGGGAAGTGTTTGTTTTTAATATGAATTTTAGCAACTCTGTCACTTCAGCAGAACTATAAGAAAATTAAAGTACAGCGAAAAGGGAAATGAGGGTTTGGGGGTCGGAGTAGGCGCAGAGGGAGGGGAGAAGGGGACAATATCACTGAAGTCACTGGACCAGGGTGACAGCCAGGGAAGTAGTATTTTCTAAAGGGAAGGTCAGCTATAGAAGTTTACATTTTTCATCCGTCCGTGTATTAAATGTGAATTCCAACGTATTACAGCAAATGTATGCAGTTAACTAAAGCTGCATCTCTGTATTCACTGATGCACCATGATATTTATTTTTTAAATGCAAGCAATGTAAGTATTTGAATATCAACCTCTTACTGTACAGCAGGGCTGGAGTCTAAAGGCTGTATGGTCTTCTCTGATCCTCCTTTTCTCCTACTGTCCCCAATTTATCTGCTGATAGTACAGAGCTGTAGGAGTCACTATGCACATGCTCAGTTTAGTTTGTATTGCTAGAGAGTTTTTTTTTCTTTGGGAGAGTGCATGTGATCAACACAGGACTAATCATCAACATTTTTTACCTTAATGCATTCCCTGGTAAAAAAAAAAATGTCTTAGTAGTTGTATCTCCCCCTCACCTCACTAAATATTTACCTAAGTCCTATCTGGGTCCAGCGCTGGGTCCCCTTGGTCTCTGTTACTCTCCTCACAGAACACAGAGGCAGCAGCAGGAGCCATTGGTTCCTGCTGCAGTCAATCAAATCCTGTGAGGCGGGAGTGGGACCAAGACACACTCTGCCCAGCTCAAGAGCGAGCCTGCAGGTGTGCCCCCATAGCAAGTTGGTTGCTATGGGGGGCACACACAGAAGAGGAGAAGCTCAGAGTGTTGGCAAGGGACCTCAAAAGAAAAGGTTCGGGGCAGCTCTGTGTAATACCATTGCACAGAGCAGGTAAGTGCAACCTGAATATTATTTTTTATTGCTTTGTGTTTATTTTTATTAATAAAAATAAAAGGTAATCCAGAGATCTGGATAAATATTGTGCTAGTCTCTAAGACCAGGTTCCCACCAATGCGGTGTGGGACACTGCATGTAATTCGCACAGGACTTGCGCCGCATTTTGTATGGCTCAAATTGCATTGCATCCGCACCAAAAAGGTGCAGGACCCTTTTTTTTACCTGCACCTGAATTGCATTGCATGGGTGTTCTCAATCCATGCAATGCGATTTCTGGTAATCGCATCACATTCTGCGATCTGTTTCAGGGTGTCATTAATTTATCATTGACACCCGCATCAGATCGCATGAATGCCATGCGATTGCAATGTGGTGCCGGAAACGTACAGGATTCGCAGAGTTTCTCCCCCTGCATCAGTGTGAACCCGGTCTTAATTATTTATTATTTTTAATTTGAATATAAAGTAAAATAGTAGGAAAAACATCAGTGTGTTTAGTTAAGACATTTTTGTAGTATCCTTTTTTTGTGATGATTATTGCAGAATCTGTAAATGCACAAAAGTATGTCTTTTATTCCTAAGCAATGCAATGCATTTGCACTAAAAGGCATGCCTCTTTCCTATCCCAGAAAGTTCAGAATACCTCTCTGTGTTCTCTGAAAGCTATAAAAGGTTTCTGTTTTGTAGAAAGCAATGCTGCGATATTCTATGGTGTCTGGTCCTCAGATCTTGGCTGAAGGGGTAGCTCAGATTCTACATTGATCAGCCATAACATTATGACCACTGACAGGTAAAGTGAATATCATTGATTATCCTGTTACACTGGCATCTGAAAGTGGGTGGGATATATTAGACAACATGTTGTTCCTGAAGCTGATGCTTTGAAAGTTGAAAAAAAATGGGCAAGCGTAAGGTTTTGAGGGCAAAATTGCAATGGTTAGATGACTGGGTCAGAGCATCTTCAAAACTGCCACTCTCATGGTATGTTCCCAGTCTGCAGTGGTCAGGACCTACCAAATGTTGTCCAAAGTATGGGTAGCACATTGGCTAAATGGCACTTCTGCCTGGCAGTACTAGGGTCATCAGTTTGAATCCCAACCACGGCACCTGTCTGGAGTTTTCATGTTCTCCCTGTGCCTGTGTGGGTTTCCTCTGGTTTCTTCCCACACTCCAAAGACATGCTGGTAGGTTAATTGGCTATTGTCTAAAATTGGCCCTAGTATATGAATGTAGTTAGGAACCTTAGATTGTACACCCCTTGAGGGTTAGGGACTGATGTGAATGTACAATAGATAGTGAGGAACAGAAGTATTTGAACACCCTGCAATTTTGCAAGTTCTCCCACTTAGAAATCATGGAGGAGTCTGAAATTCACATTGTAGGTGCATTCCCACTCTGAGAGACAGAATTGAAAAACAAATTTAGGAAATCACATTGTATGATTTTTAAAGAATGTATTTGTCTTGCACTGCTGAACATAAGTATTTGAACACCTGAGAAAATCAGTGTTAATATTTGGTACAGAAGCCTTTGTTTGCAATTACAGAGGTCAAACCTTTCCTGTAGTTCTTGACCAGGTTTGCGCACACTGCAACAGGGATTTTGGCCCACTCCTCCACACAGATCTCCCCAAGATCTGTCAGGTTTCGGGGCTGTCGCTGAGCAACACGGAGTTTCAGCTCCCTCCAAAGATGTTCTATTGGATTTAGGTCTGGAGACTGACTAGGCCACTCCAGAACCTTGATATGCTTCTTACGGAGCCACTCCTTGGTTATCCTGGCTGTGTGCTTCGGGTCGTTGTCATGTTGGAAGACCCAGCCACGACCCATCTTCAATGCTCCGACTGAGGGAAGGAGGTTGTTGCTCAAAATCTCACAATAAATGGCCCCATTCATCCTCTCCTTAATACAGTGCAGTCGTCCTGTCCCCTTCACAGAAAAGCACCCCCAAAGCATGATGTTACCACCCCCATGCTTCACACTAGGGATGGTGTTCTTGGGATGCAACTCATCCTTCTTTTTCCTCCAAACACGACGAGTGAAGTTTAGACCAAAAAGTTCTACTTTGGTCTCATCTGACCACATGACATTCTCCCATGCCTCCTCTGGATCATCCAGATGGTCATTGGCAAACTTCAGATGGGCCTGGACATGTGATGACTTGAGCAGGGGAACCTTCCGTGCAATGCATGATTTGAAACCATGACGGCGTAGTGTTCTACCGACAGTGACCTTTGAAACTGTGGTCCCAGCTCTCTTCATGTCATTGACCATCTCCTCCCTTGTAGTTCTGGGCTGATTCCTCACCTTTCTTATCATCAGTGATACCCCACGAGGTGACATCTTGCATGGAGCCCCAGTCCGAGGGAGACTGACAGTCGTCTTTAGCCTCTTCCATTTTCTAACAATTGCTCCAACAGTTGATCTATTTTCACCAAGCTGCTTGGCAATTGCCCCGTAGCCCTTTCCAGCCTTGTGGAGGTCCACAATTTTGTCTCTGGTGTCTTTTGACAGCTCTTTGGTCTTGCCCATGGTAGTAGTTGGTGTCTGACTGACTGTGGGGTGGACAGGTGTCTTTAAAGAGCTCAGACAGCTGCTACTAAGTTAGATTAATGAGTGGAGTAGAGGTGGACTTTTTAAAGGCACAGTAACAGGTCTTTGAGAGCCAGAATTCTTGCTGTTTCTTAGGTGTTCAAATACTTATGTTCAGCACTGCAAGACAAATAAATTCTATAAAAATCACACAATGTGATTTCCTGAATTTTTTTTTAATTCTGTCTCTCAGAGTGGGAATGCACCTCCATGATTTCTAAGTGGGAGAACTTGCAAAATCGCAGGGTGTTCAAATACTTCTGTTCTTCACTGTATATATATTATTATACAGTATTTATATAGCGCCAAAGGGTTTGCTCAGCGCTGTACATTAAAGTGGGGGGACAGTACATGAGACAATACAGTAACAATACAATAAATGAGGGGTTCGAGGGCCCTGCTCTTTCGAGCTTACAATCTAGGAGATATATATATATATGTAAAGCACTGTGTAAAATTGATGGTGCTATATAAGTACCTGTGATAAATAAAAATATGGAAGATAACCTGATGAACTGGCAACTGGGTCATGGGCGGCCAAGACTCATTGATTCACATGGTGAGTGAAGGCTGACCCATGTAGTCCAATCCAACAGAAGATCTACTGTGGTTCAGATTGCAGAGAAAGTCAATGCTGGTTGCACTAGAAAGGAGCATACAGTGCATCATACTTTGTTGTGTAAGGGGCTGTGAAGCCACATACTGAAGCCTATGCTAATCCGTGTCCACAGCCAAAAGCTCCTACAAAGGGCATGTGAGTATCAGCACTGGACCACGGAGCAATGGAAGAAGGTGGCTTGGTCTTATGAATCATGTGGATGGTTGGGTACGTGTGCGTTGCTTACCTGGGGAGGAGATGGCACCACGATGCAGTATAGGAAGAAGGCAAGTCAAAAGAGTTTGTGATGCTTTTGGAAATGTTCTTCTGGAAAACCTTGGGTTCCGCAATTCATGTGGATGTTACTTTTAAGTCCAGGCCTTGAGGGGTCAGGGCTATTTTGATGGCAAAAGGGGTACCTACTTAATATTAAGTGGGCAATCATAATGCCATGGCTGATCAGTGCATACTTGGTGCTTCTTCCAATTAGCAGATATCATATGACCACATCCAGTGTCATACTGTAATGAACAATTTTCAAGAAGTACTAGTGTTGCTGACAATTCTACAGGAAACCTAGAAAAACCCTTTGAAAAATTTTAACGTTTTTTATCTTCCGAATGGCTGATAAATTCCTGCAAATATCAGGCACTTTAAATAACCAAAAGATAGTGCTTGGAGGTTTCTTGGCAGGATTACAAATACAAGCAATTTAATTGCATTTTATTAAGAATAGTTGTTTGCTCTTTGAAAGAAAAACTGTCTTTCTAAACTACTTTTCCAGCTCAGCAAGAATTTCTTGTTTAACTAGATAGTCCAGGTTAGAGCTGCTAACAGGTCTGTAAAAGAAAAAAAATGAAAAGGTTTGTCTAACAGTTGTCTCTGGCTCCACTAGCAATACCAGAGATAGTGTCAGTATCTTATATGACGAATGTTTATTCATTGAAGGCACATTAGGAAATGTTTTAAATACAACAAAGTTTAGTCATTTCAGGAAGGGGTTCAATAAATTATAACCAACACCCAGGCATGGACTGCCTGCAGCTTACACAGCACTTAGCTCCCCTCCACAGATCTACAGTTGTGCTCACAAGTTTGTATACCCTGGCAGAAATTGTGAAATTTTGGCATTGATATTGAAAATTTGACTGATCCTGCCAAAAAATGTTCTTTTATTGAAGGATGATGATCATACGAAGCCATTTATTATCAAATAGTTGTTTGGCTTCTTTTTAAATCATAATGATATCACAAATCACCCAAATGGTCATGATCAAAAGTTTACATACCCTGGAATGTTTGGCCTTGGTACAGACACACAAGGTGACACACACAGGTTAAAATGCCAATTAGAGGTTAATGTCCCACATCTGTGGCTTTTTAAATTGCAATTAGTGTCAGTGTATAAATAGTCAATGAGTTTGTTAGCTCTGACATGGAAGCACTGACTAGGCTAGATACTGAGTCATGGGGATCAGAAAAGAACTGTCAAAAGTCCTGCGTAACAATGGTAATGGAATTTTATAAAGATGGAAAAGGACATAAAAAGATTTCCAAAGCCTTGAATATGCCAATCAGCACTGTTAAATCACCTATTATGAAGTGGAAAGTTCGGGGATCTCTTGATACCAAGCCAAGGTCAGGTAGACCAAGAAAGATTTCAGCCATAACTAACAGAATTGTCCGGAATTCAAAGAAAAACCCACAGGCAACCCTCAAAAGAAATACAGGCTGCTCTGGAAAAAGACAGTGTGGTTGTTTTGAAGGAGCACAATATGATGACACTTGAACAAAAATGAGCTGCATGGTCGCGGTGCCAGAAAGAAGCCTTTACTGCACCAATGACACAAATAGGCCTGGTTAGGCATGTCAAGGTGTTGTCAGGCATATTGTAACTGGGCTTTTTTGTGGCATTGGTGCAGTAAAAGCTTCTTTCTGGCACTTCAACCAAACAGCTCATTTTTGTTCAAGTATAACCGTAGTGTACTCCTTAAAAACATCCACACCATCTTTTTCCAGAGCAGCCTGTATTTCTTTTGAGGTTGCCTGTGGGTTTTTCTTTGAGTCCCGGACAATTCTTCTGTCAGTTATGGCTGCAATCTTTCTTGGTCTACCTGACCTTGGCTTGGTATCAAGAGATCCCCGAACTTTCCACTTCTTAACAGGTGATTTAACAGTCCTTCGGATTTACAGAGAGAGAAGCGTGATTGGCCACTCTAGAGAACACGTCTCCACTGCTCTAGAGTCCAGTGGCGGCGTGCTTTACACCACTGCATCCGACGCTTTGCATTGCACTTGGTGATGTAAGGCTTGGATGCAGCTGCTCGGCCATGGAAACCCATTCCATAAAACTCTCTGCACACTGTTGTTGTGGTAATCTGAAGGCCACATGAAGTTTGGAGGTCTTTAGCTATTGAATCTGCAGACAGTTAGCAACTTCTGCACACTGTGCGCTTCAGCATGCGCTAACCCCGCTCTGACATTTTAAATGGCCTACCACTTTGTGGCAGAGTTATTGTTCCCAGTTGCTTCCACTTTGTTATAATACCAGTAATGGTTGACCGTGGAATTTTTAATAGCAAGGAAATTTCACGGATGGACTTATTGCACAGGTGGCAACCTATCACAGTACCACTCTTGAATTCAATTGAATTGAATTCCTGAGAGCGATGCATTCTTTCACAAATGTTTGTAGAAGCAGTCTGCATGCCTAGGTGCTTGATTTTATACACTTGTGGCCATGGAGGTGATTGGAACACCTGAATCACATGATTTGGAGGGCTGTCCCAAAACTTTTGGCAATATATTGTATTTGGATTTGAGCAGAGACATCACCATTTATAAAAAAAAAAATGACACCCAATGTCTACATAGGAATTCAATGAAATGGCCTACCTTTCCACCTTCATGTCAGCTTACATACTACACCTAGATTACCAGCCTATTCTGGTTCTTCCTTCTTGAGGCCTGTCCTCTTATGTCAAATGATTTATGCAATGTGAACATGCATTGTGGTCTCCATTGCTTGTTGTCTCTTTGTTGATGGCTTGCATTCGCCATCATTTAGTCTACATTTCTGTAATGTAATGTTGATACTCTCTGATAAAATATTTGAACAAGAATTCAATGGAATGCAATGCAACATGACGCATTTCATATATTATTGCCAAGATCTAGCAACGATTAACTAGTAAAAGCCTGAAAATGTTAGCATAAGCTGTTCGTGGATCCATAGTTCTTATGGCTTGTCTCTTCTCCCCGTTATGCCCTCTTAGAGCAATGGTTGTCAACCCATGAGCTAAGGGCAGCCTCAAATGTGGCCCCTGACATAACCAAAGAGCCGCACATAATGTTCCATATATGTAATGCTTGACAGAACAGTCAGAAACTGAAGCTCTAATAGAGGAAATGAGGGTCAGAGAGTATGGACAACCTACATTTTTGGCTGGGGATAGCTGCAGAAGACAATATGAAAACATGTTACATGAGCCTAGTAGAGATCAATGCTGTTACCCTAATCGATGTTCCCACTACAGACGTCAGAGGTCCAAGGGCCACATATTATATACCAAGGGGCTGCATGCGGCCCTCAGGCTGCAGGTTGGGCATGAGGATCTTATGGGCTCCCAGCATAGCCTTGTTGGAGCTCAGCTGACAGAGCTGAGGCAGGGTCCCAGGGTGCAGAGGGCAACTGTGTTGGTAAGCCCCGCTGACTTCATTAGTAAGATAGTCACCCTGCCATGTTTTGACAGCGATTTCACAAAAGGATGAAGAGGGTGCTTACCAGGAACCCCTCTGTGTATATTTAGAGGCTATGTACTTAGGATTTAAAGTATAGCTAAAGGCAAATTTTTTATTTTAATTTTGGATAGCATGGCGAGGGATTAGAACCTCTGTCAGTTTTTATTGCTGTCTGTGCCCCCCTTAAGGAGATTCACCTTCTCTATTTGTCCTATTTACCATTATCATTGAAAGTGAAGGTAAAAGAAAACCACAAACTTTGGGTTGTCCCCAGAAAAGTAATAGAGGGGAAATCTTCCAATGGGGTACACTAGTTTTGGTGACCTGGGGGGATCAAAGGGATTACCTTAATTTGCAGGGATTTCCTCTCACTTCCTGTTTGGCTATGGAACAGGAAACAAAGGGAAATCTCTCCAATGGGACACAGATGGCGAAAAAAATTTGATGGGGTATAATCTTCCCAAACTCTATTCAAAAAGAAAAAAAAAAAGTTTTGCCTATAGTTCTACTTTATAAAAAAAAAAAAAAAGAGGGGAAAATAGACAATAACTGAAAAAAATTTATAAATTGCCTGTACCACCTATAATAGTGTGCAGTGTCTGGGGTGATGGTATAACACACTGGACTCCATGTTTGTGCCTAATAATATTTTTGCTAAAGCTTTTGAAATAAATTGACTTCCTAAAGTAGAATCTTGAACTTATCCAAAGTCTCTTAAAAATATCACAGCTAAAGTATGAAAAAAATCACACCATTTTGGCAAAATAAAATAGCTAGACTCCACATTCTTGAATTTATTTATTTTTGTACAGTTTGCAGTGATAGCTTATTAGTTACAGTGTTAATGATGCAAACATTTGCTAGGCATGACATTACAGAGTACAGAATATAACTGTTAGCATATGGACTTCAGTATCATTATTGCCTAAATGAAATTCAGCAACAACCTTTTCCTTTCAAGTAGAAGTATGAATTAAGAAATGAGTCCTATTCTGGTACCTAGTTTAGTAAAGAATAAGTTACATCTTAAAGTCATAATGAAATAAATGAGAGAACATCGTATCATGCACCGTGTGCACTGACCACCTTGACTAGAATAGGTCATGCATGGTAAACAATGTGTTTTAAAGTAACGTACATTTTTCTTTTTTTAGCCTCAACCAATCCACATGGAATGATAACTAGTATCTGGTACTCATTTTTAATGTGGTAAGGAAGCCATTTTTATACCAATGGATGTATTCTCTACGTCTTAAGAGCTTCATTTCAATAGGTCTCTCTCCCTCAGCTGCAGATTTGGCTCTCATCTGTTTGCGTATCACATATGCGCAAGTCTTCCCCTTCCCTCATTTTTTTTTTTTTTTTTTAATGTTGATGGTGACGGACAACTTTGTGAGCAAGTTTAAAAAACAAAAAATGACTATATGAAGGAACCATATCCAGAATTATGCTCCCAAGGGAGAATGTGCATCTCCTAGAAGAAGCCACTTAGATGGGTAGAAATATATTATAAATAAATTTAGATGTAAGTGATGGGACAAAGCTCTGAAAAGGTTGGAAGGAGGAATTCTTCATCAAAATGTAAGTATGAGACCTTAAAGTCATTGTAAAAGTCCTGATTTTTTTTTTTTTAAACAAACATATCATACCTGCTCTGCGTAATGGTTTTGTGCAGAGCAGCCCCAATCCTCCTCTTCTCAGGTCCCCAGCCGATGCTCTAGGCCCCTCCTTCGTGCTGAGTTCCCCCAAGCTGCTTGCTCTGGGGGCACTAGTGCATGCTCGTTCCTGACCCACCTGTGTGTCTATGAGACACAAACAGAGTGCAGCTCAACCCTGCCTCCAGCTCATCCTTGCTGTCTGTGATTGACAGCAGCGGGAGCCAATGGCTCCAGCTGCTGCTGTGTCAGCCAATGAGGAGGCAGAGACCTGGGACAGCTTCTGCTCTCATGCACATCGCTGGATCAGGCTCAGATGAGTATAAGTGGGTTGCTGAGGGGGGAGCTACACATGTAAAGGTTTTACCTTCATGCATAGAATGCATCAAAGTAAAAAAAACAAACAAAAAAAAACAAACAAAACTTCTACCTTTTCAACCACTTTAAAAGCTTTTGAAAATATACAATTCGAGTAATTAAACACAATAGGGTTGGTTTACAAAAGGAAAATAGGCTGCTAATGTATTTAGAGTGAGTATGCTCTATAACATTAGTACATCGACCCTAATGCAGTTGGTAGTTGTATCTCATTAAAAAAAAAAAACTGAACCTATTCCAACAACTCATTCAATTTAAATACAATGAGGTCTCAATGCCATTTTAATATGAAATATAAATTAATATTAAATATATTGTATATTAGCTTCTGATCAAAGATCTTCTATATTAAATCTGTTGGCATTTGAAGCTGGCCACATCCACATCTGCTAAGCATGGATGAATCTCTGTCTGTGGCTATCACCGGCTGTCACAGAACCCAATCAGTGCCTGCATCTGGCTGGATACAGATACTATGTAGCCAACAATTTCCTGCCCAGCTCCTTTGAATTTTTAGTTAAGGGATGCCAAGCAGGAAGGTACCAACCATGGCTACCCATGAAATGCATCAGGAACTGGACAAAATTTGGTCTGTGTCTGGACAGCTTAAGTTTTAAAAAGATGATAATGTCACACAAACAGAAGCTGGATGTGTCTAGTATGGCAGTCTTTTTTTTTTTTGTTACTGAGACCCTAAATGTTAATGGAATATTAGATTTCTGTGGCACTAAAACATGCAGTTCATAAGAAAATCAGTAGTGTGTATGGGTCCATCTAGAGACAATCGTTTGCTGCTCTGATTGCACACATGTAATCAAATAAATCAGAGATCCTTTACTAAAGTGCATTCATGGTAACCAAAGCCATTTAGCAAGTATCTGTCTAATGCAAGGCAGAAGGTAAAACCAAACGTCTGACTGGTTGGTTTGGTCTAGAGCAGAGGTCCCCAAAACTGAAGCCCACGGGCGATGTGGCCCTTTGCTTGCCTTTATCCGGCCCTTGGGGCACAATTTCTTCCACGGACACCAATGATGGGACACTGTTCCTTCCACTGACACCAAAAACGGGGTATTATTCATCCCACTGGCACCAGAGATGGGGCATAATTCCTCCCACTGACACCATTGATGTAGTACTGGTCCTCCCACTGACCACCTAGACATTATTTACTCTTACCGATGGCAGGGTATTTTCTACTCCCAATGGCCACAGACGATAAAACCAAACGTCTGACTGGTTGGTTTGGTCTAGAGCAGAGGTCCCCAAATCTGCAGCCCATGGGCCGGATGTGGCCCTTTGCTTGCCTTTATCCAGCCCTTGGGGCACTATTTCTTCCACTGACGCCAATGATGGGACCCTGTTCCTTCCACTGACACCAAAGACGGGGTACTATTCATCCCACTGGCACCAGAGATGGGGCATAATTCCTCCCACTGACACCATTGATGTAGTACTGGTTCTCCCACTGACCACCTAGACATTATTTACTCTTACCGATGGCAGGGTATTTTCTACTCCCAATGGCCACAGTCCAGCCCCCCTAAAGTCTGAAGGGCAGTAAACTGGCCATTTGTTTCAAAAGTTTGGAGATCCATGGTCTAGAGCACATTTTACATATAAAAGCAAGGTAGTCAATGATCCTGTTCAGTTTCATCTCAAATGAAGTAGCAATTACTTATTTTTGCCATACTGTGCTAGATTCATCTTGTTCAGCCCAGGGGGTTGGATGAATGGACAGAGGATTCACCCCTGCTGGCTACTGTATTCAGACAGCTGTGACTCCCTCAGATGGCCAACTATCTAAACAGTCAGTGCATTTGGTAGGATGCAATCACTGTTCTGATGATAATTTTTCAAAATAACCAGTCCATTTTTAAATGGACTTTTGTTGAGCCAAGTGATGAATCAAACCAAATTGGTGCTTACGATAGTTAGCTTTAGTGTCCTCAAAAAAAGGAAAACAGCACTGGGAATTGGTGAAACTACTTTAAATCTATGAAAATATGTTTACAAAGCTTATAGATTTTTTTATAAATATAATTTAGAGCAACATGGAAATAATTAAGACTCTAAAATTCCATGAATACAGAAAAAAATGTATTTACCTTACATCTATTTTTCAAGCTGCTACACCGTACTCCTGTGTTTACTTGGGCTAGTATGCACAGGTGTTCCATGTATCCCATGCAGGCAATCCCAATAATGTCAATTGGAACACAGTGGCTGCACGGACACAGTCACTGCTCTCAATTTAACATTCATGCAGGTGCGAATGCATGGCCCCAAACGCACACTGTTTGGGGCTGTGCACCAGCACTGATGTCAAATTGAGAGCAGTGGCTGTGTCAGTGCAGCCGCTGCATCCCAATTGGCACCAATGGGACTGCCTGTACTGGAATGCATGAAACACCTGTGCATCCCTGTGCAGGTAAACAGCCCCTGGGTGGACGTACGCTCCAGTACGCCCCATGTGAATGAGGCCTAAAAAATAGATGCTTCAGTGTTAGATCTCCACAGTTTCTTGTATCTCTGCAAGCAGATGGCTCTTTATTGCAAGTGAGACATGCTATGTCTCTTCTGCAAGAATACACACTTACCTGCCTGTTTGCAGTTTTCTATTGAATGTACACGAAGCACTAAGCTAAGCGTACAGTCACATGCTAAGCACATGCTTAGCTCAGTGTATATTCCCAGAACACTCTAGTTGGGCCAAAATTGAAAAAAGAAAAAAAAAAAACGGCATCTGGGGAGAAGGCAACATCAGCCGCCAAGGGATGTAAGCACAGCATTGCTGGAAAGTGGAGGCGAGTATATTGAGATTTTAGTTCCGCTCTAAATTTCCTAGGTTTGCGCATCTAATACAGCCATCATGTAAGGGTTCGGTCTTTGGGTTGGATTTAAAAAAAAAAAAAAAAAATGTATTCTGAAAGAGAATGCAATGCCGTTGCAGGAAAAATGATACCCCAGTGTGGGCAGGGAGAAACTCAGGAAGTACGGCAAGAATATCCTGCCAATGAAGCTGTCAAGTCAGTGTGTGGCTGAACCTCCAAAATTCTACACCTATAACCAGGGTCATATTTAGACATCATGCTGTTCCAAAGACACATAAAAGATGATGCGTATATGTACACGATCTACCCCCTCTGTCATGTGAGAATTTTAGTAAAAACACTAGAGTGCACTTTTAAAAATCCTATGTGTCCTGCTTAATATGCAGAGGTACTTTTCAGCTGCTCAGATCACCAAACAAGAGAAAGGAGAATTTTATATCCCTTGAACTGCAGAGTCTTCAGATTCCCCTCAATATTCATAGTAACCCATATATTTTCTTTCTGCATTTAGCCACAACTGTACAGGAAAAGCTTGGTGCTGCACCCCATACGCTGCTGGCCCTGTCTAGAATCAAACTGTTCTACTCATGGAGGTTCACTTTTAAAGTATTACAGATATTTTTATAATAGTTCCTTATAATTAGAAATATGGAATATGTGCCAAGTAGTGCTGGTGAAAGTGCACACTAAAGAGTACCCACCAACATAGATGCCTACCAATAATTTATCTTAAGTGTTGCTAGCTCTCATCATTCTGTGTTTTGTTGGAGTGCTCTAATCAGTTTAAATGCAGGCAATATGCAGTGGATGGGTAAAGTCTGCACCACGTTACCCAGTATAATAGTGCCCTTACACATCACGCTATATGCTGCGGTACAGCCTCTTTTTCTGCATGCTGGTCCATAGCAGTGAGTGATGCACATACAAGAAATATTGTATCTACCCTTTCATCTTAACTCATTTACTATTAGTGAATTAATGAATCCACCACAAGCCTCCTCTTTTCTGTACTACAGGGGTATAAATAAATAAAAAGCACTGAATAACAATATGTAATACAGCAAAGAAACACCAATAACACAGTAAACATCATTGAAACCATCAGCTGCAAAAAAAAAAAAAAAAAAATACTGTGTTGAACTGAAACACTCAAACAGACTTAAAAAATGCCAGGAAAGACTATACATAACCTTTAACAATATATTACGAGAACCTATTTGTTCTTTAAGGCGTCTATAATTTTTTTTAATATATTTTCTTTATTTTCTTTAAAAACAGCAATTTTTATCAGTAATCCGTATGTGCTTAAGGTGCCTCTTCCTTGTTTCCAGAGATAAGGAATCCAGCCTATTCTGTGGCTTACCCTAATAAACAGATCACATTGGACTGTAAACATACTGGATAATAAAGAGATGAATATTTTATTGTGTAGTGCCGAATACGGATATCGTAACATTAGAGCAACACAAAAACACAGCAGCACATTTTATCTGCATAGTAAACCACGGTGCTAACAAATAAACATCATCTACATTACACGTAAAGCTGATTTCTTTTTTTCGTCCAATACTTTTATAGAATTGTTCTTTTAACATAAATAATGATGTGGTCTGGCTATAGTTACAAGTGTACACAGTTATTCATACACCTATAGTGATGAAATGACCAGTTACCATATAGTCTACCACAATAATGCGTAGCTTCCTTTCTGGCTTCCAGCGAATCACGGAATTACACTAAGAAAATGTATTTAAATACATTACATGTAACCTGTGTTGATCTATCAGATAGGGAATGGCTATTTTAGGAACATAACTGGCAACCCAGAATGGGGATTTAATATCAAGGCAAATTACCTAAACAATAGGCTTTAAGGACAATTTCCACTGGATGCGTACCAACTGACATCGTTCTACCAGTCTCTTATACATGATATACGAACTGCAGAAAGTGTACGAGTCATGTATCTAGGGATGCAGTGGTGGACTCTATAATGCTTCTCCAGTGTGGCTGACATGTCTGGGTGATTCACATCCAAAATGATATGAGGCAGTGCGGCTCTTTACACACGAGAGATGAATCCTAGGCTGAGACTTCCTGGGATCTGAATTGTTTCTAAAGCCAGAGATGAGGGGTTGAAGGGGAAGGTGACAGGGAAGATGTGCTTGGCATCCATTAGCAGCTGAGGGGCGTCCTTCCGGTCCCTTAGGCGCAACTGTGGGAAAATAGACAAACAAGCATTTCACATCAAAGTATTTCAATATTTTACTGGCTATACACATTCAGAGTAGGCACAACAGTCCTGTGACTTAAGGTGCAACTGAAAGGTGGAAGGATTTTTACCTTAATGCATTTTCTACAATAAAGTGATATTAAAGGTTTGGTTTTTTTTACATTTTTTAATAACAAAAGCATGGTATACCTACCTGCTCTTTGCAATGGTTTTGCACAGAGCAGGCCCGATCCTCCTTTTCTTGGGTCCTCCGCTGGCACTCCTGGACCCTCCCTCCTGCCTAGTGCTCACAAAGTGAGCAGCTTGATATGGGGGCACTGGAGCAGGCTTGCTCCCGATCCGCTGCTCTGTATGTCCATTCACACATGGAGAGCGGCTCGGCCCTGCCTCCCACTCTCTCCATATTAGCTCAATGGCTGTGAATGACACTAGCGGGAATCAATCGCTATTGCTGTGTCAGCCAATGAAGGAGAGGCCTGGGAGAGCCATTGCTCGTGTGCACATCGCTGGTTCGAGATGGGGCTCAGGTACATTTAGGGATGAGCTGGGGCTGCTGCTGTACGTTGGTGTTTTTTTTACCTTCATGCATAGAATGAAGCCTTTACAACCACTTTAAGGTAAAAAAAAAACCTTCTGCCTGCAGCTTCCCACTCCCCCTCCCCAGTCCCCCCCTTTTACTTTCCAGAGTCCAACCTAGATCCAGTGATGTGCACGTGAGCAAAGGCTCGCTCTGCTCTCTCCCTCCTCATTGGCTCAGAGACAGCAGCAGTAGCCACTGACAGAGTGGGCTCGGGAGCAAGCATGCACTAGTGCCCCCATTGAAGTGGCTTGCAATGGGGGCACTCTCTGGGAGTTTGAGCCAGGAGCACCAGCAAGATACCCCAGAAGAGGAGGATCGGGGCTGCTCTGTGCAAAGCCACTGCAAAGAGCAGGCAAGCACGACATGTTTGTTATTTTAATAAAGGGAAAAAAAAAAGAGCATTTACAATCACTTTAAAGACTGATCAGGCAGGGTCTTTGTTGCAGAAGAGACATGCAATGTCTCTTCTGCAATAAAACAAATGTACCTGCCTGTCCACAGTTTTCTTTGGCATGCACACAAGGCAGGCAAGCGCAGCTCAATTTACATTCCGAAACAGCACCTGTGTGCCAGGATGACCGATCTCCTGCACATCCGCAGAAGCATTATCATCCTGCACCAGCCAATGAAGACGACTGCAGCCTCGCACCTGGAGGAAGCCGGGGAGAAGATGTCTGCAGTTCCATTTTAAGCTTGCCATATACAAGTAGAGTTTTGTTCAAAAATGTTTTGTTTTAGGAATGTTCATTCAATTTTCTAATCCGCTAACTCAGGCTTTCAGTGGCTCAGCCAGCTGACAGTCAGCAATCTATGTGGATCCTGACTGTAAAGTTGGAATCTTTCCAAAGCCTGGACCGGCTCAGTGACGTCAGCCAACAGCAAGCACTCCTGCGACTCACAACAGAAGTAGGGCCAAAAGAGCTTTGACCCTACTTCTCCTTTCAGCTTTCCAATAAAAACAAAGCTACTGGGCAAAAACATAATGTGACTGTCCAACCAGATTCCGTGCAAGTTTATTGCATCACAGTGCAAGCCTGTATACCCCGGAGACACTGGCCACTCGATTGAACCACAATTCTCATTCATTCTGACCGAGCCTTATACAAGTCCATCACCTTCCCCAACCAAAGTGGTGCATTCATTTTATAGTTTCTACATTAGGTACAATATATAGGTACAGGAATTTTCAGTGACAATAAAATTGAAAAAATATAACAACCAAAACTTGAATATCGCACCAACAAAAACTCTTCACACCAAGAATTTATTTTCTTCTATTTTTACAAAGTTAAAAAAATGCCAATATACTCTTAACTTTACCACTGACACTGTCTTTGGCTGTATCATACATATATGTGTATATAATTCACATACCATTTGTATATGTACTGTATTGCCAAAAGTATTGGGCCAGCCCTCCAAATCATTGGATTCAGGTGTTCCAATCACCTCCATGACCACAAGTGTATAAAATCAAGCACCTAGGCATGCAGACTGCTTCTACAAACATTTGTGAAAGAATGGGTCACTCTCAGGAGCTCAATGAATTCAAGCGTGGTACCGTGATAGGCTGCCACCTGTGCAATAAGTCCATCCGTGAAATTTCCTTGCTACTTAATATTTCACAGTCAACTGTTAGTGGGATTATAACAAAGTGGAAGCAACTGGGAGCAACAGCAACTCAGCCACAAAGTTGTAGGCCACGTAAAATGAGAGTGGGGTCAATGCATAGTGCGCAGAAGTCGCCAACTGTCTGCAGAGTCAATAGTTAAAGACCTTCAAACTTCATGCGGTCTTCAGATTAGCACAACAGTGCATAGAGAGCTTCATGGAATGGGTTTCCATGGCCGAGCAGCTGCATCCAAGCCTTTCATCACCAAGTGCAATGCAAAGCATTGGATCCAGTGGTGTAAAGCATGCTGCCACTGGACTCTAGAGCAGTGGAGACATGTTCTTTGGAGTGATGAATCACGCTTCTCTGTCTGGCAATCTGATGGACATGTCTGGGTTTGGCAGGAAAATGATACTTGCCTGACTGCATTGTGCCAACTGTAAAGTTTGGTGGAGGGGGGATTATGGTGTGGGGTTGTTTTTCAGGGGTTGGACTTGGCCCCTTAGTTCCAGTGAAGGAAACTCTTAAGGTGTCAGCATACCAAGACATTTTGGACAATTTCATGCTCTCAACTTTATGGGAACAGTTTGGGGATGGCCCCTTCCTGTTCCAACATGACTGAGCACCAGTGCACAAAGCAAGGTCCATAAAGACATGGATGAGCGAGTTTGGGGTGGAGGAACTTGACTGGCCTGCACATAGTCCTGATCTCAACCCAATAGAACACCTTTTGGATGAATTAGTGTGGAGACTGTGAGCCAGGCCTTCTCGCCCGACATCAGTGCCAGACCTCACAATTGTGCTTCTGGAAGAATGATCAAACATTCCCATAGACACACTCCTAAACCTTGTGGACAGCCTTCCCAGAAGAGTTGAAGCTGTTATAGCCACAAAGGGTGGGCCAACTCAATATTGAACCCTACGGACTAAGACTGGGATACTCTTCAAGTTCATGTGTGTGTAAAGGCAGGCGCCCCAATACTTTTGGCAAAATAGTGTATGTCTTACCAGGTGGTCTGTGTACAACCACAACTTATATTAATAATCTGTACACTTGGGCTGCTTTCACACATTTGTTTTTCTTCCGTTTTTGTGTTAAAAAAAACAGAAGAAAAATGCATGACCATTAAATCCTATGGAACTCTTTGAAAACAAACACATTGAAAAACGCAACAGACCGGCAAATGACAAAAGTCCTGCTTGCTGCATTTTTGGTGCATGCTTGGTGTGGTAATAAAAAAAAAAAGGAACAAAGTGCACCAACCCCCCCCCCCCCCCCCCCATTGAAGTAAATGGAAAATGCATAAAAAATGCACCACAGTTGTGTTCTAAAGTCACTTTTTTTTCACAGGTGCAAAATGCGGCAAAGACGCAAATATCCATTTTTACAGTGTTTTTGAAAGGGAGCAATGTGAAAGTAGCCTTATTACCAATACAAATGTATGTGTTGTTTTACTGCCTATTAATAAAGAGGTTTCCTATTTTCCTTGTTATCCATTTATGACTGCATATCCAACACAAAAATGGCAATACAAACATACTAGTAATTTATGCAGAGGTCACAAATCATAGTCAAGTGTATCAAAACATGTAGAAGATATGTCCTATGACCAAACAAAAAACATACTGTACCTGTATGTTGCGTATAAACGATACCAATACCCTTTCTTCAAACTCATTTACAGGGGTATAGAGATTCAACACCTTCACAATCTGTAAAAAGACAATATTTTGCAGTTTAGTTTTTTTTAAAACCATAAGGAAATTTTACCAGTGGTCATTTAAGAGAATGGCATGCTTACAACTAGTTTGGGGGAAAGGCCCTTTTCTGTTCCAGCATTACTGTATCTCTGCGCACAAAACCAGTTCCAGAAATAAAGTTCTATGTGGAGGAACCTAAACCTCTGTCAAGCTCCTGCTGCTTAACGAGCAGCTCTTTTCTTTGAGTACTCAGAAGCTGTTCAGCTGTCGGTTAATTACCAGCCACTCGTCTCCAGAGACTCACTTGGATAATGATATCTGCCTCATTAGTCCAGCCTACAGCCAGCCCTTTTTGCTTTTTTTTAACAGCTTAGTTCCAGTGTGTTTCTGTGTACAACTTGGTCTGGCTGACTTCTCTTCCAATTCCTGTTCCTGATTTTTGCTCCCATCTACACTGACATCTGGTTTCCTGACCCTGGCTTGTCTGATTACCCGCTCTAGCATCCAAACCCTAGCTTCTGTTTTGACTATGTTCCTGAACTGTTATTTTTGCTATTTCATTAAAGGTGTGATTTTAACTGCACTTTCTGTCTCTGCGTGGTTTATGATTCCTGACAACCTCACACACAGCCCTGACTTCAACACTGCTGAAAAACCTTCCGGATCACTTGGAATGTCATTTTTGAGACACTCTTGTCCAACATTAGTAGCTGACCTGACAAATGTTTTAGCTGAATGGGAAAAGCCCAGGGGAGAGCAGACTGTTAAAATTGCAAAAGAGAGCGCAGGGTGAAACTCACTATTAATGTATATAGTTTTGGCATGGACTGTCCAACAAGCTTACATACTGTAGATATACAGTATAATCCATATTACATTGCATATATTATGAAAACCAGCAAAAAAGACTTAGAAAACGAAGAAATAACATGACTATTATGATCAGTTGATAAATCGCTGGCTGTGTAAGAGGTTTAGCTACTTGACACCAATTTGCAGCTGGTCATTAAGGTACAAAGCACAGTGACCACTTGGCATACATCAACCTACATGGCACACTCCTATGGAGTTGGCTTAAATCCTCACAGTCAGCAGTCACTTTACCTGAGCAGTAGTCAGAGCATTGCACATAGAGCAGATGGCCTCTGCATCTTCATCTGTTTTCTTCTTCACTTGTAGCAACTGAGCAGCCTGAATTAAGGGTTCCAGGGTCTCTTTGGCCCCACTGTTCATCAGATTCTTGTCCCGCAGCCATTCCTCTAATTGGCTTACATTGTACCTGTACAGAGCAACACAAAACATCAGCTGCCTGATCAGAATATGATTGGTCAGTTTCAGTAGAGTCATCTCATTCCTATACGATGCTATGAAACCACACATTTTAGGACAGTCTCCTAAACAGAAGCAACAGATGATCCAATACATAAATGTTATAAATAATTAGGAAAAAAATGACATGAACACCCTCATAATCAGTGTTATACCCAATTCCCTCCTATGCCCAGATGGACACACTTTCGGTAGTTTAAAAACAATAATTGCATGAGTAACACTGTAACATGGTTTAATTAAAACAGTTTCAACAATTTTGCCAGGAATAATTAGAATTGCACAGAATATTTTAAATATCACTAATATGACTTGACAATTCTGTAAAGGGTAACTGCATTAGAGACAATAAACCCATAATTTCCTACGATGACTAACTTGAGTATGGGATATTAGATTTACACTTAGCCTACGCATCTGCTAATGACTATCAACCACTTAGTCTAAATGTAGATAAAAGCCATAATATGTATGATGTTATGGAAACAGTATTAAACTATTACCATAAATGTCAACTCTACCCAAAATACATAACCCCTACATAAGCCTGCTTAACAGTGAGATCACCTGCCAGTGTTGCCTACAACTAACCAATGCAACAGGGCGATTTACTGTACACTATTATTATGGTTGGGTGGTATGATGATGATCTAGCAAGACTATCTCAACCCCCCCCCCCCCAAGTTCCCTATAGATACAAGATGGTGGTGCGTGATTCATCCCAACAACATCCAAAAATAACTAAAATGTTGGTTTTGCATGAACTGTAAATAGAGCATAATATATGAACACATAGAATCATCCTAAAACTATTCAGGCAGAATTTAAAGCAAAAGCTAAATACACCACTGCAATAGACTGATAAAATGTGTAATTTTGTTATCTCTTCACAGCTCCTATACTTAAACTAGCATATTCACTAGGTTTACTGACCTTTCAAGAGGTGTTATTCACTCTTCTTTAATGAATCATTAACCTTAACGTAGAGATGGAAAGACACAGCCTTTCTTGGAAAGCTATTAAGGCAAACGGCAATTTACCAATAAGGCAGATCCTGGCCTTAGCCTTCTATACTCTCCACACTCTGGTGGCTTCTATAGTAACCATGCTGGTGTGATTAGCAGGTAGTATGAATTATGTGACAACCAGCAAATACTACTAGTTAATTGCGGGCATACAGTGCACACTATTTCTGAAAACTCAGGCTACTGATCTGTGCATGCTTAAAGCAAAACTGTAAGAAGAACATATCGGCTTTACCGAACTTCTCCTAAACATGCTACCTCCCTGGCAGTCTGCTTTCAATTGTTTTAAAGTGTCACTAAGCCCTGGTTCAGACCGGTGCAACTTGTCATGTGATTTGACAGTTGCACCCTATTGTCGGCAATGGAAATGTTCAAATTGGTGCAACGAAGTCACACTGATTTTGAAAATAGTTCCTGCACTATTTTCGGCAATTTCAGGTGCAACTTGCATAGACATCTTTACATGAAGTTGCACAGATGTCAGGCAAGCCGCACCTGAAATTGCACTGACCTGCGGCTTTGAAACCACGCTACTTCAAGTGAAGTAGTGTGATTTCAAAATTGCATTCAGCGTGAACCAGGGCTAAACCCCAATATTAAAATACATGTGCAATCCTATATTTAAACCGTAATCTCCAGTGATTGTGCTCTGCCCAGCAAACTGCTGAATCAGTCTTTCCAAACTTCTAGTTTTAGGCTTGGAGCAGTGCAATAATCATCATGGCCATGTGCACTATCGGCCTCAGACTACATATCCCATGGTGCTGTGTACTGGTATTCCCTAGTTTAGTGTGCACTTATCCTCATTAGCTATGCTGGTACCTTCTACAAGTGACGGCAATGGAGACCTGTCAAACAGAATGTCTATCATGGTATGAGTATTTGATTAGTTATACTACATACCTAGACAAAGATTGCAGGACAGGGCCAAATACCGAAGGTGTTGCACTGTACTGGAGCAGCTGTCAGTCAGCTAAACCATGAGCACTGCAGCATGGGCAGGGCTGACAGAGAATCAGCTAGCTGACTTGCTTTTCATAGGTTTTAGGTGTTGGAGCTTGCTGTGTCAGAACATATTATATGTTCATAAAAAGTGCAGTAGCAATATTTTATAACGTAAGTTCTGCACACAGGAAAATTCATGGGGGGAAAAAATATAATGCAAAGTTTGTGTAACGCGAGTTTAGTTACACTGTAAGCATGCGACAAGTAAATCAGCTGTTTGGGTCAACAACTCAAAGTATTAAAGTCTCAACATCAGAATGACAGCCAGGAGACTAGCCATTTCAGGAGCAGATATGAGCAATGGCAACCTTTATACTGTCCCAATATTGTTTTTTTTTGAAGCACAGTGCAACAGCACTGTCAGACAGGGAGAGGCATTGCTGTAGTGTTAGTATCACAGGCACTGCAGCACCACTTCTCCCTGACAGCAGCAGCTCAGAGCTAAAGAGAGACTCCTCCTCGGCTCCAGTCACATGACACCACCGATGAGAGGACTTTCCTCACTCTGAACTGCCTCTTGATCTGGTAAGATCTGCACCAAAGGGGAGTCTGTACTCTGGGGACCTGTACTGAAGGGTCGGCAGGGAAGGGGCATCTTTACTGGGGGGCATCTGGATCGGGGGGTTCCATACTGAAGGGTTAGGCTGGGAGGGGGGGGTCTGTATATGGGTTGATGGGCTGGGTTGAGATTTGTACTGTAGGATATATGGGCTTGGGGGGATAGAGATTCATACTGGCAGGAGGGGGTAATTTTGTATGGTATTTTGTGCTGTGGCCTGTGCGTTACACACTCTATGTTACGCACTCCTGAGCCCCGCACTCTCTATACCACAAACTCCTGAGGCCCTGCATGCTCTATTATGAACTCCTGAGCCCTGCACTATGTTACGCACTCCTAAACCCTGCAATCTCTGTTATGAACTCCTAAACCCTGCACTCTCTCGGTTATGAACTCCTAAACCCTGCAGTCTCTATGTTATGCACTCCTAAACCCCGCACTCTCTCTGTTATGAACTCCTAAAACCCTGGACTCTCTGTTACGCACTTCTAAACCCTGCAGTCTCTGTTATGAACTCCTTATTTCTGCACTCTGTTATGAACTCCTAAACCCTGCACTCTCTCTGTTATGAACTCCTTATTCTTGTACTCTCTCTGTTATGAAGTCCTAAACCCTGGACTCTCTATGTTATGAACTCCTAAAACACCGCACTCTCTCTGTTACACACTCCTGAACCCTACACTCTCTATGTTATGAACTCCTTATTCTTGCACTCTCTCTGTTATGCACTCCTAAACCCTGGACTCTCTCACTCCTGATACTCCTATATACAGTGAGTAGGCTCAGGTTTTATGTAACAATGGCTCCCCCCAATGTTCGTGCAATTTGGCCACACCCACAATTTACTGCTTTATTCCTTTAGTTGTTTTTGTGTGTATGTGGGGATGAGGGTTGGCAGCGTGTTGGAAAATGATTGGCCCTGGGTACTAGATAAGTCATTGAACTATACTCTTAAATCTGCAAACTATATCACATTTGGATCATTGTTACCTGATCTGCATCCCTTTGCTCCATGAACACATGTCCTTTCGGAGCAACAGGTTGTTGAGGGTGACCGCACCGATAATGTAGAACATCTGCTTCACCACCTGCTTGATGAGCTCTGGATCCATGCCATGTTGGCACATTATTGAGTGGAAAGTGTTCAGCTGCCTTACTATGGAATCCAAGGTATATGTCCCTTCATCAGCTATACTGGATGTCCTCTTCCGCAGACCAGTAGGCTTCACCCCTGATACACCCTGAATAGTTTCATGCTCCAGCATTCCTGAAACTAAAGGGCATACAGAGCAATGTTGAGCAAAAAATGACTTGTAAATCTATTTCATTGAAAGCTTATAAAGGAAAACTGTGATACAAGCAAGGGTGATAGAGGAAAGTATGTTCTGGACAGATAATCACAATGTGTCACAACAGTATTATTATGGAACCCGATATAAGGCAGGGCAGAAATATACAAGAATGAGATATACACATTTTGGGCACATCATATACGTAAAGATATACGGTCACACAGCAGACATATGGGTATGGTTCACTGCAGACATAGGATGACAGATACAGGCGGCAAATATCTGTGTACCATTGGGTGGGGAGGAAGGGTGGAGGATGGCTCTGCCAGCTTTCCAGTCTTTTCTGACAAATTACAATGTAAAAATGAATGTGCACAGAAGGAATGTTGGCCCTGTGTATGCATAGCTCAGTGCTTTGCTCAGTGGACAGAAGTTTCCGATTGGAAGAACAGGTTCACCTTTGCCAGTTTGGTATTGGGAGCTCTATAAATCCCTCATTACTCACCAATCATCGGCTGCAAGATGTTTTCCAGCACTCGGACAAGCTGCTGGTAAATCTGGATGGCCAGGTCGCTCAACACTTGCCTATATTCAGCAAGGTCGAAGTTTGTTAGACAATGTTCATTCTGCCTGGTTGTGTTGTGCTTCATAAATGACTGTGAAGAAACAATATCATGCTGATCCGAATGCTTCCATTAAACAATCTCAGCTCATATCTATAGAAATTTTATTTCAACTTTCATAATACATGTATATGACAGCTATAACTTGAAACTTAATCCAGATATTAGCCCAAAACAAAAGTTACTACGTGCGCATGGATGGCTTGATTGAAGAAAGTCATGACTCACGGTACATGAACCAGACTGTTGCATGCCATCGTCAAGCCTCCTACACACAGTCACTAAGGTGCTGTTAGATTCTTCTATTATTGCTGATCTATTCAGATTTGTGAAAGATATCTCATATCTGAAAATGTTTCTGAAATACATATCAGCATATGCAAACTTTTATACCAGAATCCACCCACAATATCCGCGTTACACAAATCTGTGGTCACAATCTAGGAATCCTCATTTTGTAAAAACAGACAATTCCTTTAAGAACAGTGCAGTAGCAGGAAGCTGTTCTACTTTAAATAAATGAAATTAAATGTTTAAGTACGTGTTTATAAAAATAAACATCCATGCTGACCTGTATGCTGCAGCTGTCTCATATTGGATCCAAGTCTTTGTTCACACCAATGCAATTTGTCATGCAATCTGACAGTTCAAAATCGCACAAGTCACACCCTAAATTTTGCAATGGAACTGTTCAAATTGTTGCTACTCAAGTTGTAGCGACCTTGAACAGGGTTCCTGCACTAATTTTCTGTGATTTCATTGCAACTTGCATTGACTTCTGTTATTTGGAGTTGTAATGAAATTGGAGATCCAAATTTCACTGATCTGTGGCTTTGAAATCGTGCTGAGGTAGCGTGATTTCAAAGCTGCACTGGTGTGAACAAGGGCTAAAACCAAGAACTCAGCAATTACATAATTCAGTTCTTGGTCTGTTTAGAGTGGAGAGCAGTGACTGTCAGTCACCTCTCTCTGCTCTGCCTCTCCAGTGCTCACTGCTATGAGCACGAGAAGGGGGCAGGCACAGCTGGCTCTGGCTCCCAAATGTGCGGTGAGAGTCGGAGCCAACTGTCAATCAGGCAGCCGGGTTGATCCAGACAATATTGTCAGGATCCTTCCAAAGTCTGGAGCTGCCCTGGGAAACAGGAAAAAAGCAAGTGCAGTCCTGTGACCCATAACAGAAATATGGCTAAAAAAGCTTTGGCAATACTTTTTTAAAAACAAAAATACCAAAAGTACTCAGCACAAGAGATTTGTATCCAAAAGTCTAAAAGAGCTCTACAACATTTTTTTATAGCACCAATAAGACCAGGCAGAACAAGTGACATACATTACTCCATCTTAGCTATGTTTCAGACAGAAAGACCCTGGATATGTCTACAGGGGTAAAGCCATTACACGTGGCAAATGAGAGCTGTGCTATTTGCTCTAATGAGATTTATTTAAAATGTTTAACTGTTTTTTTTAAGATAAATTCAAGTGATGTAAATGCTTGAATCCATCTGCCTCTTATAAGCTACTACACAGCAGCACTGGAAAAGGGAAGGTCAATACTGCGTGCACATGTGCTGACAGGGAACATGCTGATTTGGGGAGGGAGAAAAGCGATGGTGATCTCATCAGGCCGCTGCTATTTCACTATCCACAGTCACAGGCTGGAGACAAAGTGATGACCTAGTTTTTTCATTTAATACAGTACTGTGCTGTCTGGAAGGGTTGTGTAAATTTCAGGACTGGCAACATGTTACAAATTCTTTGGCAGGTAAAACAAATCACAGTATGTATTTCAGCTGTAAATTAACTTCTTGCCTGGAGTTCAGCACAAAAGCAAGTTTTAGTCTAAGCTCACATTCGCCTGAATGATAAAACGCAGCGTTTTACTATGCAGGCTAATGTCAAGTCAGCTCCAGCAGAGAGCTGTGCGTTTTACTATGCAGGCTAATATCAAGTCAGCTCCAGCAGAGAGCTGTGCGTTTTACTATGCAGGCTAATATCAAGTCAGCTCCAGCAGAGAGCTGTGCAATGTGTATTTTTCTGTGTTTTTTTTTTTTCAACTTTACTTTGGTGTGTCACATTGTGACACTTTATTCATGTGAATATAATGCAGCATGGTGTGTTGTGTTGCTGTGCAGTGACATCCAGTGCCATTCAGCAAATGCAAAGCACATCACATCAGCATTTTGTGATTGTTTTCTATGTGCTCCAGCGGTGACCTGCATTTATGTAGTGTGGAAAAACGCAGGTCACTGCCCATAGTATGAATGGACTCTTAAGATAATTTGCTCTCAAATGACTGCAAGGTTTACATTACACATTAGGCAAACTATTTTTTACATGGCTACTGTAAGTAATATTTATGGTTTTGTTTGGAGGGGATACACAGAATCACGACTCATCTAACATCTATTAAAACCAGAGTGGTCTTAAGATCTTGCCTCCCATGTAACGCATATGTGTGGTGGCAGAGGAGGTGGGCTTTTATGTCCACAAGCTGCACATATGCATCCAGCGGCAGCAAAGGTTTTTGTGCTAACATCACGTGCTCACTGAACACTTTCAGCACAGTGACCGAGCTGTCATAGACAGCTCCTGTTCTCTAGAAATGCTTGGGAGCCGACAGGTCATGTGACCACTGTGACAGCCAATCACAGTGGTCACATGATTGGGCAGTCTTTCCCGTCCCCCTAGACGTAAAGAACCTGTTGAAGGTACGCTGGGGCTGGGCAGGAAGGAATAAGGGAAGGACAGACAGAACATTTGGGAATGAAGTACCTCTTCTCCACTGTACTGCTTCAAGCAATGGAGGAATCGACAGGTGTTGGAAAGCCAGAAGGACACGGTTTCAAAATCATCTCCTCTTTTCTGTGTAAGAGAAACAAACAAATATATCAAGCTTCATTCAAACACAAGATTCAATAATTGTATCCAACCAACTTGAATAATTAGGTGCTTTATATTCACAAATACATCAAGAAGTAATTATATGTGTGACAATGTGAGAATAGTGGATATGGTGGAAGCCAAATGATTACAGTGATAAGGTTGACCTCCCACTTGGCTCCAATAATTTACAATCACATCAAACATTCTACAATTTGTGGAAATCCCGCTTCCTCGAGATGAATTCATAAGTCCTAAGGAAGAGGAGATTTACAAGAAACGCATAAAAGTTTATAGATGGCTGTCATTTCTGACAATATGTGAACTGCCTAAAGCCATGATGGCCATGAAACAAAACAAAAGAATAGACTGTCAATTTATTTCTGATACGTGTTAGATTTTTTTAAGGATGATCTATGTTCACATTAAAAAAAATATTAAAATTTTGTAAACATCCTTTTGTGGATCACGTTGATGTGATAATAGCTGACAATTAAACTGTTAAAAATCTTGGTGAATCAAATGAAAAGGTGGCGCTATACACGCTGACAATTACAGTAGTAACTGTATGCAATATTGGCACAAAATTTTCAATATTAAACTGTGGAATAAAAATATATTCTGTGTGTACACTTAATTCAAATGTCCATAGTCCTTAAAAATTTGCCAAATTTTGTGTTTTTCTTCTCCTCCACCACTGTGAAAACTCTCGAGGACACCGTATAGGCGAAACGCGTAGAGACGGGACTTCTGGTTGTCACTTCCAATTCCGGTGAGAAGAGTTTTTGGTAATTGGAGTGCACATCGGCTCTAGGTGTGAGCAGAGTGGCAGTGCTTCTGAATGAATACATTTGGTGCCGGTTGCTTTGGTGCCATGCTGGGCACATGAAAACGAGTGAAATATTTCATCATGTTGAGTATTTTGTGAGAATACTGTACACAGTTACTACTGCAACTGTTAGCGTGTATTGCGCCACCTTTTCATTTGATTCACAACGTATATAAAAGAGTAATAGTACATCTTTAATGGGGTAGCTGATATTTTACACAAGGGGTGATTCCATTTAGGATCACAAGGCCCATTGTTATTTCCCTAAAAATCTTTGGTATTATGAGTAGGAAAGCATTTATGAATAGAATCCTGCTATAGCAATCTCAACAACTTAAATGCTGAACCTGGCACTTTATTTTATTTCTGTTTATACTCACAAAAACATTTTGTAGCAATTTCACCTGTGAGTAAAACATAATTTCAGAATAAATTGTTGCTAAAACCTATTGAACTGTTCGAACCCACTATACACTATTCAAGGTTTGATCATGTCTGGGACCCTTGGTATAGATACCTCCAACTTCCAGCTGACTGAAGTGTGCGGGCAGGAGGAGTGGGTCTTCGGGTGGACCCTCTGTTCTTTTTTTCTTTCCTGTTCTCTCCTTTCTCTTCTTTGATTCTACTTAGTTGCTATTACACAGAGCATCTCGTGTACCCATGACCTACGTTGGTTGGCCGGTGGGTTGTAGAGAAGTAGAGATATTTTCCGTTTTCTGAGTCCCCTACGTAGAGCTGTTATATGCTCTAACAGAGTGACTTTTTGCTATGTTGTAATTAAATTCTTCTACTTTTGATCTTTGGTGAATGTCGATGATGTCTTGGCGTAATACCTTGATCTCTCCACTTTTTATCATTTGCATTTTGATACATTCTACCTGCATTGTGGGCCTCTTACTATGTCTTTGATATTGCAGTGTGTTTAATTTTGTGTATTTCTTGGAAAACGTTTAATAAACATATTGAAACAGAACCTAGACAGTAATGAATTACAGAAGAACAGACAACCAGTCTGTAATAACACCTAAAAGAGTTAAACGGCACTGAGTAACTTCAGACTAGGCAGATTTGGCAGGCGTGTGCTGTATACCCATGCCCATTGTTCAGTAGTGGAAAGAAGCCATCATGCATAACGTGTCATTTCTGCAGAAGTCAATGAGACAGTAGATTTCAGCTCCAAGTCATAGCTTGTCTCACTTCCTGTAGCTGTGGACACGCAGAACTGTGCTCAGTCTGCATACCGAGTTCATCCCAAGACACATAACCAGACCTGCCGACAGCCAAACTGCACATGCAGTAAAAAAGCAGATTTATAGTAAATTGTAAATCATCAACGCAGTATATGGCTTTAAATAAGTCCATTGAACACTAAAACATCATGTGACTTAATGACATGTTCCACTGTGTTTGATTCATTAACTATTTAGTGGACTGGAACATGGTTTAGATGAAAACAACCAGCCTATCTGAACCTTTTTAATATGGAGGACCCATTGAACTAACTTTCTGGGCTCAGGGAGCCCCTGCTAATCATTGCTATATCTACATCATATAGCACTCAGTAGGTCAGTAGGTAGAATCCCCCTTTTAGATACCTAAAAAGATTATTGGTGTCAGCGGTTACTAAGAAGCAGACATTTTTATTGCTCATGGAACCCCTAGCAACTTCTGGAGGAATCCTAGGACTCCAATGTGCACCACATATAAATGCATGTGAAGATTTTTCAATAGTGCTATTCATACTATGCCATTACTTGCATTTAGTTGAAGTCACTGTAGCTGTGTTTAGAGAAAACAAAATTCTGTGCCTCTAGAATCCAATTAGAAACTCTAAGGCCCCTTTCACCTTCCATTATCCTCTATGGAGCGGCAGTTGTGATTGGATATGTGTCCGTTTACACCAACCTACATCCGATCCAATCTGCTAAAAACATAGGGATTGGGATCTGCTCCCCATCTGTCTAGCGGACCAGATCGGATGGCAGTCAGGTATAAAACGGACAGACTGTCCATTTACATCCGACCGCCCATAGAGGAGAATGATTTGAGTCTGTGTCCACTCTACATAAGTGTAGCGGACATGGACCAGTGGACACATTCCACACTGAGCAAGTGCACTCCTGCCAGGGTCCTCCCCTTTTGGAGGGGCTTAAGGCTCTATGCACAATGGGCGTTTAGCCCTAGTGGATGGGTCAATGGTGTTTAGGTGCGAGCAGAGGGCACAGATGCACTGTCCAGCCAACTTGCTGGCAGCCCATGAAACGCCATGAGAGGCTGACAACTGCTGGGGCTGGAAAGGGCTTAACAATGAACCTAGCAATACAAAGACAGCTTGAATTCCCGGCATTCATCCCTGAGCACACACTGCCCTAAACATTAGTACCCGCTCCACCCCATCCAGCTGCAACAGCTACCAGCTTCTCATAGATTTTGACAGGCTGCCGGACAAACTGCTAGCAGCTGGGTTGGATGGTACACCTGTGCCCTTTGCCTGCAGCTATATGCCAGAGGCCCATGCACAGGGAATAAACGCCCATTATGCAGGAGGCCTGAACGTGGCTAAATGGAAGAAAAGAAGTCTAAATGCAACTAAAGGCAGCTATACCTGCTTAGGGCTATATTCACAGGGGCAGCCATGGGTGCAAAGTTTGCTGTATTCAAAGGCGGCTAACATTGATGTTGGATGCAGCATCACTCTATGCTATGGCTGTATAAAAATCGGGCGATTAGCTGTGGCCATCTTTCTGCAGAAATGCAGACTCTGGATGTATACTGTCTGTGTTTACGGTTGGGTCGCAGGCACAATTCACATGTAACCACTCAGATAAATGGTTATATGAGAACTGTGGTGGGGCCAGCTATTCATTTGTACAGACAGTGGCTGCTATTTGCGCACAGTGTGTGCAGGCAGTGTTTAGAACCGCTGGCGGGAATCTGCTGATTCTGCCTGGTGGCCGACCATGTGAATGTAACCTTAAAATAGGAAAGTCTAAACCCAAAAAAAAGTGATCTGGGAGGCACACAATTTGTTCATACTTCATAAATGACTTCTGTGTTTAGAAAAGGTAAATGCTGGAGTGTCTGTGTAAATGAGGCCTAACACTAATGAGAAATCCTACACTGTGGGTATTGTTTTTTATGTGTTCACTTTCTTATTTTCCAACCGTGTTTTGATTTTAAGTATAAGTCAAACTAACAATACCCTATATACAGTTGTGACCAAAATTATTCAACCCCCACTGAAATTGAGTGTTTTGGCCAGTTTGACATTGCTTTTGATCATTCAGTCATCTTGCTTACATTTACATTAAAGAGGCACTTGTAGGTCAGACAAATATAACATAACAGTTATAATGAAATAACCACAAATGTCTTTTCTGTGCTCACAGCATTATCAGTTTTATTCAACCCCCAAGTGACATTCAATCTTAGTACTTAGTACAGCATCCTTTTACAGTTATAACAGCTTTTAAACGTGAAGCATAGCTTGACACAAGTGTCTTGCAGCGATCTACGGGTATCTTCGCCCATTCTTCATGGGCAAAGGCCTCCAGTTCAGTCACATTCTTAGGCTTGCGCACTGCAACTGCTTTCTTTAAGTCCCACCAGAGGTTCTCAATCGGATTTAAGTCTGGTGACTGCGATGGCCACTCCAAAATGTTCCAGCCTTTCCTCTGCAACCATGCTCTAGTGGACTTGGAGGTATGCTTGGGATCATTGTCCTGTTGAAAGGTCCAACGTCTCCCAAGCCTCAGGTGTGTGACGGACTGCATCACGTTTCCATCCAATATCTCCTGGTACTGAAGAGAATTCATGGTACCTTGCACACGCTGAAGCTTCCCTGTACCTGCAGAAGCAAAACAGCCCCAAAGCATGATTGACCCTCCACCATGCTTCACAGTAGGCAAGGTGTTCTTTTCATCATAGGCCTTGTTCTTCCTCCTCCAAACATAGCGTTGATCCATGGGCCCAAACAGTTCTAATTTTGTTTCATCAGTCCACAGAACACTATCCCACAACTTTTGTGGTTTGTCCACATGGCTTTTGGCATACTGCAGTCGACTCTTCTTATTCTTTGGAGACAGCAAGGGGGTACGCCTGGGAGTTCTGGCACGGAGGCCTTCATTACGCAGTGTGCGTCTTATTGTCTGGGCTGAAACTTCTGTACCCACATCTGACAAATCTTTTCTCAGTTCCTCAGCAGTCACACGGGGACTTCTCTCCACTCTACGCTTCAGGTAGCGCACAGCAGTCGAAGTCAGCATCTTCTTTCTGCCACGACCAGGTAGCGTTTCAACAGTGCCCTTTGCCTTGAATTTGCGAATGATGCTTCCTAAGGTGTCTCTTGGTATGTTTAACATCTTTGCAATCTTCTTATAGCCATTGCCCTTCCTGTGAAGAGAAATCACCTCTTCTCTTGTCTTCCTGGACCATTCTCTTGCCTTCACCATGTTTGTAACCACACCAGTAAATGTCTAGAAGGAGCTGAGTATCACAGTCATTTTAAAGCTGCCTAATTGGTGCTTATTATGCTTGATTGCTGCTCGGTGACATCCACAGGTGTTTTCAATACCTGATGGAAAGCACCTGTATGAACCTCTGTTCTTCAGAGTGGTAGTCTTTAAGGGGTTGAATAATTGTGGCAATGAAGAAACCACATAAGAACCATTTACTACTGTATTACATAAACAATTGATGTCATTTTAGTTGCATTTGGGTAGTTACAACGTCCTTGTAGGATTTGATTCTGAATACAATTCCAAATGTACACTATAGTCCCTAAACCCCTTTACAGCATTGGGGGTTGAATAATTTTGGTCACAACTGTATAACAGCAGTAATGTCTGGAATGGATGGACTGATACACTTGCAGCCAATAACTTGCCTATCAATGTGTTCACTGCCAACAGATGAAGTTGTGGAACTTTAAACACATTCTTGTATTATACTTTCTGGTGCAGGTATGATCAGTAGAGCCTTTACATGCCAACAGATCATTGAGGCTCTGGGCCTCAAGAGACTTTGTTTATAGGGGAATTCCATTATTTAGTCCAATATATTTCCAACATTATATGGCCACGGTCTATGCAAAGCAACTATCTCCACCAATAAACAAAACTATAGATCCCACTCGAAAAATATAACAGTAAAGAACTGGATGAGATCTGGGACTATAGCATCCATGAAAAAAGAAGCTGGTAGTTAATCATGAATCACTAAGTGATTACCAGCCTCCTTTTACTGCATCTGACTGCTAGATGCACAGAATTGTAGTTTAATCTTTACTACACCAAGAGTTTCATATGAGCAAATATTACATTTGTCAAACCCAAGGTGATTAGTTCACCTGAGGACATCATTGGAAGTGGTAACCTCTATTGTCAAACTTCTGGTTATACTAGGAGGCATCAATTATATTGACTGGTATATATACTTTAAAGCCTGCAAGATGTACACAGCTTGTCAAATTGTTCACCCTCTGGAGGAGTTAAATATCAGATATTTTGCTTACAAAGTTACCATGTGGATTACAATTTTACTAGTGTAGTGACAGTGTTTGAGGAAGCTGCTGGTTGGTATACATATTCCACTTTGGATGTACTATTATGTATTACCAATAGAGATGTACTTTGGATTAAAGTACATGGGAACCATCACCATTTAAAACACCTCATGCAGTTTAAAATAGAAATGAAAAGCAAAACATTTGTGTATACACATAAAACCATTCTAAATACCATTTCCCCCCTTTTTCCTTTAGTTATCACATACCCTCTGTTCTCAGCTTCCTATGCAGCTCAGAGAACTGGGCGAGGAGAAACAACAGTACACTGGTCTTCGCAATGAATGGCTGTGCGAGGGGGACTGAGTTCTCAGCACAACTGGGAAACTGCTGCTGAGCTCTCATGCCCAGCATGGTCATTTTTTAACAGGAAACAGAGGGACTGGCAGGATAACCAGGTATTTTACATTAAGGAAGCAATACAAAGAGAACAGGATACTTTTTCGTACAAGTACATGGTACAACAGGCACATAAATTGGAAAAATTTCAGGTTTCAAATTTTTACTCTACCAGATGTTATATAGTCCTTATAAATGGTGGACCATGAATATATAAAAGACATTAGTTTAATACCTACTGGAAAGGTCTAACCAGTATTCTGTAAGGTATTATTTTTTTGAACTTTATTACAAAGATTGTTCCCTTCTTTCATTCTTATTAAGGTTTTATGTTCCTCGGGGTACAAGGTGTATAAAAAATGTTGTCCCATCTTCCTATGTACTGCCCCAGGCCAGCTGTGAGGTTGGACAGGACATCCATCCTCTCTTTGTGGCTCTCCGACAATGTAGTTAGCAAGAAGAAAGCTGCTTTGACAGGTGGCACTTTTCTCCATTTCCAAGCACTTGCCAGCTTGCATGAAATATTTTAGCTGACAAGCCCCTCCCTATCTGGATTCCTCATAAGACGCTTGTCTTGGGCAAAGGGGAGAAAAGCAGCACTTTTCCTGGGCAAGAGGAAAAAAGCGCTTCTTATCAAAGCAGCCGTCTCCTTGCGAGCTGTGTTGCTGGATGGCAGTGAAGGGAGGAGTGGGTGCCCTGTCCGACCTTACAGGTATCCTTTGATGGTACATAGGAAGAAAGGACAAAGAGCTCCGGAGAACAGAACACATTCATAAAACCTGAAGGGAGAATTCTCCTTTAATGCAATAAGTAATGTTTATTATTTTAATGTGCTATATTTGGGGCTCCATTACATTTATATGCATGTTTTTGTATGACTAACATTTTAAAAAACTATGCAATTATAAGTTACTTTTTATCAATGTGATATTTAAGGCATTTTTTAAACAACAAACATGTCATACTTACCTGCTCTGAGCAATGGTTTTGCACAGAGCAGCCCCGAACCTCCTCTTCTTGGGTCCCCCGCCAACCCTGGCCCCTCCCTCCTGCCAAGTGCCCCGACAGCAAGCAGCTTGCTATAGGGGCACCCAAGCAGGCTTGCTCCCGAGCCGCTGCTCCGTGTGTCCATTCACATACAGAGCCGTGGCTTCGCCCCTCCCACTCTCTCTTCATTGGCTCACTGGCTGTGGTTAACAGCACAAGGAGCCAATGGCTCCCGCTGCGGTCTTAGCCAATGAGGAGGGAGAGTTCCTGGAGAGCTAAGGCTCTCCTGCACATTGCTGGATCGCGATGGAGTTCAGTTGAGTATTGGGGCTGCTGCACACAGAAGTTTTTTTAACTTCATGCACAGGATGCATGAAGGTAAAAAACCTTGCGCCTTTACAACCACTTTATTAGTTTGAAAAGTGCCTACTATTACTTCAAATATTAGTTTAGGATCAAACAAACCTCCAAAGGAATAAAAATGGACCAGAGAGATCAGATCAGAGGGAATGGACAATTAACTCACCTTCAAGATCTTTTTAATACCGTTAATCGTTGATGTGAGAAGAGAACGAACTTTCTGGTCATCATTGAGGTAATCAGCATGGCGCACACACATAAACAATATATATGCTGGCAATCCTGGAATAAGGTTCACAGCAACACCGCGGGGCTTTAGGTCTGGTAAAGAAATGCAAAGCCATTACAAAAAAATGTATATTTGAAGTTCCTGGTTATTTTCTGCTCATATTCTCACCATTACTGCTCATATTCTTTCCCCACCCCTCTGTCTGCCTATTGAAGCAAAGTGAAATACTTGGTACTCCTGTGTATGAGGTGCATGTAGCTCTCTCCCCTCCTCACAATGCAGTGTTGGGTGGTAAAGCAAGCAAATCATAATTCCCAAGCACTGCCAAGTGGGGTTGGTGAGGTCAGACCAACTTGGAGTTACAAAGGGCTATGTTTCACTTTCCTTTGGCTGCTGAACAGAGTAGAAAGGGAACAAAATTCAGGCTAGTGTAAGCAATGGAGGAGAGTTAAAAAAAAATGTAACTTGCTGAACTACCTTTTCCAATTTTGGGTGGCATGAAATGGTGCAACTATTCGGAGTGATTATTTTGGTGGACAGTTTCAGTTCTAAGCTCTAGACAAAAGATATTAAACCCATATATGGAACATAAGTTGCTCCATTGCAGGAAGCAGATATATAATATTGAGGATGCTATACAAGCTTTATGATGTCTGCATAATTTTACAAATGGCAGAAGCCATACAGAGGTGTACGGTGACCAAACCTAGCTATGTCTGTGGCACAATAACCAACCTTTTCCTCCAGCAATTTAATTAAGGAAGAAGTATGGCCAAAGCTCTTTTGGCTTTACTTCTCCTATGGATTACAGGAGTGCAGTTCGTTTTGCACACCTGTGACCCGTTTTCAGCCAACAATGGGCTAAAGTCTGACATCACTCAACCATTCCAGGCTCTGAAAAGATCGAACCATAAGGTCGGGATTCACCCAGAAGCCTGGACCAACACTTGGGTCAGCCTCACAGCGAACCACTGAGCCAGCCCCTCCCGCCACCTCCACTGCTCATCGCTTCAGTGAGCTGACAGTCATGGCTCTCTGCTCAGAGTGGAGGGGAGAACTGAGCGATCAGCTGTCTTTGATCACTCTGTTCTCACTGCAGAGCCAGTGGGGGAAAGATACACCATAAGATCGATGCTGCATCCACCTAGATGAGTATAAATGTTTATTTTTTTTTTTTTACAAGTCCAATCTTCTGTTTTAAAATACCAGTCGGTACGGCTCTATATATTTCACCATACATTCAAAATCTAGGTCAGGCTGAGAGCCTTGATTTGTTGATGTACGGTCATGCTTATTGATTAGAATACATAGTAAAAATACATTTGTATATACTTACCCAATATAAGATTTTTTATCAATTTTGGTTCATCATCTTTCTTATACTCCAGCATTCCTTGGAAGTCTTTCTCCTTCCGTGGTATATTGAGCGGACGGATAGGTTCATCCACTATTTGACCAGGAGACACATTCTCCATTTGACCAACTGTAATTCAAATGACAACATGAAATGTGCAAACACTGAACTCAACTACTAACCAGAGGACACGTACAACAAAAGAACAGAGCACACCAGGAAAACCGAAGTCTGGTTGTGTCATGTCCTAAATACCCATTGTAAGGAGTATTGACTTCTCATCTTACTAAGCAAATCATTTTTCCCAGAAGTCTATTGTCATTTTAAAGCCTAACTCCAGCTACTTTTTCTTTTTTTTGTTTTGGATAGATAGAAGAAGATTTAAACTTTCTGCCAGGTTCTATGTTATCCTACTGACAGGAAGTGAGGGGAATATGTGACACAGAGACACATAGGGCAATACAAATCTTACACGTCCTCAGGCTATCCAAAAATAAGAAATGACTGAAGTTGGGCTTTAAAATAAATTTAATCTGAATGGCTCCATAAACATAACACTTTTCTTAATCTCTCTCTCACAGAGAGAACCAGCAAGAAAACACCTTAAAATAACTTTCAGCATATAATTTAATGATTTATTTCCAAATCGGCATTCTGTAAACTTAGATTAAAAGTCTGGCTCAATAAAGTCAAGTCTGATTGCTAATGTGTATTTACATGTTCTAAATAGAAGTCATTATTTGCAATAAAGCAACACAGTATTGGTATTCTGGAACTCAGAAATTAATTTTTAGCAAATCACCTACAAAAAGTTAGCTATTGTCTAGCATTGCTATATATTCAGAAGTAAAAAAAAAAAAATGTGAAGTACCCTTTATTTCGAGGCCTTACCTGTTCAACAGCAGACCTACAGCTACCATTTTGATCATTACTTTCTTTACACCCCCTTGGCTCTACAGCCTCATTGCAACCTTTGCATAATCTACAGCTTGGAACCTATATGTTATAACACTGATTGGATTGGAACCACGCTACAATTTATAGAGCTAATAAAATTGTATTGATAAAAAAAAACATGTAGAGCAATGCATTAAATTCCAATATCTATATTTACAATGTTGGACTTTATCCGTTTTCCTTTATTCAGCACCTATAAAGTTCTACATTGTAAACATAGATATTGGTCCTTATAGGTAAGAGGGATGCAGTGCATTGAGCAACCATCAGTTCTAATTGAGTATACAGATGTAATGCACGAAAGTGTCATTAAACCCAAAACACTTATTTGTATACATGTCTTTAAGTTCAGTTCCTATACTTGTGTGCATATGCTTATTACCATCCATCTGTTCTTTTTTATTAATACTTGTTTGCCTTGCCATTTCTATGCACTGCTCCATTGTCAGTGACAATGCCATTGCAGGCGATCCTCTGGCCTCTACATTGCCACTCTTATTGCACAAGCTCCCCTTTGTGCCTGTTGGGAAGCCATTCCTTTCCCCATTTCTCCCCATGAAGCTGCCCCCTGTGACTTTTTCTCACATGCGGGGCAGCTTCAGCTGCTTGATTAACATTAGCTCTTTCTCCCCTTCTATCCTACCCGATGACTGGGACTGTGCATTAGACCAAAATCCTCCATTCAAAAAATTATTATTTAAAGTGGAATTTAACTCAGTTTTCAAAAAATTGCTGACAGGTAGGGTTTTTATGACAGAGTACACCCTTTTGGTCTCTTCTGTCTTAAATGCTTCCCTCTGCCTGTCAGATGTCATGTACACTGAGCCACACATGTGCAGCTCAGAATACATTTACAGCACCTGCTCTATGCCACGGTGATGTGTCTCCCGTGTGCATGCATGGCAGTGACGTCTTCACAGCCTGGCCATTCAAACAGCTGAACAGATGGAACGCGCAAGGAAAACTGAGTGAGGATGGAAGCACCTGGGACTAGCAGGAACACTGTCCGTGCAGCGATAGAGGTCACGGTTTGATAGGCAAGTCTGCCATAATGGTGCATACTAGTAAGTTATGGCATAAACCACCTAAGGGCCCCTTAAAAAAAAACAAAAATAAAACGAGTTCATTACATTTTTAAATTAAATTAATTAGTCGTTATTTTAGATAATATTAATGGTTTAAACTTTTATAATTTTTTTTTTATTTAAATTTAGAGTTTTTTTAAATTAAACCATGTGACTCCCAATCAGTGCTGGGCAGTCATGGGAAAACAAAGAAAACTTCCTGCAGTGATTTCTGCAGGCTACGTCAGAGGTTTACTGCTTGCTCTGCCTACCGATCGCACAGTGCAGTGCGGTGCAAAGCAAGCAAATAAAAGTGATTTATAAAGCATAAAATAAAGTCTCCCGAAATATTTTTTTCTTATCAGTTCTACTTACAGTTGCGTATACTGGTATATTCATTTGTCATACATGTGAAAGTCTGGCTGAAAGTTTTATGACACATTAATGAAGCCCAGATCTAAAAAGGCACCATCACCATGACGGAAACCCACAGAGATCTTATTTTCTTTTCCTGCAACACCCACTTATAGAGGGCTAGATCGGAGTTATTAGTATGGAATTTGTATTGAAAATGTTTCTACAGATATTTTTACCACGATAAATGCTGGAACTATTTGACATCTCCTGAAAGAATGTCAGAGCAAAAAAATATACACAGTTAACATAATTCTCAAAAAGGCACATGGGATGAGAAAATCAAGGTAACAGTAGTGGCAGGCTATAAATCTGGATGATGCAAAATCAGATGCAGCATATTACCTTCCAGCTCCCCGATTTTCTTAGCAAATACTTTCAGCTGCTTTTTCAGCTTCCTGACCGTCTTATCCTGCTTCTCAAGTTGCTCCATTAGATCCTGCAGATATTAACATTATCTTAATAAAACAAACACCCTTTTAAACAACATGGCAGGTTTAGCATACAACTTGCTAAGCCAAGGTTAGTGTAGAACAAGACCAGACAGCTAGGTAACAGCGCCACCAATGGGCAGATGTGTGCACTGCATGAATAGGAGTACTAGTGCAGATCTGGGCAGAATTCCCCAATCTTAAGAAATGTACATATCCTCTGCAAGTGTAATGAACCATTCATTTAAATTATGACTTATATAGTCTACTGCTTTTTCAAAGGCAGCACAATAGATCATTTCATCTGTCAGAAAATACACTTGACTCTACAGGTACATATATCATGTTGCAGGTAATGTACCCAACTGATAATTTACAATTAAAAAAAGGCAACAAAAATTGGTATAAAGTATAGTAAACTCCCACATGGCATATATTGCAAATTTGTAGAATTCTGCCCAAAGAACTGGCAACTATAAATTACGAGTTTAAAAACTGTAGGGTAGACAGAAAGTAAATAGAAGGGAGCAACTACAGAAGAGCCATGGCATCCTGGCACAAGAAGCAAAATATAAAATATCAATATGTCCAACATGAAGAAGAATCAGGGGCTGTGAGCAAGGCTTTCCTTTCTCGGTAAAAAAAAAAAATCCAGTGGGGTAATAATGCTCAGTGCTAGGAGCTCCCCCCAGGGTTCCCATTTCATGGGCTGTGCAGTATGAGACAGGGCACTCGGAACCAAAACACCAAAGTACTGTTCAATAATCCAGATACAGTTTTATTCCAGTAAGGGTCAAATGGACAATAAAAGGAGTATTCAATGCATTTGAGAGGTCCCACTTCATCGGGGCTTCCAAAAGGAAACATTGGGGAAGATTCCCTAAAACCGGTGTATACTCAGAATCTGGTGCAGCTCTGCATGGTAGCCAAATAGCTTCTGATTTCAGCTTGTTCAGTTAAGCTTTGACAATAAAACCTGGAAGCTGATTGGTTTCTATGCAGAGCTGTACTAGATTTTGCAAGCTCCAGTTTTAGTAAATCTCCCCCAGTGTATTATTATTATTATACAGTATTTATAAAGCGCCAATAGTTCGCTCAGCGCTGTACATTACAAAGGGGGACAGAACATGTGACGGAACAATAACAATACAATGCAAAACATGAGGAGATCGAGGGCTCATATAAGGACTGAGTACTGACTGCAACCCCAATAGTTTTTTTTTTTTTTTTTTTTTTATTTTAATCTTCACAGATCTTGCCAGCAGTTGGCTCTCTATTAACTCTATTAATATGAGGGTTAATCTAAATGCTACTTACAAAATAAATATGACAATCTGATGCATCATAATGATTTTGTAAGCAGTTATTTGGCTAAAAGCTTGTCTCGTGGACATAATAGACTTTGTATGTTTTTGATGATGTATGTATCATATTCATCATTCTCTATTTTTGACACCATATTTTGGTCACCAACCACCACTTCTGAAGAAATGGAAATCATCTCAACGAAACGTGTAGACCTTACTGCTCAGTTAGCCTTCCACCATTGTTGCTACTGTAATACAAATATATCCCATACCAGTACTGTGAAATTATATTTGTATGCGATGTTTGATCTTCAACGTGGTGTTGCATAACACATGAGCCAGTTTTTATGTCAACGTAGCACTTTTGCAACTGGTGGATGAAGATTTTTAACTTTATGAATGGTATGTATTGAAATATTTTTGATACTTTGAAAGTCCCTCTTCCCATATCCAAAGTTGTAACTGTGCAATACGATGTTGGTATCTATATTTGAGCAATGAAAGATTTGGGCCCATATAATTTTGTATATAGACTGTTGAACAGCGGTGTGGTGCTTCAATTCTTATTCTTGCTGCTTTGCAATATAAACCAAGGAAACTGGTGATCTGGTGGGGTCCGTAAGCTGCCTGCCAAATAACCAGACCACCTTTACTACCATCATCACAACACTACTGGATAACAAAAACCTATTATGGGTCCAGCGCTATCTTTTCCACTTTTGTATAAACCAATTTTCATCACTTTCATAAAACTATTATTTTACAAAGAATTAAAACAATGAAAAGTGGTGCTTCTTTGACATTTTGCTTGGCTTTTTGTTGACTGCATTTGCCTAAATACAAAAAACTAAAAGGCCCAAATCTTCCAGCAGAATTGTTTGTTCCTAACTGGGTGTGTAATTGAAATTGTCACTATTAAGGTCTATTCATAACACAACAGTTGCAAAGTATGCCTACACACTACCTATTGGCTGTAAATGGTATATATGAAATGGGAAAATGCAATATTTCATGTTTATCATACTAAAAAAAGGTTTTATTTCTGAATTAATAAATCATGTTCAGAACACAACACCTTTTATTTTTAATAAGAACTGCTGATGGAGCTCCACAAAAATCAAATTCTGATCATCTCAACAATTCTACCTAGTTTCTCTTAAGCATTAAGCCACCTGATAAATAATACCCACCTTTCTGTTACTCACCTTGTCAGTTCCCTGGGATATACCACCTGAATACACTACATTGTCCTTTGTTCTTCTGACTGACTTAATCATTGTAGCAATCTTTCAGAACTATGGATCCAATAGTCTCAGGGATGAGCTCAGATGCATTTGGATCCTAGTCTGAACCCACCTGAGTGATAATGCCAAGAAGAGGTCTCTGTACTTGGCCAATCAGCACTGGCCCAGGCATTCCCTGTCCTGGAGGCACGCATATACACCTGCAGCTGTGGGGCAAGGAATACCTCAGCCACTTATGATTGGGTAAATGCAATAATTGGATGGATTCAGACCTTGATCCGACCATACCTGAGCTCATCCCTAATTGTAGTACCAGCATTCCCCTCATTTACTCACATATTCAGCCCTATAGATACAGTGCCTTGAAAAAGTATTCATACCCCTTGAAATTTTCCACATTTTGTCATAATACAATCAAAAAAGTAAATGTATTTTATTGGGATTTTATGTGATAGACCAACACAAAGTGGCACATAATTGTGAAGTGGAAGGAAAATGATAAATGGTTTTCAACACTGTTTTCAAATAAATCTGTGAAAAGTGTGGTGGCATTGGTATTCAGCTCCCCTGAGTCAATACTTTGTAGGACCCCCTTTTGCTGCGATTCCAGCTGCAAGTCTTTTTGGGGATGTCTCTACCAGCTTTGCACATCTAGAGAGTGACATATTTGCCCATTCATCTTTGCAAAATAGGTCAAGTCAGATTGGATGGAGAGTATCTGTGAATAGCAATTTTCAAGTCTTGCCACAGATTCTCAACTGGATTTAGGTCTGGACTTTGACTCGTCCATTCTAACACATTAATATGATTTGATCTAAACCATTCCATTGTAGCTCTGGCTGTATGTGTAGGGTCATTGTCCTGCTGGAAGGTGAACCTCTGCCCCAGTCTCAAGTCTTCTGCAGACTCGAACAGGTTTTCTTCTAAGATTGTCCTGTATTTGCCCCATCCATCTTCCCATCAACTCTGGCCAGCTTACCTGCCCCTGCTGAAGAAAAGCATCCCCATGACATGATGCTGCCACCACCATGTTTCACTGTGGGGATGGTGTGTTCAGAGTGATGCGCAGTGTTCATTTTCGGCCACACATAGCTTTTTGCTTTTAGGCGAAAAAGTTCAATTGAGGTCTCAACTGACCAGGGCATCTTCTTCCACATGTTTGCTGTGTCCCCCGTATGTCTTGTGACTTCTTATGGGTTTCTGTCAACAATGGCTTTCTTCTTGCCACTCTTCCATATAGGCCAGATTTGTGGAGTGCACAACTAATAGTTATCCTAGATTCTCCCACCTTAGCTGTGGATCTCTGCAGCTCCTCCAGAGTTACCTTGGGCCTCATGTCTGCTTCTCTGATTAATGCTCTCCTTGTCCCACCTGTCAGTTTAGGTGGACGGCCATGTCTTGTTAGGTTTGCAGTTGTGTCATACTCTTTCCATTTTCAGATGATGGATTGAACAGTGCTTCGTGAGATGTTCAAAGCTTGGGATATTTTGTTATAACATAACCCTGCTTTGAACTTCTCCACAACTTTATCCCTGACCTGTCTGGTGTGTTCCTTGGCCTTCATGACGCTGTTTGTTCAATAATGTTCTCTAACAAACCTCTGAGGGCTTCACAGAACAGCTGTATTTATATTGAGATTACATTACACACAGGTGGACTCTATTTACGAATTAGGTGACTTCTGAAGGCAATTGGTTCCACTACAGTTTAGTTAGGGGTAATAGAGTAAAGAGGGTTGAATACAAATGCACGCCACACTTTTCAGATATTTGTAAAAAATGTTGAAAACTATCATTATATATAAAATCCCAATAAAATACATTTATGTTTTTGGTTGTAACATGAAAAAATGTGGAAAATTTCAAGGGGTATGAATACTTTCTCAAGGCACTTTATGGTATAGGAATGTAACTGAATAAGTGCTGTATAAATGGCATTAGCAAGATGAACAGAATGGGTTGTACTGAGTTTGATGGCATGAACAAAATGTATATAAATAAATTATATTACACCTAAAATTGGTGAAACGAAAAGAAAAAAAAATGATAATTTTTGCTGTGTGGCAATAGTAAATGATAGGACTTTAGTGAAATTAAAAAGGGAAAAGATGGCAAAAAAAATAAAAGCATAATCAATGAACACAAAAGGTCAAGGCAGATGGGGCAAGCTTTTCAATGTCCCATATCTGACATACACTGTTATCTGTCAATATGGAGATGCAAATCCTTGTGCCACTCAACTTGCACTGGAACATATATAATGTCTTGTATAATAAACAATGGTGAAATTAAATTACATTTAGAGTTTCAGTGGATTGTGGTTAGAATAATTTTGTCTACAGATGCAGTTAGTAAGGCGTTGTGCTCTTGTGCTGAACATGAAGACAGGACACAATGACACTGAAAGCTGTGATGGTAAGACACACAATGCAGCCTTGTCATATCAACAGCATCAGACAGCCAGACAGGCTGAATCTCTGTTAGTTCTCGAGGACACAGCGAGGACAAAAGAGCAGGCAGATGTGTGATTTACATACAATGATCCGTCTGTAAAGTGAAATCCGGTACGATTGATACTTCATGGGATCATCTGCATATAACTCCTCAAAATACTGAAAAAACAGGTAGAATGCAAGTACCCTCTTCATTTACAATTTCACATTAATGACTACTTTGTTCAGGTTCACAACAACCAATAATTACAAATCTAAATTCTACAGCCATGGTTAATTGGATTAAAGCCTCATCTTAGATTCAACATATATTTTAATATAATATGCTAAAAAACACAAATTTCGTTGGTAATGCTGTCTTGTCCATGGTGCTCCTAAAAACAGTCGTGGATTACCAAATAAGTTATAGTAAGTAGTCTAGTAACAGAATGATCTGATCCTTCTCATGAACAGCCATATTAAATGGGGCTTGTCTAATAGAAGACAAACATGTAGTCATAGGGGTTGATTTACCAAAACGTGAAAGAAAAAAGCAATACAAGCAGAGCAACCAATAGAGCTACCTGCACATTGGGCCCGCTATGTGCTCCAAATCCCAGTGTTTTAGTGTACCTGGGAGGCACAGGTACATTGTCTAGCCCTGCTGTCTGCAGTTGATGGCAGGCTGATATATGCTGCGGCTGGATGGGGCTGAACACTGTACCAATAAAAACATTTTTAAAAATGTAGCTTTTGGTCTGATAGAACCCCTATATAAATTTTATATCACTCCTGATACTTTTTTCTTTGCTACTCTAAACCACAGGTGTCAAAAACAAGGCCCACGGGCCAAATCCAGCCCTCCAGGCCATTTAATGTGGCCCTTGCGTCTCTGCTGCAGTTACCCCCTTGTCTTTGCCCTCACCTTGTCATATCAGTCGGCAACAAAGAGGATAATAGAACTCCTTTGCCAAATCCTGCACCTCCCAGTGCAGATGCAGCACCCCTCATCTCTGCCCCCCCTGATCTCAGCAGAGTCTGGCAGCTGACTCCATTCCTCCTCCAGACCCTGCACTTTCTGCTTTCCAGCTCTGCACCCAAAGATTAGGGAGTGTTTGGGATTCTTGACATCTGATGTAATGGGGGGGGCTCTGGGCATCTAGTCTTACAGATACAACTGGCCCTTTGAGGGCAACCATAATGCTGATATGGCCCGCGATGAAATGGAGTCTGACACCCCTGCTCTAATCTATCCAAACAAAAAAAATGTTGGCTTGAGTTCCTCTCCAAGTAAAGGATACAGAATAGATTTAAAGTGATTGTAAACCTTTACTGTTCTTTTAATAAAATTAAAAAAATATATATATACTTGCCTGCGCTGTGCAAGGATATGCTCTTCTGGGGTCCCCACTGGATCTCTCTGCTCCATCTCTTTTCTGTGTGCCCCCATAGCAAGCCAATTGTCATGGGGGCACACATGCGGGTGCTTTCCAGAGTGTCTATGGACTCACACAGCCCTGACCCCCGCTCCCTCCTCACTGGATTTTACTTACAGCAGCAGGGGCTAATGGCTCCCACTGTTCCCAGCACAGTATGTGAAAGCAGGTAGAGGGGAGAAAAGACCTGCAGCTGGACACAGCACTGGATTAATACAGGACTCATGTAAGCATTAAGAAAGGGGGGGGGGGACAGGTAGGGGACGTTTTTCCTTTTACCTTAATTCAGATAATGCATTAAGGTAAAAGAAAACCTTTAGAGTTTAGAACTTTAAATTTATATGTATGTTTTCAGCCCCAATAGTCCAGTGCAGTAATTTTATCATAGGGCTTTCAATGGAAAAAACAAATGTGATCACGCTATGAAAACCCACACCCTCAACCTATCCTTAGCTGTTAACATCTCCCAAACACTTAAATGATACGTTCACCTTTCATGAAAAAAATAAGATAAGCACATCTTTTTGCAGGTAAAAAAAAAGTGCATTTATTATTATTTTTTATTACAATAGAGCTTGTAAAGCATTGCGCCCGCAATCAGCAGATCACAGGTACAATGCCAGGATCCTGCAGACTCTGGGTACACTGTCTGATTGTTCCTTTCAATATAGGCACGTGGTTACTGAAAGAATCAATGAACTACAAGAGCGCTCACCCACGCCCCCACAGTTCATTGAGAACTATAAGCCGTCGGACACAGTGGTCGACGGTAACTTATAGTTCATTCACTGACAGAGCTCTGTGAATGAATGACGCAGCCATGTGGGTGAAGCCCCGCACAGTCATGCTGTTTTTAAATTGTGACAGTGAGTGCGGGGAGAGGATCTGCCACCAGCTGTTACAGGGAGGGGAGGCAGGAGCTGCAACATGTTCCACACTAAATATGGGTGGAACATGTAACATGGTCACAAAGCGAACATGGCCTTTAAACCTATTCCTCCCTCTCCCATGTCTATAATCCTGCCATGGCTGCCAAGAATATACTACTTTAAAAGACAATCCTTCCATTTAAACCAACTGAAAAATGACAGGTGAGATTCTCTATTTTTTTTTTTTTTTTTTTTTTACTGCTTTCCTATGCAGACAGCATATAAAGAAAATGACAATGGACAGCCTTGAGTTGTATACAAATGAATAAATTAAACTCAATCTCAAAGCAATACCTTTTGTGGACATCCCCAATGAATGACCTACATACCAGATTCTCGTTGGTCAGCCGGGTTATCTCATGCTGTAAACTGGCTTCGATTCGAGCTTCAGGAGGAAGTTGCAGGTTCTGGGCAAGTAGCTGCTGCTGGCGGTTGTTTTCTTCCCGTAGACCCTGGATCTCTCCTTTGAGAGCTTCCAACTCATTCTCATAGCTCTTCTTCTGAGACTGGAGCTGTGACTCTAGAACTCTAAAACAGCAATATAAAAAAATAATATTTGCTATAAATGTCATTATTTTCCCTGTATTAAAAGCAGCAGAATTAGAGCATCAGCCCCATTCACCAAGGCAGAACACATTATAAACCCATAAAGGTTTGCTATAATTAATACCAGTTTCAAACAGGACTGTTAAACTAACCATCGAGGACAAACATATTGGTAGGTCAGTTTCCTTCCATTCATAATGGCCCTAGTGCATACATGTGTTTGGCAAGTGCCGTGAGCATTGGGCTGTGAGCTCAGTTGGGGCCAGAATCTGGAGTGAATGATCCTACATAGAAATTAAAATGCTAAAAATCCAAGGTCACATGGGATAAATTATTAAAAAACATTCCTGTGTATTAAGACTCAATTTGATGATGATAAAATAAAGCGAGGAAACAAACTTGGATGGGTAAAATGGCAATGTGGTTTAATATGTTTTTGCTTAGGGCTTGTTCATACTAGTGATTAGGGATCATAAAACCCAATGGCCGAGCCTCAGTTTTAACACCTCCCAACTGCTTCTCTTTTAGCTGCAGAGGCAGCAGCAGTAATGCCAAGGCTGCAATGCTTTGCTGTATGGACACAACAGGAATTATACCCGGTACTGCTTTCCGCAGTGCTTCCACCCGCCGATCATGACCCATTCAAGTGAATGGGACCACACTGCACATGGTTAGGCCTTGCTAGTGTGGGGTCAAAGTGATTAAAGCAGGTAGCGAGGAGGCCGTACAACACCGCCTCTTAGATGTTGGTGATCTATGTCCAGATCACTCTTCAGACACCAAAGCACGTATAAACAAGGCCTAACAGTATCGATTATGTGAAGTTACAGTTGCATTGGAACATGGCTTTAAATCTAGAGGGGACACTACCTAAATATTTAAAGCGGGTCTGCAATAAAGTTCAATAGAGTAAATTAGCATCAGGAATCAGAAACAGACACCGACAACCAGATGGTGCACATACATTTTATCACTTCTCCCCATTCTTCACCTCACTATTGGTCGATGAGGACATACAACAAAATGTAGGACCCACGGTGACTTTGAAAGACGACAGGGTAAATGAGCAATTTTTAAGTTGAAGTTGATAGTTTGATAATAGAGCTCTCCAGGTTTTGGGCTCCACTCTGGTAGGTAAAGCCAGCCATAGATGGATAGAAATTCTTCCAGTTAAGCAGGGACTGGCCACATTTCCATCCATCTATGGACAGGCTGGTTGTACAGAGGTCAATCTCTTGATCGACTTCTGTACAACCAGTCTGTTGGTAAATTCCCACTCGATCAGTGCCACCGGCTATAGAATACAATAGCTCTATGGGAGGGATTCCTCCTTCGACCTTGAATGTATGGATGGGAGAATCAATTCATTTTCTTTTGTTCAACCCACTGGTTGTACCAAAGAAAATGAATCATGTATGGGTGAATGCATAATGGAAGTTTAACTCTTGTACACTTCAGCACCAGTGCACTTTAAATCATTTTTAGCATTGATCAAGGTGTAGAATTAGCCAGCTCTCATAGGAAAGTTCAGTAACTAAGCAGAGATTGTAGAAAAAAATTATTTTTTAGGAAGAATTGCTAAGATGAATTACAAGAAGTGTCTATATTAAAGCAAAAATAGCAGCATTTGTGTACTGTAGACAATACTTCCACATTTTATTTTTCTACAGCTTTTAAGCATCAGTCCCAATAGATTTGTGTTAGCTCACTGACCAGCAAGATGTAAAACGTCAATAGGTAAGGCTTTATCATCATTTTGTATTAACAGAGTAAAACAGGGTAAAGCTGGTATAAAGCAAACATGCAGGCAAATACTCAGACACTAGTGTAGGAATTTAGAAGGCTTGGTAACATGCTTTTAAGAAAACCCAACCACAATCAAAGAGTGTAACTCCACTTATTTCCCCACTTTGACAGTCTGATATTATTGGATAAGTATTAGAATTATTGACCTATCTTGTTCCAAAACACCTACACAGCTGTGGAAGGACTCATTTTGCCCAAAGAGAAAGTAACTTTTTACAGCTCTATCTACACTTACCATACCTATAAGTGAAAATCCCAATTTTTACGTGGCTTGCAATAATAGGGCAGATTCTGACCTCGTACTGGATGATTATAAGCCCTTTCAGGTTACTCATAACACAGGTGTACCATTTTGTTGTAGAATCTCTCTGAGTGGGTCAAATGTTTTTCTTTTATCTGTATAAAAATGAAGGGATAAAGTAATGCACATACAGTGCTGACACTGAGAATGAAAAATAACTCTCAGAGCTCTGAGAGCTTTGAAAATGGGGTCCTATTTCTTTGACCATCATTCTTGGGGAGATACTTGGCCATCTATGGTCACCTTTCCTACATCTGACAATAGAATGCTTGCATAGATACCCAAGACTACCTAGGAAAACATAAAGCTGAAACAAAAGTAATGCAAAAGTAGGCATAACTTTATTATTAACTTGCATAGATCGTTCAAATTTCACATGCTGGAACAGTAACTCATTCTCTATGGCACATACGTCAAACACAAGACCTGCAGGTCGAATACGGCCCGCCAGGACTTGTCATGTGGCCCTCCCACCCAGTTTTGCAGCTGGATCGTCGCAGAACTTCATTCTGCCACCTCTGGCTCTTACACTCTGCTCCAACTTCCAGCTGTCACTTGTAAACACAGAAGCTTTCTGTGTTTACAAAGGACAGCTTTGCTTTCAGTGGCTTCCGTATGTAACGGATCCCTCACAGCAGGGACAGCTCTCCAGAATCTGAGAGCGAAAACAGTCTCCCTGCAAGGCAGCACTGCCTACAAAGGAGCCACAAAAGTCAAAAACACGGGTAGTAGAGAAAGCCGCCTACATACAGAGAGATAGGAGAGAGTAGAGATGCACTGCACTCTGTACTGTACACAGCACACCCCTGAACTCTGCACGTAGCGCACCCCTGAACCCTGCACTCTGTAAGTAGCGCACCCCTAAGCCCTGCACTCTAAGTAATGCACCCCTAATCTTTGCTACAATCGGCCCTTTGAGCGAAACCATACTGCTGGTGCTGCCCGTGATAAAATGAACTTTGACACTCCTGCTTTATGGCAATTCTTTTTCTCCTTTTTCATTGCAGGTAAATAGGTTACAAGCAGAAGCAACGTGCCATCATTGAGTTCTTGATGGAGGAGTGCACGTTGTCTGACATCCATAGAAGGTTATAGAATGTATACAAAGATGACACCATTGAGAAAAGCAATGCTGTCATCTTTGTAACATTCTGTAGCCTTCTTTGGATGTCGGACAGTCTGCACCCTTCCTTCGTCAAGAACTCAACAAGAGGAAGAGTTAAGCTACCAACATGTAAAATGTAAACAACCTATGTGTGTTCATAAAACAAGCTATGCCCACTTTTGCATTTCTTTTGGTACCGCTCTCATATTTTCACTCTACATATTATTTAGCCTGCTTGGTGGAAACCCTATACTGTCTGTATAGGTATAATGGAACAAGATGGGTAGGTGCATCTTACAAAATTAGACAACTCAGTGCCTTGGCTTTTAATATCAAATTTTGTTAAAGATGTTGAGAAACAGTGGACTTATACTTTAAGTTGCAGAAAAGAGACACCACAGTGAACTGTTAAACCTGCACCAATTGACATTATAAATAATCGTTAATAAATTTTATTCAAGGATATTCTTTTTAAAAAACAGTTGAGTTTTAGCAATAATTTTACATATGAGGAGATGAAAAACTTTCTGGAATTGTTCTCTCAAGCATTACCATGAAGATTTAACAGTGGGTTCAAGTTAGCCATTAAATGGCTTATAGACTGCATAAAGAAATCAGGCACACCATGTGAGCCAAAGTGACCATTTCTGGCAGCATAGTCCACAATCCATAATAGATGAGTGCATGGTTTAATCTCTGGCCATTGTTAGTAATAGGCAAAATGCAGACCACAAATTCCCAGAGTGAGAAATTAGGTAACCTGTTGGCCTGTTTTAACCCTTCATACACCAGCCAGAGCTCTCCGTCCTCATTCAGCATATGGTAGTCTTGAGGTAGGGTTCTTTCAAAAAATTATTTAAAAAAGAAAAAAAAAAGAAAAAGGGGAAAAGAAAGAAAAGAACAACTGAAAAATGGATTGATGGAAAAACAAGAAATATCAAGGAAACCTGTCAAAGAGAAAAACTGCTGACCTCCCTCTAAAAATGGTACTGACCTGGCTGACTTTCTTCTTTCAGTACTTTGAATCATTGAACTCAACAGGCATGCAGAGTAGTAGTTCTGACTTTACTTGCTGCATACACAGGGGAGTATTTATGCAAGAGCCAAGCAATTAGCATTTTCAGAAGGAAGTCAGCAACAGTAGTCTGTATTTCTCACATGACTGGTATAATTTCAAGACAAATGAAAATGTAACAATGATACAGACACACAGAAACAAAGCACATTGAGTAAGAATGGACAAAGACAACTTTAGAATACATTTGATAACAGAAATCACACCTAAATATTTACATAGGTATCATGAGTTCAACTTTTTTAAAACAAGTAGCTGGACTCCTGGGGTCCTCATAATAATTAAGAGAGAGAGAATAGTAATTTAACGTACTCCAAGCAACCAAGTCTGCAAAATCAATTTGACGCTACTCTTTTTTTTTTTATTGTGCATGATATCCATATTCATTAAATAGTTACAATTTTAATGGCAGCCACTTTAGGTCACATAACAGTGATGGTATTTACAAAGACTAAAAGGCAACATGGGGTTCAGATATTGTCTCCCTTTACTGCTAGACTAGAGAAGTCATCTGAAGTGTAAGTAAAGCCAATCGTTTTATTTATCTTTATCTGTCTGTGTCCTGTCAGGGAAATTTCTCTTCACTTCAAGTGACAGATACACAGCAGGAAGTGAGAAATCTCTCCAGAATGAGGGCTTGTCCCTTCCTAGATAGTGGTTACCACAACAGGGCTTACTATAGAAAAATGTCCCATCCTTACCACTCCTAAGATTTTTTTTTATAGAACAGGGGTCTCCAAATGACGGCCCACAGGCCACATCCAACCCGCTACAAGATTTTACAAGTTTAGTTTGACCAGTGTTGGTTGTAACACTAGCTTTATTGTAGATAAAAGTAAAAATGTTCTCCTTTAAATGTTCCATATGTGATGACACACTGGGGTTGATTTACTAAAACTGGAGAGTGCAAAATCTGGTGCAAGCTTTAGCTTGTTCAATTAAGCTTTGACAATAAAACCTGGAAGCTGATTGATTTCTATGCAGAGCTGCACCAGATTTTGCATTTTCCAGTTTTAGTAAATCAACCCCTATATTTACATTTACAGCTATGTTTATTTAGAAATTAAAATTATTTTTAAATATTTATTGCAGTGCAATAAAAAGGAACAAGCCTTTGCAACTGTTGGCTTGTAGTTCTCAATGATCTACCACAGAGCTCAACAGTGCTGTGGTAGTTCATTGATTCTTCCTGTCAGTGTTTATCTGCCTGCCTGTACGAGGCACGTGCAGACAGATGCACTGACAAGTCTGCAGGAGTCCTGCTTGGCATCTGAGATCTGCTCATCATGGGTGCAACTACTTTCCTAGTAAAAAAAAAAAAAAAAAAGCTAAATTGTTTGCCTGCATTTATTTATTTATTTAATGGTGATCTTCTCCTGTAATTTTTTTTTGGGCTGTACCTCATATGGCCTCATAAGTCTTCAACTCAGATTTCAATTGCACTTGTCAGCAATTTCTTGTCTATTAAAACCAGCAGAACTCTTGGGTATTAAGTAAGGAAACACTGCAGATCAATACTGCTCACTCTGAGATATGCCAAGACTGTAGGAGCCTGTGTGCAATCCTACAAATCTCTCTATAGGCATAAGCATGAATGCTTGGCTAGGTTTAGGGTTCATATTTCCGGCCCAGGCTTGTGACTGTAGAATTTGAGTACTCTCATATGCAACCACTCTGCTATGTTTATGGGCACCCTAACACTGCACAATGGAAACCACTATTTACGAAGTGATGACAAACAAATCTGCCAACAACACTTTAGGCTTCATTCACACTTGTGCAACTTGCCATGCGACTTAAGACATCAAAGTTGCATGGCAAGTCTCAGGCCATTCTTTTCAATGGCACCTTTTCAAATTGAAGCGATTTAAAGTAGCAGCGACTTTGAGAAGGTGCCTGCACTACTTTGATCCAGAGAGTGTAATGTCGGATCAAAGTTGCACTCAAAGTTGCATCAAATCACTCCAAAGTCACACAAGTGTGAAGAGAGTTTTACTTAAACCAAAAATAAGTAAGATTAGATACTGTCACTAGTTAACAAGATCATACACAAACAGGGTAATAAAGAAAGTGATGTCTTGAAGCTACATAAGGGATAATACATTTAAAGTGGAGTTCCATTCACTCTGTAAAAAAATAAAAGTCAGCAGCTACAAAAACTGTAGCTGCTGACTTTTAAAAAAAACAGCCACTCACCTGTCCCACGATCCCGCGGTGCCCCTGCCACAGCCCGTTTCACCAGCCGTCCTGTATTCCAGGCACTGGCATCTTCAGTGTGGGCATCCGGCTGTGACAGCTTCCGGGTTCACAGCCGAGTGCCCACTGCACATGCACGAGTAGCGCTGCGCTTCCTGAATGGCCCTATCATCTTCTAGGACCTGTCACGTGTCCAACAAGACTTCGGGGAGGAAGTGGAGGAGGACAACCTCTGCTACCGATCGCCTAGGTGATCACGGTGGAAATGGGAGAGGGTACCTGTCAATTTCGGGTACCCACTCTCCCAAGGTGCCAATCCTTAATGGGGAGCGTGGGACCAATCTTTAAAGCGAAACTTCCCCTTTTGGGTGGAACTCCGCTTCAACTATAACATAACTCAGTGAGGATATTAGTCACTATACAAATGCACAGTTTAGACAGGGACCTGGCTGTACATTATTTTTAATATAGTCATGACTACTAATATTAGATATTGAAAAAATAAGGATCTAATTTTAAAGCTACTCTCCAGTTTGACATTACACCCTACCCCCTTTCCCCCATTATTCACTGACAGAAGAAAAAACTCACTTAAATGCCTTTTATTCACCTAAAGCTTTCTATCTTCTGTACCGAAGGCAGAATCCTTCTTTGGGTGACCATGTGACTACATACATGACGTAGACATGTCCTCTTGTCTGGCCAGTAGCAGGGTCCTCGCACAATCAAAAAGAGAAATTTGCAGCTTTAACATCAGCCAAAGGGGACCTGGCTGGGCAGGCACATCAGCATTGCTGGGTCACTGGTCTCCCATGCTAGTTGTCTGGCTGTTGTGCTGACCTCATGGTTTCCATACTTTCTAAGTCATTGACCGGGAAAAAGGATCCAGATCAGAAAAGTCAGAACTCCCTATTTGCATACTTGATCCAGATCAACGATTAAAAGTACTGAATGGTCAGCATTACAGTCAAACAACAAGGATTTTCAGGCAAACAGCTCAGAAATGGTAGCAACCAGGACTCTCCTATAACAGGCTTTTTTAAAGGTAGATATAAGGTTATTAGGCCTCATGCACACAGTACATTTTGCAAACTCTCCTAAAAGGCTTTCCTTCAGGCAGCAGCGTTTTGGCAGAAAAAACATCTTACGCTTGTAAAAAGTGTGTAACAAGTTATGCACATTTACAGGCATCAAGCTCTTAGGCATTCATTTATTTCATTGGCTGGAAATAATAATAATTTACTATTGCTAGTACTAGTGCTAAATGTACTGAGCATTAACATGCGTTTAGGTGCATTTACAGGTGACAAACTGTTTTTCTGCCAAACCTCTGCTGCTCCTGGACACACTGGCAGAGGGTTTTTTTTTTCTGCCCCTAAAAGTTGCTAAAAGTCTATGTGTGCATGAACACACAGACTAACATACAGGGGAGTTTATAGGCAGGGAAAAATACACCAGACGCCCCTAGGAGCAGCAGCAAAAATGTCCTGTGTGCGGCTTTATAATCACAAGTTATTATCATCAGATCTTTACGACTTCTAGTACAAACTAGCATTCGGTCCTGAACTGAGCCAGGGTCCCACACAAACTACAAAGAAGTTAGCGTCCTGTAGTGGGTCTGAAAGCCTAGCTGGTTAGTCTGCACTAAAGAGTTGACAGGAAAAGTTAAAAAAAAAATTGGTTAATTGCCAATTGTCATACAGCAGCTTGGGACTGGGGCTTAGTTTCTAATATTCAGAGTGCTCATGGAAAATTCTAACATTTGCAACATGCTTGTCTTTCTAATATGACAGACCCTGACACTTTCTATATATCTGGAAGCTCTCTTTCTTTTGGCAGATGTAAGAAAGGTCTGCAAATATAAACCATACAGATTGAATTTCAGGTATGAATAGGTTCAAAAGCAGGTTGAGATGACCCATATACAGACCCACATAGGTCTTGACTGTGATCAACAAAAGCCAATGTTAGTGTAATATACCTGTTGGTTTCTTTCATGCCTGTATAAGCCTGGGCAATTTCCCTTCGGTCTTTCATCTTCTGAATATCCTCAGAGATGGGCAACGTTTCTGTCATTGTATCCTAAAACAAACCAAAAATGTTAAATATTTTTATATCTAACCAAAAAGATCTAGAATTGATGGCTTTATCAATGATCAGAAGACACAGACCAAAAACCTTGGACACCATGTTACTTAGCTTGGCATTCAATGAGCTTCTGTTAACAGAATATTACTCTTTCAAAGGTTGAAATTCACTAGTCTATATAGGTTTCCTGCTATTTTTAGAAAAAATGCAGGGGTAACGCTATACGAAAAAAATACAATTCATAATGACTTAAAACAGAAGTTAGTACTAAACTCTTTGTGTGACTTACTATCATCAAATCAAATATAGGCAGACAGATATTTAGCATGCATTCCACCTGAATGTTTAGATATGTTTCTCAACATACTTTTAATTCCAATATTAACTCTTGAACAATATTGAGTTCTACCATTAATTTGGTGATAAATTAATAACATGTCTGGTGCAAGGATCAATTACCAAACTGTAGCTATTTAAGTAAAAATAATTTCCTTACTACTGGTAAAAAAAAAAAATATATATATATATATTTTCTTTAGTTTCTGGGAAACCCTACTACTGGAAGCAGTATTAGTTGCATAACAGGCATATCATATCCCAGAACAGGCATATCAAATCCCTCCAAAACTTTGATGGTACAGCAGAAAGCTGGGCTGTTTTCGAAGGCAGAATTCAAGCACTTCCTGATGGTGCCGAAGCTTTCCTGCCCATTCCTACTGGCCACCTATGCCCTAGTATTTTGTACATTATAGATCTATAAGAAAGCTAATAAGCCAAGCTTTTCCATAACAAGGCTTCATCTGATCAAAGAAGGCCATATGGGTAGACCAACCAAACAGGAACTTGACACAAGCAAAACAATGAGGGCCACCAAAATCTATTAGGAATAAGGGAAGTGAGAATCTGGGACAGCCTTTTTCAACTAGGGTTCCGCCAGAGGTTGCTAGGCGTTTGAGCAATGATAGGATTCTGCTCTCACATAAGTTACCACTGACATCAATTATTTTTCAGTTATCTGTAAGGGTGGTAATTCTTCCCACAGACCACCAATGTAAGGAGCATTCTTCCCACAGACCATCAATGTAAGGCGCATTCTTCCAATTGACCATTAGTGTAATGGGACCCTTCAGCACCAATCTGAGGGGCTCGCCTCTTTACTAACCACCAATGTAATAGAACACATCACCTGTGCAAATGGGGATCCCCACCGGCCGCCCGTGCAAATGGGGATCCCCACCGGCCGCCCGTGCAAATGGGGATCCCCACCGGCCGCCCGTGCAAATGGGGATCCCCACCGGCCGCCCGTGCAAATGGGGATCCCCACCGGCCGCCCGTGCAAATGGGGATCCCCACCGGCCGCCCGTGCAAATGGGGATCCCCACCGGCCGCCCGTGCAAATGGGGATCCCCACCGGCCGCCCGTGCAAATGGGGATCCCCACCGGCCGCCCGTGCAAATGGGGATCCCCACCGGCCGCCCGTGCAAATGGGGATCCCCACCGGCCGCCCGTGCAAATGGGGATCCCACCGGCCGCCCGTGCAAATGGGGACCCCACCGGCCGCCCGTGCAAATGGGGACCCCACCGGCCGCCCGTGCAAATGGGGACCCCACCGGCCCCCGTGCAAATGGGGACCCCACCGGCCGCCCGTGCAAATGGGGACCCCACCGACCCCCCGTGCAAATGGGGACCCCACCGACCACCCGTGCAAATGGGGACCCCACCGACCACCCGTGCAAATGGGGACCCCACCGACCACCCGTGCAAATGGGGACCCCACCGGCCACCCGCGCAAATGGAGACCTCAATGGCCACCCGCGCAAATGGAGACCTCAATGGCCGCCCGCGCAAATGGAGACCTCAATGGCCGCCCGCGCAAATGGAGACCTCAATGGCCGCCCGCGCAAATGGAGACCTCAATGGCCGCCCGTGCAAATGAAGACCTCAATGGCCACCCGCGCAAATGAAGACCTCAATGGGGACTTTAATGTCCACACGTGCAAAGGGTAACTTTTTCACCAAAGTAAGGTAATGCTACAATTTTTACAATTTGCATTTCTTTTCTGGCCATGATTATTAGTTTTGTTTCATTATTATTACTGAAAATAGTTTTAAGATATTTCACACCCAGGGCTGCTCTATATGACAAATCTCCCACATTCCTGACTCTTTTTTTGATTCTTATATCCACAATCTGCTATACTGAACTGTAGATATAATAATTATAATCAGGGGTTCCCTGGGACCTGAAAGTTCATTTCAGAGTTTCCTATGTTAAAAAGGTTGAGAAAGGCTTCTCTGGGATTATTAGAGTATGCATTGCACATTTTTTAGTCAAAGATAACTGAAGGAAACTTAATACATAGAATTTAACTAGCAGATAACCAGGGGTAGTTTGTCAGTAATGTCCAGGGATTTCACACCACAATGATGTATTACAGAAGCACAAAAACACAGGAGTCAGCAGCACACAAATGAATCAAGGACATTATTTTATGGATGTTTAGCCTAAAATCAATTGCAGGGTATGCAGCAAATAATAATAACTTGTTATTTCAGCTTAAGCTTGTGGCTCAATACAAGCAAAATAGGTTATTGCATTGCATGCATAAAGCTAAGCTAGAACCAGGATTAATTGTTACCTTATCATCCTTTATTACCACAAAATTGTTGAGCAAATAAAAAAGAAAAAAAGTAAATCAGTCATGCCTTCTCAGTAAGAACATTACATAATGTATTAATATTTCACTACTCTTCCCCTGTAAGAGAATGTGAACAACTTGGCAATGGTTTGCTAACATGTTCTTGAAGGTGAACTTAGCCTTTAAAAATGGGCTTCAGATACACTTAAGGTAGTTTTCCTGTAATATTTTCAGTTGCATAGCTTTGTTAGCGTCATCTTAAAATGGAATTAAACCAATCAATGAAACGGTTTTCCCAAAACAGTTACATTCAAGGCATGCCATGAATTCCTTGTCAAGCCATGAATTGTCTGGTCTCATAACTGATCACATGTAGAGAACCATGGCAACTGCAGATCAAAAAGGCTAAGATGGCAATTTCCTTGGCTGTAAAGGAAAGGAGAGTTGAAGCCCATTTTTATAGGCCAAGTTTACCTTGAAGAACATGTTAGCTGCTACACCAGTAATGTGTTTAGAGTTTAACATATTGCAGCACCCTCCTCCCAATCCCCTGAGCCTCACCCTTTCCTGGGATAGGGACCAAGGGTTCTTCTCCCCTGCAGATGTTGTCACATTTATCGCCTCAGAGGGGCTCTGCCTACACAACAGTGTCATTCATTCATCTGTAAATGAATAATCTACAAGTCCTGTCTCTGCCCCATGCAGCAGATGAACTTGTAGTTCTCAATGGACTACAAATGCGCTGATCAGCACACTCTTAGTCCATTCACTCTTCCTCCAGCTTCTAACTGAAATCCCGTACAGAGGGAGTGTGCAGGAGCCTGATATTACACCCAAGATTCACTGATCAGGGGTGCAATGCTTTGCAGGCTTCAATGCAAAAATAAGAAATGCACATTTTTGTTCCTGCAAAATATGTTCATTTATTATTTTTTCCTTAAAGGTGAACTTATCCTTTAAAAGAGAAGTATGGTCAATGCTTTTTTGGCCATATTTCTCTGCTGGATCACAGGAGTGTACTTACCTGTGCTCTCCTGTGACCCAGAATCAGCCAACAGAGGGCTATAGTCCGCTATTGGCTGACATCACAGAGCCACTCCAGGTTCTGGAAGGATCCTGACGATAATGTGACCTTGTGGCTGGACCAGCAGCTGGCTCATCCTCAGTGTGCCAGCCGCTTCCACCCCCTTTCCAGCCCAGTGCTCCAGTTAGCGCTGAAAGGACAGAGCAGGGAGCGGTGACTGACAGTGACCTCTCTCTGCTCAGAGTGGACTGAAAACTGAGCGATCAGCTGGCTTAGAGCCAGTTGGGAACAGCTGCAGCATCACAGCGATGCTGCAGCCATAGAGGTGATTATGTATGTTTGTTTGGTCTTTTTTATGCCTGTACTACTCCTTAAAGTTTTGGAGCAGAGGAGCGTATATATCCCTGTTCGGTACTGATTGCTGTTTAAGTCCCTGCTAGGAAGATTCACCTTCTCTATTTGTCCCGGAAAACACCGTTACTGGCACTGGAGGTGAAAAGAAAAATGAAAAAAATTTGGAATTGGCACCGAACAGGAATAGAAGGTTAATCTAATAGGGACACTTTTCTCGCTAACAGCTGCCTTCAAGAGAGGACTTCTCTTTATATGGTAGGCCTTAAAAGGACATCTTTCCAATGGGACATAGAGGAAAGAAAACCAACAGATGTTTTAACCCTTTCCTGCTTTTTCCAAAGTTAAAAAAAAAAAAAAAGTGTTGGCTTCAGGTATACATTAATATTATGGCCGAGTATAAGGGTAAAATTTGGAAACTGATGAGCATCTTTACTCATACTTTCCCAGTATATTATTGTTAATAATGAATTACTTCATGCGTTAATTTACAGAACTAATTGTGTTTTAAAGAAACATTTGGGTCTGTTGCTGAAGGGCAAAGTGGGTATTCTTATCTGATCAGTCTGTGATGAAAGATACATCCTTATGGAAACTGTATCAATCTAGAAGATCCGATTGTCTACACGTTATGGAATTTTCCACTCTTATGCTCAAATCTAGCTTCAAATATATTCACCTTATCAGCCATATAATGTAAATACTGGTCAACAAACAGGTTCTAAACTGGTCAAAATGATTTGTTCATGTATGATTTCTGTCATTTATCACCCTAAATTGGCTTGTCCTTAACATAGAACTTTACATAATGGATTATCACCTTGTGTGGAATGGCTTCCATTTGGCTCACTAGCTGTGATCTCAGAATGAGCACTTCTTCTTTTCTCACTTCCAGCTCTTCACTGACTGAAGTCATTTGTTCCAAGAGCACCCTATAGACTGGACCCCCATGTCCTGTGGTATCTGGGGAGGCCTTCTCTGTGACAGCTCTCCTGAGCTCATTTAGCTCATTTTTCAGCTTCTTGTTCTCAGATTCCAGCTCTTGACGCTGAAAGACACATTACAATGTCAACATCTAAATGCCATAACCTAGTAGAAGCAGCACACATTCATAGAATTACACCTCAAATCACAAAGAACTGAAAATGGATACTTGCTTTGATAAACAGTATAAGGGTTGGTTTGCAAATTTATTCTCTGATTGATTAGAAACGATACTTTGTTTTAAAATTGTATCTTGATATTACCTTGAGAGATTCGTATTCCAGTTCTGTCCCTCGAATTGGTGACCTTGCCTCCTCCTGAGAAAGCAAAGAGATTTAAAGATTCAAAACTTTAATCTGAATGCATTAGTTTGCTAAAATGTTTATATATAATACTTTCTGTAGCACACATGGGAAATGTCATTGTCAGGGCTCTGTCCTCGGCAGAGGTGTTAGGAGACCTGGCACCCCTGCCAGTACCTTGCATGGCCGCAGAAGTTCACATCGGCTCAAATTTGGCTCCAAACGGCCTTTATAAGGAAGCCCTGCCCCACTCTTAGGTGCTGGTTGATCTCTGGCTTCCCAGTACCTTGTTACTGTGCTATTGTGATCTGTGATTTCCTGATACCGACTCGGTTTGCTCTCGGACCTGTCTTCTCTGCTTAACCCCTGATCTGACCTCAGCTTGGCTAACGGATATTCCCTCTTGCTCCTCTGTGTATGACCTTGGCTATCCCATCTGACTACGTCTACTGGGATTTCAACCTGGTACCTGACCTCAGCTTTGAACTGGCTATCTTGTGATCCTCTGTTTCCCTGAAGGCTTGCATACCTTGCACAGGCACCACCTGTCTGCAGATCCTATCTCAGTGCATAAGCTGTGCTCCTGGGTGGACCACCAACAAGCACTCCTACAGGCGACCTGTGCCACTTTGGACCTGGCTCCTGCTGTCCCACTCTCAGGGGAGTCTGAAACTTAGCCGCAAGGGAAGCCCTCTCTCCATTGGCCTCTAACACCAGGTACGTGATAGTCATCTTATTCATGTGACTTTTCATGACTATAGAGTACAAGCTTTATATCAGACAAAAGCATATGAAATGAGTGCGTTGTCTTGCTACACAGTTCTGTAATTTACATCAAAAGTGCATTATTTTTTATGTTCCGGTCACAAGGTTCATGACTATGTGGGGGATTGGTTAAAGTGTATCTAAACTCAAAACCATACATTTCAAATATTGCAGCTTACCAGTCCTTAGATGAAGTGGCTGTTTACTTTTCTAATGTTATTTTTTCCTTTATTTTCACATGGAGATCCTGCAAATAACAGACTTTCTGTCCTGAGTGGGTACGTTCACTCCTCCATTGTATCTATGGAGGGAGCCATGGTTGACACCCAAGCTGGACTTCAAGCATGTCTGTGCCTTTTTTTCATCTCCATTCTATAGTTACGTTTAGTAGTTAATACAAGAAAGATAATATTGTTTTATGCCTATAAGTCAACTCACAGAAGTGATAAGGACACTATTTTTTTGGCAAGAGAAACAGGTAGTTTCTGTAGTTGTTAAAAATGTTCTAAAAATCTTGAAAAGAAAAAAAAAAGAAAAAGAATACAGTCACCAGATCTAAGGAACACTGGAGGGACAGTCAGAACTTGGGTAATTGTCAAATGGCAGAGTCCTTTATTGAAATGAAACAGCTGTAGAAAAAAAAAAAACCGCATACAGGAGGCATCAGCAGCCATTCAGTCTCAGCACAGGGTGGAGCTGAGGATTGAAAGAAGGTAGCAGCACCACGACACCTGTTTGCACATCTAAGGACTGGTGCACTGCAATAAATTACATTTTAGTGATTGTGTTTTGTTATCCTTTAACAAATAAAAAAACATTTCATTATAATAAACTCCATCTCATTCTGATCAAACACAAAGTCTGGTCACAGATAGATTGAAATTTGGCTAGTTCAGTAGAGAGCAGCTGAATTTCGATCTATGTACGACCTTCCCTGTTCATCAGAAGTCAGTCGTCAATATCAACTTTTTTCAAATGGGAACGCTGGAAATCTTTTGTCGATCAGCAGCTATTAATTAGTGTATTCTGACAGCGGAGCAGTTCTGCTTTCAGAATACAATGCCCAGCGAGGAGGATGCTTCCATGCACCTCACTTGTGTGGATGGAGGAATCCAGTCAACTTTTTCGATCAGTCCGCTGGCTGATGAGTCATCTATGGCCATCCTTAGCAATTCTCAGAGAGACCATAAGTTGATAATGCTGCAGTATTTTAAGACTCTACATACCTGACTTTTGGCTTTGTTAAGCTGTTCTTCCTTTTTATCCAAGTCGTCTTGCAAAATTAGTTTTTCTTGTTCCAGTTCTTTCACACGTTTCTGCAGCTTGAGAAACAGGGACATGTCCAGAGGAGCCTTCTTATCAACTGGTTCCTAAGGAACATCCAGAAATGGTACAAGAGACACAAGACACCTTCAGTTAGCCAATATCTATCATTTTATTTTTTATTTTCACATTGATAAGCTCAGTATTACGACACTCTTAACACGTTTTGCTGGTAAAGATCTAAATATTTATTATATTACAGGGGATAGTAAACCCTGGAACAACCACCATTCACTGTTCGTTCAAAGCAACACAGCAGTTGTAAAAAAATATCAGTAATAATAATCACTGTGAAATCTACAATGTGTTCATTCGTGCATATTTATATAAATAAGGCTCTAGTCATATAATTTATCTTGTATAAGTAATGAGCAAGTGTATTTAGTAAGGTTTAGATCATGGAGAAAGAATTAAAGATGAATTCCTGGTATGGTATATTTGTACATAGTTACATTGGTCCAGCTTGGAGCAATTTAACTATGTATATAGCACACCTGGCCAATCTACCTGGAAGCTGGAAATTACTGAAGTAGACACTGCTACTTCAGTGATCCCCACTTGCTTCTGGGTCCTGTCCTGAGCAGCCAGCCTGATGCATTCTGAATACAGGCGTTTAGCACCTCAGTAAGGGAGCCATTCAGGGAATGCTTCTGAATGAATGCAAAGTGTTTTCTGATTGGATAAGGTGGAGAAGCCCAGTGGTGATGTCACATTCTCCACCTCATCCAATCAGAGAATGATTTACATTCTCTGAATGGCACCCGTGCTGATCAGCCAACCTCCAGTATTTCGAATATATCAGGCTGGCCGCTCAGCACAGGACCTGGGAATAAATGGGAGATCACTGGCATCAGCCAGGTATGGTGTACACATAGTTACATTTTCCAAGCTGGACCAATGTAACCATGTAAACACATACAATGGCCATAATTATTCTTTAATAATGCTTAAAAGGATACCTATAAAGAAAAATATATTTTTTCTGTTAACTGTCAGGGTTGCTTACAACATTCACCATTTATTCATATCAATTACATTTTTTTCTAAAAGAGATGAAAACCCAACTCCAGCAATTACATTGTAAGCAGTAATAGCAATGTTTTTTGTTTATTTTTTGTTAGTTGGTTACCTAAAGTAAACCTGAAACTACATGTTCATCTTATGGGTCTATAAAACTTTATCCAACATGCTTCAAGGGACAAAAAAATCTCTCTTCTTCCCAAAAAAAACTGAGTGAGAGCCCTGATGAAGGGGGATCTCTTGACCCCCGAAGTGCATTGGATACCACTAATCTTTTTGTTAAATAAATTATTATCAGCAATAATGACCATAAGACCAACATGTGGAGCTTTCTTTTCAGTTTTCATGTGGATTTCTTGGGGACTTCTCGCCTTGTTGTAGAGCTGCCGAGGTCAATCCATCAAATCCTACCATACATATTCCACTTGATGGAAGAAAGATAGGAGTCCAGAGCCTTTTATCTACTTTTTTTTTTTAACCTAAAACAACATGCCCATCTAAGAATCCGACTGTCCATCCTAAAACAACATATGTCCATCTAAGAATCCCCCGTCCATCCTAAAACATCATGTCCATTCAAGAATCCCCCGTCCATCCTAAAACATCATGTCCATTCAAGAATCCCTCGTCCATCCTAAAACAACATGTCCATCTAAGAATCCTCTGTCCATCTAAGAATCCCCTGTCCATCTAAGAATCCCCTGTCCATCTAAGAATCCCCTGTCCATCTAAGAATCCCCTGTCCATCTAAGAATCCCCTGTCCATCTAAGAATCCCCTGTCCATCTAAGAATCCCCTGTCCATCTAAGAATCCCCTGTCCATCTAAGAATCCCCTGTCCATCTAAGAATCCCCTGTCCATCTAAGAATCCCCTGTCCATCTAAGAATCCCCTGTCCATCTTAAAACATGTCCTTAAGAATCCCATCCATCCTAAAACAACATGTCCATCTAAGAATCCCATCCATCCTAAAACAATATATCTATCTAAGAAACCCTTGTCAATCCTAAAACAACATGTCATTAAGAATTCCCTGTCCATCCTAAAACATGTCCATATAAGAATCCCCTGTCCATTCAAAAACAACATGTCCATCTAAGAATCCCCTGTCCATCCAAAAACAACATGTCCACCTAAGAATCCCCTGTCCATCCTAAAACAACATGTCCATCTAAGAATCCCCTGTCCATCCTAAATCAACATGTCCATCTAAGAATCCCCTGTCCATCCTAAATCAACATGTCCCTAAGAATCCCTTGTCCATCCTAAAACATGTCCATCTAAGAAACCCCTGTCCATCCTAAAACAACGTGTCCATCTACGAATTCCCTGTCCATAGCTGTATAGCATAGTGGAAAATAACAGATCTACTGGCAGGATCACAAGTAATAAAACGATTTTAAAAAGGGGCACTCAGACACATTATGGCTGGAATTACATAGGAAATGATGGTGTACCAACATGTTGTTCTCAAAAATTCTACAGGTTCAAAAAAAGTGTTTGGGGGGACTCAGAAAAACAAAAACAACTGATCTAATGCTATTGACAGACTGCACCATATATATGTCATTTTTTAATTCTTCCCATAAAATGCACATTGGATTGTTAACACTAATGAAAATATAAAGCCAATATATCTATTTACATAGAGTCATTGATAAAACAGTTTATAGTTTAATACAACTCAATACTGGAAACTAAGTTTTATTTCTATATCAGAGTGTGTGTTTATGTGCATCTCCAAGCATTAAATTACATTATTGTGGAGAGGCTGTGACAAGCTATTTTAAAAGAAGATTCATTTTGCTTTTCCATAGGCAGTCACCATTTTATAAATTTTCCATAAAGTTGATAAATAATTAAAGGGGGAACATATGACTAAAATAAATCTGCTTGAAGCAGAATAAGGCAGCCTTGGTTGTACGGCTTCTGCAGTAAAGATAAAGCAGATTGTTTTTTAAAACCAAATCCTAAGAGACGAATTTGTTTTTTAAAACTAAATCCTAAGAGATAAAAAGCCTCTAGTTGGTGAAAAGAAGTCTCACAACAGACTGATAAAAAAGAATATGGGAAAATACTTAAAAACGTTATATAGAAAAGAATTGTAGGTTCGCCTTATTTGTTGAACATCAGTCTTACCTCATTACGGAAAGCTAGGTCTTCCGATTCTGTAATCTCTGAACTGAAGGTGTATTCGGATTCATTGCTGCTGTGGGTGGAGTCGGTCCTCTTATGTCCTGGTTTCGGCATGGTCTGCAACATTAGTTGGATTAGACTGGTACACAAACATACTCCATGATATCCCATACTATTCCTATTTTCACATCAACCCACCATGATACTCATTTCCTCCTTTAGGTCATCATATCGCTCCTCCAACCGACTAAATTCATTGAGCAGATTCTGATACCTCAACCTCTCATCGTTCAGCTCAAGTTCCAGTTCTTTTGTTTCTTGCAGTAGTTTTTTCTCCATATCCTCTACCAGGCACAAAAATAGAACAAGAAGAATGATCACAAAACATGCCAAATCATATCATAAAAGGTGAATTTGGTGATTGAAGAGTAAATCCATTCCACGCTCTACACATCATGCAATTATTTATAATTTTTTTGAATTGCTTTTACGTTTTCTAGTATTCTCTTAGTACCTACCAGTCATCCTCTTAGCCTGCTCCTGGATTAGGATGTTCAGCTCATCCTTTTCGGTTTTCAATAATGCATTCTGCTCTTTCAGCTCAGAAAGCAGCTGAAAAACAAAAGAACCTTGCTTTATGTTACAACTATAAAACCCAGGTTCTTCCAATGCTTTTAATTGTGACTACTAAACCTAGTACACTGAGTATAGGGACAAATGGGAACAGTGTACCAATATATGCTGCTAAACAATGGACCATCCAGCTTCAAAGGTAAAGAAACATAACTTGGTATCTTACTGTCAAACTCCAAACCTCTAAGTCTGCAAAAGACCAAAGGGCTCAGAAAGCTTGAAAAGCCTTAAAGCAGTAGTAAAGTCTTTTTCTAAAAATAAAAGTAATGGTCCCCCTGCAAGTCCTAATGTACTTGTATGCACCGTATACTAGCACATTATGACAGACTTACCTGAAAACGGAGCCCTCCAGCACTGAGCTGTCAAGACTCCCTCCGGTCCACGGCGCTTCCATCTCTGCCCGGTCTGCCTTCTGGGTTCTGGATCTTCAGCCGCTTGAATGGCTGGGCCGCGGTGACATCACTCCCGTGAATGTGAACGGGGGTCACATCGGCGTGGCACACAGTGCGGGCCATAAATGTGGTCTGATGTGCAGCTCAGATCACATTACCGCTGACAGGTAGGGGGGATATTTATGACAGAAGAGACCACTAGAGTCTCTTAAAATAAAAAGACTTGGGCTGTCAGCAGATTTGCATAAACTGGCTTTACTACCAATTTAAAGTGTTACTAAACCCAGGACCCTGCATTCATAATATCTGGTCTCCCCCAGTACACAGAACATAGAAGTGAAACTATTTTAGTAAATATAAACTGCTAAATACCTTTTCTCATCAACAGTTAAGAGCAGTCTTGTGACTTCTATCAGTGTCCAGCAAAGCACTGGTTAAAGCTTGTAGGAGGGGCTTTCATTCTGCTCTAGGACCCCTGACCTCTGTCTGGACAGTGCCGATTAGCCCTGTGTTGATCACATGCACTCTCCCAAGAAAAACACAACAAACTGAGCATGTGCAGAGTGACTCCACGTCAGGATCAAACCGCGTTTTTACACAATGCGGAGGATTAACCCCTTAGGTTCCACAGTGAGTATAACAAGCATGTTTTACTGCATATACAGACTGATTTTACTGTTGTGGGTTTTACTAACACTTTAATACTTTCATTTGACTGCAACTGGAAGATCCCCACCAGTCTCTGCAGCAGCACAAATTATGCAGTTGTCCACTTTTATTCTTGTTGTGGAGAACCCCTTTAAGTCATGTGATTTTGTTTCTCATTAGACATGAGCTAAAAGTGACATTACAGCTATGTGTGTTTAGGAATATTTGAGTCTCAGCTACCAAGTGTCTTAAGTAACTGTCTCATTTTATCCAAGCAGCTAAATAGATTCTTGCTTTTTATAGCCTGCCCTAGCAACCAGTGAAGGAGACTCGGAGTAATTGCCAGAAGGAAACACTGACTGTTATTCCTTTAGGCAAATCATACATGAGATCCATGAAGATTATGGCTGAAACTTACTTTCTCAGTCTCCGTCCTGTATTTATCTGCATTTTCTTTAATGGTCTTCTTTTCAGTTAGTGTCTGCTGCAGCTCCTTCCTAAGGCGGGCAAGTTCATCTTGCAGGGTAATCATTCGGTTAACAGAATTCTTTGCCTCCTCCTCAAACGGTTTAAGGCGGTCCACGTCACTACGCAACTTATCTTTCTCTGTGTTGTAGGTGATCTCTAGGTGGGTCAACCTCTCCTGCAAGGATTTGTTGTCCTTGTGCTGCACACAAAGTATATGAATATTATAGCTTTGCAGAAAAACATCACTAACAAAACCATACTTAATTGATATGCAAGACAGAAAGGTCTTTAAAAAGCTCAAAAGATATTCAAACACAAGAAATAAATTCAGTACAGTACCTGATCATCAATTTTACGCTGCAGTTGCATGATTTTGTTCTCCATACCAAAATTGAGTTTCTTGTAGTGTTCGACAGAGCGTGCCTCGATTTTCAGCTTCTTCAGCTCCCTCTTGGCCATCATCCTGCGGTAGCAGCATTGAAGGTAGACAATGGCTTCCATGCTCCTCTTGTAAGACACACGAGCTAGCCAGCCACGGACATGCTTCTGAATGATGGTAGCCTTGTGTATCCTGAGCATCTGAAAGTTAGTGAAGAAATATATTAGTGACACACAGTTACGATATTATGAATCTTAGGAGATTTGTAAAGATTGTAACATTATCTGCCTATCTCCCATCTCGGCCAATGAGAGGAAGTCTCGTATTCATTGATTTAAAAAACAAAACAAAAACAAGGCTTCTCTAAAATGGTGGCTATGCGATACAACAGGCTTTCTTTATATCAAAGAGTAAAGGGGAAGTCTATCATACTGCTTCTAAAGCACAGCGCCACTTGTTGCATGTAGCACAAGCTACTAGAGCATATTTCAGGTCAAGCAGCCGGCAATCTATTCCAGCATGCAGATCATTTGTTTGGCCCAAGTTGGGCAATTGACTATAAGTTTATAGTGCATTTCCAGCAACATTTACCAACTTATTCGTTTATCTCAAATGTAGGCAGTAGCTAAGTCATTAAAAACTACAATGTTATTATGACTTATGCAGCTTCATCAGTGCCTTTCCAGCTCCACTTACCTCTTGGAACCTTTGCCTGGCTGCGTAGCCCCGAAGGAAAGTCTGAAGACGAAGTGTAATTGACTGTATATGTAGATATCTTTTCCGAACCACACACTTTCTCTGGAACTTCTGTATGAGGATTGCTGCTCTGGTTCTACGCAGGAACTGGGCAAGACTTTGTAGAGAAAGTTACAATTAATGATTACAGTAGGGAAAATAATTATTTGATCCCTGCAGATTTTGTAAGTTTGCCCACTTGAAAAAATTATAGACCCTTTATTTTTTTTGTATCAAAGTGTATTTTAAATGATAGAGACAGAGTATCGACCAAAAATCCAGGAAAATTTTATATTACAAATATTATAAATTGAGTTGCAGTTTGCAAGCACAGAGGGAAGATATTTCTTGTAGCTGGTTACCAGGTTTGCACACATCTCAGGAGGGAGTTTGGTCCGCTCTTCTTTACAGATCTTCTCTAGTTTTCTTGGCAACTCAAAGTTTCAGCTCCCTCCATTAATTTTCTATAGGATTAAGGTCTACAGACTGGCTAGGCCACTCCATGACCTTAATGTGCTTCTTCTTGAGCCTCTCTTTAGTTGCCTTGGTGGTGTGTTTTGGGTCATTGTCATGTTGGAAGACCCATCCACGACCCATCTTCAGTGTTCTGGCTGAGGTAAGAAGGTTTTCGTCCAAGATTTTACAATACATGGCCCTATCCATTGGCCCCTCAATACAGCAAAGTCGGCCTGTACCTTTAGCAGAGAAACAGCCCCAAAGCATAATGTTTCCACCTCCGTGCTTGACTGTAAGGATGGTGTTCTTAGGATCATAGTCAGCATTTTTCGTCCTCCAAACACGGCAAGTCAAGTTAATGCCAAACAGCTCAATTTTGGTCTCATCTGACCACAGCACTTTCTTCCAATTCTTCTCTGAATTATTTAGATGTTCATTGGCAAACTTCAGATGGGTCTGTACATGTGCATTCTTGAGGACAGGGACCTTGCAGGTGCTGCAGAATTTCAATCCATAGAGGCGTATTGTGTTACCAATGGTTTGTTTGGTGACTGTGGCCCCAACTGCCTTGAGATCATTCACAAGCTACTCCCATGTAGTTCTGGGCTGATCCCTCACTTTTCTCATGATCATCCTTACCCCATGAGGCGCAATCTTGCATGGAGCTCCAGACCGAGGGCTATTGATGGTTATTTTGCAAAATGTGCGAATGATTACTCCAACAACAGTTGTCTCCTTCTCACCAAGCTTTTTGCCGATAGTCTTGTAGCCTATTCCAGCCTTGTGCAGGTCTAAAATCTTGTACCGTACGTCCTTTGACAGCTCTTTGGTCTTGCCCATGATGGCAAGGTTTGAATGGAAGAAAAGAATTCTGTGGACAGGTGTACGGACGTCCTTTGACAGCTCTTTGGTCTTGGCCATGGTGGTGCCCAAGAGATTTTGTGGACAGGTGTCTTCTATACACACACAAAGGGTTGTCGTTAGGAGCACCTTCAAAAATTGCCAGGACTAATCTGTGTACCACCTGAACACACAGCCAGTCCATGGGAGCCAGAATTATTGTTGGTTGGTAGGGGATCAAATACTTATTTTACTCACTGAACTGCATCTCAATTTATAGAATTTCTATCATGTGCTTTTTCTGGATATAATTTAAAATTCACCTATGATAAAAATTATAGACCCTTAATTTCTTTGAAGTGGGCAAACTTACAAAATCTGCAGGGGATCAAAAAATTATTTTCCCCATGGTCCAAATAAACTGCTGTGGAATCAACATTTTATTTTTTATATTTGTAAATCAATCAAATTTGCATATAAAAAAGAAAGGTAAAAAGAAATGTAAAAATTACGTTGAAGTACACTCATCAAAGAAGACATTTTCATCAGTTAAGCCAGCAATAACAATGCATATCCTCACCATCTCGCCTGGTAGCCTCTGACGTATCTTTGAATGTTTATAGCTGCCTTTCTCATTCTCAAATACTTCTTCCTCAATAGCCATCCACGAATTGTTTTCTGGATTCGAATGCAGGCCACCCTTAGCTTGTCTGCTCTTATTTTCTCCAGATAGGCCACTTGTCCAGCACGGAAAAAAATCTTTGTCTTGCCAAACTGATATTTGTCTTGGTCCTGATTTTAAAGGTAGAAAATGTGCTATTGATATAAAGATTTTATGTATTCATTATACTATAATGGCCCGAAACAAAGCATAGTAAGAAAATACAACTAGGTCTATCAGTAATACGAAATATACTGTATATACTCAAATGTAATTGGACAAATGAAAATAATCACAAATAAAATGTTTATTTTGAATATTTTGTTGAGAATCCTTTACTGGAAATGACTGCCTGAAGTCTGGAACCCATGGACATTACCAAAGACTGGGTTTCCTCCTTTCGGATGTTTTGCCAGGCTCTAACTGCAGTGGTCTTCAGTTATTCTTTGTGAGTCTTTCTGCCTTTAGTTTTGCCTTCAGCAAGTGAAATGCATGCTCAATTGGGTTGAGCTCAGGTGACTGACTCGGCCATTGCAAAAGAGTACACTTCTTTTCCTTCAAAAGCTCCTGGGTTGCTTTTACAGTGCGTTTTGGATCATTGTCCATCTGTACTGTGAAGCGTCGTCCAATCACTTTGCTGCATTGGACTGAATCTGCGCTGACAGTATATCTCTAAACACTGCAGAATTCATATGGCTGTTTTTGTCTTCTGTTACATCATCAATAAATACCAATGGCCCAGTGCCACTGGAAGCCATGCATGCCCATGCTATCACACTGCCTCCACCATGTTTTACAGATGACATTGTGTGCTTTGGATCATGAGCTGTTCCAAGCTTTCTCCACACTTTTTTCTTCCCGTCATTCTGGTACAGATTAATCTTATCAAAAAGCAGGAAAAAGGTGGAATGGGAAAAGCTGGGGAGTCCACACACGATATCTAAAAATTTAGGTGCCACCAGAGTATCTGGAAGGGTGCTACCTAATCAACTAGCAAAAACAAAAGAAAGGAAAGAAACAAGGCTGCACACCTAATTGGCTAACCTCAAAAGAATTTTATTATGCACCATAGACAGTAATAAACCATCGGAGACATGACAATTCTGCATCACAGCGGACACTACTCCCCCAAAGAATTCAAGAGGGAGACCCTCAAGAATGGACCTAGGAAGGAAATAGTCCACTGGGACTAACCTACCCCAAACCCTCCAGACTGGGGATCACTAGGGCGGTGAGGGCACTATGACAAAGCCCTTCCAAATCATGCTACCCCTCTAAATCTTTCACTTTACCTTGGATCACGCTTTACAAAATCCCTAATGCCATCCACTGCAACCTCACCCTCAGAGCTGCCAAAGTTTTGTTCTGAATCAACACAGGGAAGACGCAAAAAATTACCATTGTGGTGAACAATTATTAAGCTTAGCAAAGCATTGCTGCATCAGCCCCTCATCTAGTGGAACAATGAAGAGATCCTGGGGGGGTAAAAGGGCATTCAGTTTTGTGCATTATCTCAATGATGAGGGAAAGAATTAAAGATGCAGCAGAAGCAGTGTCCAAGTAACCATTTTTGAAACTTTCATTAAATCAATATCAGAATGAATACAGGTAACCTAAGGTACACTGGGGGGGGGTCAGCAACCTGAAGATCGCAACCTGCCAGTAGATGGCGCCCAGTTGGCTGGTAGATCGCGGCCTGGACTTGCTGACCCACAATCCCAGAGCATCAAACAGAGTGCAATGCAGAGGGACTACTTGTAAAGTTGGAGCTGTAGTAAGGAGCAAGAGCTACATAAGCCGATGCCTCCTCTGTAGTGCCGGCTACTATCCCATGTGAAGTGATACCAACTGCACTCCACCTCTTATCCTGGCTAGTCTCCAGAGTGGTGCCAGCAGCAGGAAAGAAGAGATCTTCAGGATAGTGTGAAGCAATACACTGGGCACAATACTATAGGGCTGCTTTCACACTGATGTGCTGCATTTTTACCCACAACGCAGTGCACCTGCAGCTTTCCTATGGGTTTGCTGTGCTTAGCCATAGACTTCTATTATATCCTGCGGGTTTGGTACACTTTCTGAAAGCTCAAAAAGGTAAGGTAATTTTGTATAAAAAACAAAAGATTTGAAAGCACACTTACCAGCCAGCCTGCAAAACAGTTGCCCTGTCTAACAGTTTACGTTAAAACCAGAGGATTTTGTTTGCACACATTTGCAAATATATGCGTAAACCCCAGTGCCCACCATAAGGGACCTCTTTATATACTGTGGTCCTAACTCTATAATTTGTAGATCCTCCATAGTAGGAACACATAACAATGGATAGATTGACCTATCCATTGTTATATGCTTCCAACTATGGAAGCCCTACAAATATTAGTTAGGACCGCAGTATATACAAAGATCCCTTGTCGTGGGCACTGCGTCTCACGCCTATATTTGCAAATTTGTGAAAGCTAAACCCTCAATTTTTAATATAAATTTTTAGTCAGGCCAATTCTTTGTTTTCCAGGTTGGCTGGTAAGTGTGCTGGTAAATGTTTTGTTCATTTGTTTGCGATGTGCATTGCCACTCCATGTGTACCTTGCTTTAAAGGCTAGCTATAGGTTGGGGTGGTTGCCATTTTTTGCATAGTTATCTCAAATATTTTGCAGCCAAACCCCAGACATACAAATAAAACCCAGTATAAACATACATGCACACTGTCTCATCTATTAACTGGTTCATAATTCTGTGTAGCCAATTTTATTACTTCTACAGTGTATCTCTGACATACTACAGGCAGGAAGAAGGGGGGCACCACTCTCTCTGTTAGAGTAAATGAGTGGTGTCAGTTCTCTCCGACCAGCTTGCTAACTGGAAAACAAAGGATCTGCAACACACTGCTATGCAATCAATTTTGCCCACTCTGCTCACTCTCCCTCTCCGCAGGTTTACAGTCAGCAGGTGTATGTGCAGCTCTAATTGTATGCAAAAACAATATATTATAAAAAAAAAAGAAAATATATACAGTATCTCACAGAAGTGAGTACACCCCTCATATTTTTGTAAATATTTTATCTTTTCATGTGACAACACTGAAGAAATGACACTTTGCTACAATGTAAAGTAGTGAGTGTACAGCTTGTATAACAGTGTATATTTGCTGTCCTCTCAAAATAACTCAACACACAGCCATTAATGTCTAAACCGCTGGCAACAAAAGTGAGTACACCCCTAAGTGAAAATGTCCAAATTGGGCCCAAAGTGTCAATATTTTGTATGGCCACCATTATTTTCCAGCACTGCCTTAACCCTCTTGGGCATGGAGTTCACCAGAGATTCACAGGTTTACAGTTATATAAGCTGTACACTCACTATGTCACATTGTAGCAAAGTGTCATTTCTTCAGTGTTATCACATGAAAAGATAGAATAAAATATTTACAAAAATGTGAGAGGTGTACTCACTTCTGTGAGATGCTGTATATATATGTTACAATAATATGTATATCTTAGAATGCCCTAATGGTCAACTTTAAAGTATTAAAAACTAGATTTTACATTAAAAGAATTCAAATATCAAATGGAAACAAACCAAAATAAGCTTCTCCAAAACATTCTTGCAGGTTTGCCTTCGGTCACTAAGGATGTCTTTCTGTTTCATCAGCACCCTATATCGGCTGAAGAATTCTTGGTACGTCCACCTAGAATGGTAGGGAAGAGGCTCTGTTACATCCTAGGTACAGCTCTGTAGTCTAGGAAAAACACAAACAGAATATCAGTAGCCTACCTGGAGGGGAATCCAGCAGCACTAATCCGTATGGTTTCTAATACTCCGCAAGCCCGCAGCTGCTGAACTGCTCGTTTAGAGTCAAACCTTATAAAGACAGAACCAGAACAATCACAGAATAAAGTAAACCTATACCAGAAGAACAAATGCCCAAAGCACACACATTAAAAACAGAAAATAGGTCATATCCACTAGATCGCATCAATGTCCAAAATCAGTTAATATGTGCAGACATATTAGATCTTAAGGGTTCAGCGTACACTCCATATCAACACAGACACTTCATAAAGATACTGTTTGCAGAACAGCTTCATTCATGTACACCTGCCCTCAGTTTCTTTATTACTATGCATGACCCAGTTTGGGTATTCACATAAGTGTAAGACCACACTTTTCTGAAATGCTTTACCATGGCAGTGAGGCTTCAAAACATACATAAGCAAAAATATGATACAAAAACAACTGCTGCAAAAGTGACTGCACAGCTCAATCTCCGTCCTGTGAAGACTGAGATTGAACTCTACAGTCACTTTTGCAGCAGATGTTTTCTTATTCTGAGTTACAATCTGCGCATTTTTCCTTTTGTCTCTTTCAGTCATTTGCCCATGTCGACCTCGCTTATGCTTATCAGTCAACATTTTTATACATTTTGGTGCATTCAAATGCATTTTTGTTGCGTTTTACCGTGTTCCAGTACCGTTCTCTGCAGAAAATATGCAGCATGTTCTAATTTTTTTTTTTCTGCAAACAGAACACACTGGAGCTGCAAGCAATGATGTAAACTATGACATTGACAACCATAAAACCTACTTTCTGTGCATTTTGGATGCAGAAAAAAAGCAACTGAAATGCATGTAGTGTGAACTGGCCCTAAGAGTATTCTTTAACTAATGCCCCCATCCCACCTGGTTAAATACTTACCTATTTTCACTCACCTATATGCACAATATCTCTCTACTTGGCATCACACAATCTTTCCACCAAAGACATCACTACATCGCATGCATGGCAGTGACATTTTCAATGGAAAATCTATGAGGTGCCGGAAAGGACAACAAAGTGAATATCACTGTAAAAGACTTGAAGGCAAGCATTTTGCATGGCAAGCTACACTTTACTGTAAGAACACAGGTCGGGATGGCTGTGCTGTGCCGGAGCTGACAGGGAGGAAGACTGTTTGTAAACAAAACAGTCTTCCTCCTCGTTGGTGATTGTCGGCAATCACCAGGCACCAGCTGGTAATTACCGTCCGGGACCCGGTGATTGACATCCACGGCTGTGAATGGCGGCACAGGTAGGGCTCACGCGTTCCCCCTACCCGGAAATGCAAAATCACATGTACATATACATGATTTTGCGCACAGGTGCCACCCTGTAGCAGTATTTCTGCTATAGGGCGGTCCTTAAGCGGTTAATGTAAATGCTAGAAACGAGTTATATTTCGGTTCTGTCTAGGTGAAATGAGTACTGGGGAGTTTTTGTAATCTTTTTTTCAGACCCAAAGTATGCTTATCTACAGTCAGCAAACAGACTGGAAACCATACTCAAGTGTAATATTCTCTCCAGACTGAAAAACATAAAGCATATTTATTAGTCATCTACAACCATCAATCAGCTGCTACATCCTTCCCTTTACTGTGAAATAATTCATAAAGAGGGCAAACTGCTGATGATTTCAGAAATAAGAAGAAAACAAGGGCCACTTTTGACCATAAAGATCTCAGGACTCATGCGCAGATGTACAGTACATTACTTAAAAAAAAGAAGCAGATCTTTCATCATTTAATACACACATAACCTTGTTTACCTTTAAATTGATTGTACAGGCTCAAGGTTTTTTGCTTTCATGCAAACCTTCTCTATGTAGCATCCCCAGCCCCCCCCTAATACTCACCTAAGCCCCATCTCAATTCAGCAATGTGCACTGGGGTCTTGGCTATCCCGGGACTCCCTCTTCTTATTGGCTGAGACAGAAGCGGGAGCCATTGGCTCCCACTGCTGTCAGTCACAGCCAGTGAGCCAATGAGAAGAGAGAGGGGATGGGGCCAAGCAATGGCTACATGTATGAATGGGCACACAGAGCAGCGGGTGCCCCCATAGCAAGCTGCTTGCTGTGGGGGCACCAGACAGGAGGGAGGTGTCAGGAGATCCTGCGGGGGACCCAAGAAGAGGAGGATCTGGGATAGTCTGTGCAAAACCACTGCACACAGCAGGTAAGTGTAGAGATGTTTGTTATTTTTTTGTAACAAAAAAAAAAAAAAAAAGCCTTTAGAATCACTTTAAAGCTGCACAAAATATAAATGCTATTAAACCCATACATACAGAAAGCCTCTTCATTTAGCTGAAATGCAGCTCTGCCCTCTTAGAGAGTCAGCAATTTTTCAAAAAAAGAAGGCAAAGCCACCTTGACTTCTGCTACTTATGGCTTTGCTGATCCTTTTTGATTCTCAGGCTTACTGTCAACCAGGGGCGGACTGACAACTCATGGGGCCCATGGACAATAGGGGATCATGGGGCCCCGTGTCCTTGCCCAAACTCAAAAAAAGCCTATGCAAAAGGTACCAGGGGCATCTTATGGGGCCCCCTACTGACCCTGGGCCTTCAGGCAGTGTCGAGTTTCCAAATGGTCAGTCCACCCCTGCCGTCAACACCGACCAGTCCCGAGAAACAATCCGATGGTGCAGCCCTTTCAAGATGGAGGCCATGAAAGACTCTATGGTCTTTGATCACCTCTATCATGATGGAGGACCTGAGTGACATCATGACATCACATCAGGTGGGCGGCAGAAGTAAACAATTTTTCTTTTTTTAAAGCAAAAGTTCAAAAAAAAAAAAAAATTTGTTTTTGGATCTTTTGCTTTTAAAGGTAAAGAAGAGGTTTGGGGTCTTTTTGACCCCGGATCTCTTCTTAAAGAGGACCTGTCATGCATATTTCTATTACAAGGGATGTTTACATTCCTTGTAATAGGAATAAAAGTGAAAAAAAAAAAAAAAAAATTAAAGGGACAGTGTAGGAAAAAAAAAAAATTTTTTTTAGAGAGATCCCATCCCACCGTGCTTACTCGCTGAAGTGAACGCATACGTAAATCGCAAATGCATATGTAACCATATGCACATGTGAGGTATCGCCACAAACGTTAGAGCGAAAGCAATAATTTTACTGATAGACCTCCTCTGTAACGCTAAACAGGTAACCTGTGAGAATTTTTAACGTGTCGCCTATGGAGATTTTTAAGTACCGTAGGTTGTCAACATTCCACAAGCGTGCGCAATTTTAAAGCGTGACATGTTAAGTATCTCTTTTCTCACTGTAACATCCTCTTTCATATTTTACAAAAAAATTGGTGTATATATTTTGTTTTTTTTTTATTTTATTCGCTAAAGTGTATTTTTTCCACAAAAACTGTTTAAAAAACACTGCAAATACCATGTGACAAAAAATTGCAATGATCGCCATTTCATTCTCTAGGGTCTTTGCTAAAAAAAAAAAAATATGTAACGTTCGGGGGTTATAAGTAATTTTCTAGCAAAAAATACAGATTTAAACTTGTAAACAAAATGTCCAAGAAAATGCTTGGTCTTCAAGTAGTTAAGTCTTTCTATATGTCCTTGAATAGTTTCAGTGCTGCAGTATATAGTGGTAAACAATCAGGCAATTCACTAAAATGATAACGATCCTGATAGGTGGACAGAGAGGCAGCGGGCCACAGACCTACGTGAGTTGCTTAGGTTGTGGATGTCTAGAAAGACAAAATGTGTCAAATAAAAGGTAAAGTTGTTTAAAGTCTATACAATAAGGAAAAAATTCTGGCTCCACTGCCTCTTTCCCACATCCCATCCCTACACACTTACCTGCTTCCTCACATTCAGTGCTGTCCTGTCTGCAGCGCCAACACTCTCACTTACTGTGCTCCCCCCCTCTCCAAACACTTACCTGATCTCTGTATCGATCCAGCGTTGAGCCCGGCTGCATCTCTTCTCTCCCCTCTTCCTGCACCCACAGGATACAGAGGCAGCAGCAGGAGCCATTGGCTGCTGTCAGTCAAATTCTGTGGGAAGGAAGTGTGGGCAGGGCCGAGCCATGCTGTGTGTGTTTATGGACACATACAGCCAGGCTTGGGAGTGCCCCAAAATCAATGTCCCCTCAGAAGTCAGCTTGCTGAGGGGGTACTTGGAAGAGGGAGGAGAATGTGCCAGCGGGGAACTCCAGAAGAGGAGGTAAGACACCAATCTGTGCAAATACCATTGCACAGAACAGGTAAGGATAACATTCTTTTTATTTTAAGGTAATAAAAAAAGCCTTTACAATCACTTTAATTAATAAAATAATAACTGTCACAACTGCAAAAACTGTTTTAGACATGCATATGATCTACATACGTGAATGGATACTTGAAGTCGTTTGGCTTGATGCAGCGCACATAATGTGGGGTTGTAGCATTCAGCGTTTCCATAAGCAGGTGCAGAGAATTCCTAAACTGAAATATGACAATACATCTTCAAAAAAAACAATGAATAGTAAATCATATTCAGTTGAAAATATACAAAGAAAGTTTATATATACATATATATATATATATATATATATATATATAGACACACACTCTATATTGCCAAAAGTATTGGGACACCCCTCCAAATCATTGGATTCAGGAGATTCAGGTGTTCCAATCACCTCCATGGCCACAAATGTATCAAGCACCTAGGCATGCAGACTGCTTCTACAAACATTTGTGAAAGAATGGGTCGCTCTCAGGAGCTCAGTGAATTCAAGTGTGGTACCGTGATAGGTTGTCACCTGTGCATTAAGCCCATCCGTGACATTTCCTTGCTACTAAATATTCCACGGTCAACCGTTAGTGGTAATATAACAAAGTGGAAGCAACTGGGAACAATAGCAACTCAGCCACCAAGTGGTAGGCCACGTTACATGAGAGAGTTGGGTCAGCACATGCTGAAGCACACAGTGCGCAGAAGTCACCAACTGTCTGCAGAGTCAATAGCTAAAGACCTCCAAAACTGTGGCCTTCAGATTAGCACAACAACAGTGCGTAGAGAGCTTCATGGAATGGGTTTCCATTGCTGAGCAGCTGCATTAAAACCTTACAACACCAAGTGCAATGCAAAGCGTCGGATGTAGTGGTGTAAAGCACGCCGCTACTGGACTCTAGAGCAGTGCAGATGTGTTCTCTGGAGTGATGAATCACGCTTCTCTGTCTGGCAATCCAATGGATGTGTCTGGGTTTGGCGGTTGCCAGGATAACAGTACTTGCCTGACTGCATTGTGCCAAGTGTAAAGTTTGATGGAGGGGGGAATATGGTGTGGGGTTGTTTTTCAGGGGTTGGGCTTGGCCCCTTAGTTACAGTGAAGGGAACTCTTAAGGCGTCAGCATACAAAGACATTTTGGACAATTTCATGCACCCAACTTAGTGGGAACAGTTTGGGGATGGTCCCTTCCTGTTCCAACATGACTGTACACCAGTGCACAAAGCAAGGTCCATAAAGACATGGATGAGTGAGTTTGGGGTGGAGGAACTTGACTGGCCTGCACGGAATCCTGACCTCAACCCGATAGAGCACAGACTGTGAGCCAGGCCTTCTCGTCCGACATCAGTGCCTGACCTCACAAATACACGTCTGGAAGAATGGTCAAACATTCCCATAGACACACTCCTAAACCTTGTGGACAGCCTTCCCTGAAGAGTTGAAGCTGTTATAGCGGCAAAGGGCGGGCCAACTCAATATTGAACCATACGGACTAAGACTGGGATGCCATTAAAGTTCATGTGAATGTAAAGGCAGGCGTCCCAATATAGTGTGTGTATATATATATATATATATATATATATATATATATATATATTGTATACCAAAGCACAGGTGGGCAGCAAATAGCAGTACACTGATTTTCTAAGTGAAGAGCTGTGCAGGGGCCCTGTTTTTTGGGTCAGCAGTCTGAACACTGGAGTACAGGCACACTGTGTACAAGCACTACATCCTGTAGCTCTCCAGTAAAATGATAGGATGGTAGGATGGATGTCCTTTCATGTGTGGCGTGGTCACTTTGAAAAGTCCACCGTGCACACTTTAAAAAAAAAACAAAAAAAAAAACACTGCATGTTTAAATAGTATGCCTTCAGTGTTGCACAAAAAAGTGAACATGTCACCAATACCATGCATTACAACTGTACATATAATGTGCCAGTAAAAAAAAATTGCATGGATGTAATTTGTGGGCCTTTTGTTTGAAAAAAAATAAAAACAAATAATTTAAAGAGTATGCAAAACCCAACATTTCACATTCCTGATATGTGCCTCTTGTACCATGTACTTCTATTAAAAGGTATCCTGGTCTTTTTGTATTGCTTCCTTTGTGTAAAATCCCTGGTGTCCCTCTGATTTCCTATTAAAAACTGCCTACACTAGGCAGGTGAACACACCGTGGTCAGTTTTCTAACTGTGCTGGGAACTTAATGTGCTCTCCTCCAATGATCAGACTTCTGTTGACACAACCCCTCTGCACAGCCACTGACTGAGAAGTTCAGTATGCTGCTGTTTCTCCTCCACAGCTCTCTGTTCTCAGCTACATAAGGAGCTTAAAGGGTATGTGATAACTAATAAAAACAGGTGAAAAAATAAATGCATGTTTTTTAAATCAACACACAAATGTTTTGCCTTTCATTTTTATTTTTAACTGAATGGGTTGTTTTATAAAGTGAGCCTCACATTCTGTGATGCAAGCATAAATGTGCTGCAAGAATATGCACCTTGACATCATTACAAATGTGATGCAGAGGGTACTAGGACTTAAAGTGGAAGAAAAGGCTAACACTAACTTCCTTTCTGCCTCCTCCTACTTATCCTGCATACCCAAGATCTGTGCACTTACTTACCTAATTTGCTGTGGTACAGTCACATGATCCTGCAGCTCCGGCTCCCCGGTGTCAGTGAGTGGCTGCTGCAGGGGAGAGGAGGGAGTGCTGACAATGGCTGGTTCATGGAAGCCTATGGATGTCACAGCTCACAGAATTTACAACCTTTGTTGAGCGTTCCCTTACACAAGGAGCTGCCAGCAGCAGTGGTCATTGTATTCTGCTGATGGGAAAGGCTCCCTGCCGCAGAATAGTACTTCAGGAGGGATTCACCCATCAACACTGACCGTGTTGATGGGGGAATCGAGTCATTTTCTTTCCTGTAACCTGTGGATAATGTATGGCTAGACTTAGGGCTTGTTCACACTTGACTTTATTTCTAACTCTTGCCAAACGCCCCTATATCGTTTGACAGGCGCTAGACAGGCGTTTGGGAAGTGTTTTTAAAGCTCCCCAAACGCCCCATGAGTGGTTTTGAGGCGGTAGATAGGCATTTGCCAAGCGTTAAAACCACACCACAAACACCTATAATGAAGTTAAATGGTATTAACGCTCCGCAACCACTTGCAATCGCCTCGCAACCGCGTTGCAACCGCACACGTCTGCCAGCGTTTGTGGAACGGCACCATACACTTGAATGAGAGGCTTCCACTTCTCCTGACTCGACACGAGGCATCAGTTTTGCCGTGATGCTAACACTTCAGTGTGAACAGCACTGTATGCTGCCATGTGCAGAATTTTCATAGGCATTTGAGAACCGTTAAAAACGCTTCCCAAATGCCTCTCTGACGCCTGCTGCCAAAGCTAGTGTGAATGAAGCATTATGCATTTCTTCCACTCTAACCAGTGATAGAATACTCAGCTTAGGCGGGGTGTCTGAGCACCACATACTGCACTGACCCATTATCTACTTCTTCAGGCATACTGCCACAAAAACCCTACGAAGCCACCTGTGTGACTCCTCTCTTCAAATGTAATTACACAGTTTCAAACAAAAACACACTACAGCATGATGGGTCTTTTAAGTTTACCTGATGGCCAACTGTTTTCTTATGCTCCCTGCTTGTTTGGTCAGGCTTTGGTTTGCGCAGGCCTGTGCGGGATAACAGCGTGCGTCCTGAGGATGTTACAGTTGTGGGGCTTGTGCTCTGCTCATCATCGTGGAACAGTTCAGTAAGCAATTTAAACTAAAAAAAAATATACAAAACGAAAAAAATTACTATGCTTAAAATGATGTATTAAACATTGTATATAAATTTAGCACCATATTAGTAATAACCTTTCTACTTTTGTTTTAAAAATATTAGTAAAAGTTCATAACAAAGATAATAGTATTGTTTTCTATAAGGTTTTGAAGAACTTAAATAGGTCATAGAAGAAGCATACTCACATGCAGATATTGTAAAAAGCAAAGAAAGTAAAACAAATCACCTTGGTTTAGTTGGTCTAGTTTCGAATATAAAAATGGTTAGCAGATTACTGTAAATAATCAGACTTGAGCCAGCACTTCACACCTCTGGTCATATGCTGAACACTATATGCTGGATATATTAACCCCATACTGTTCTCTGAATACAATAATTTTCATGATATTGTTGATACGCGTTTCATGATAAGCAGAATACGCATGTAGTTAATTACTCTTAAGAGACACATGGACAGGACACAAATGGGAATCTTGTCTTCTCTTTGTGTCCCAGATACTAAACTTAGCATATAAACTCAGCTGGAAAGTGGAAATTAAAGGACTCATGTAGCTCTTTCAGTGTCTTCACTAATTTAACGAGTGTGGTGTACATGCCCCTAGAAACTGGCACACTGTCTGTTCATAAACCACTGCAAGCAGCCACCCTCTTCCCAAGCAAAAAAAAAAAAGTAAAGCAGGTTAAAGTAATAGCGGTGGAACTAATTAACCAATTAACCCAGGAGGATGTCCTGAAAGATTACCTTCTGATGAATGTGTATCAAACACATGGAATAAAAATAAAAAAAGGAGAAAATACAATGCAATCAGCTGATGGTTCAAAAATAAAACTTTAGCAAAATGTACAGATATTTCATGAATGATTACAAAACCATAATGCATTTACTATCCAGAAACAAAGGCTGCAAGTATTTTTGGGTTCATTCACATCAGGGAGAGAGTAAAACCCATAGAAGGTTCCTAATAATAGCTTCAAAATAAGTTCTACAAAATAACACCAAAAGTGAAGTGGTGAAGGTGACTTTCACCAACATTCACTGGTAGTGAACCAATCACAGTCAATTAACAACCTGCAGTCAATAGGCCGTATATAAATGGCCAGGATTCATGAAAGTGCACCAAAACTGCTGCATTCAGCTAATCCGCAGAAATTCACAGGTACACTGTGCTGCAGCGGCGGATCAGTGTGAGAGCCTAATCGTTCTTAACTCTTTTATAAGTGCTAATATGTCCATTGCAATAGCACAGTGTATGTGTTGTTTAATACACTGACCTTCTTTTCCTCTTCCAGCTTCTGCTGGCATTATTCTGTGTCTCCAGGCTGCTAAAAAGGTCCCAGGCAAAGTACATTTGGTATCACTCCATCTGGAACAGAAGCTGGCGCTACAGAGGACACATCAGCTTATGCGGTTCCTGCTCTCTCCGTAGACGCCTGCTTCCTCCATTGCCAGCCAGCCAGTACTCTGATGCTCTGGGATGGCCAGTCGGCAAGCCCAGATCTCGATCAACAGGTTGCCGACCCCAGGCATGCGCTTTCCCAGTCGGTGGTCACATCAGAGGGCTCCGAGGGCCATATGTTGCCCACAGTCCAAAGGCTGAGCGCCCCTGTTGTACAGGAATGTTGAAAAACTTTTCTCAATCAGCCAGCTGCAGCTGCTGATCAAAGTATTCTAACAACGGAGAGTCCCTGCACTCAGAAAACAATGTCTAAGCGGGTAGGATTCCTCTATCCACCTCCATTGTGTGGATGGAGGAATCTGCTCCCTTTTTTCATTCAGCCCCCCCCCCAAAAAAAATATATATTAAATCGATGGCCATGCTAAGGTACCTGGTATATTTACAACTCCTCATGCTATTCAAAAAAGTCACATATCAAAGTGCAAACCAATACATCTCATTTATAACTGATGCATACTACTAAAGGCATCTTTCACACAACTGGGTAGCTGTGGCTACTGCACTCCTGTGGCAAGAATCAGTGGATTGTTGCTGATGGAATGACCGGGTTATTCATTTTCATATAGCTGCACGCAGAGCAGATAGCTGTGGTTAGGTCAGAGCCTGGATCACTGTTATCTGTATATCCAAGTCATTCCAGTAGCAAGAATCTACCGATTTTTGCCGCAGGAATTCAGCAGCCGCAGCTACCCGGATGTTTGAAAGAGGTCTTATTAGCAATCAATCTGATATAATTACTTAATTGTTTAAAAGTTTTGTACATATCTGTTATCTAAATTATAAAGTCAGTGAAGGCAACACATTTTACAAGTGATTATGTGGCCCACAAGAGGGCCTTCTCTGCCTCTAGGGAGAAGCATCACATCACATGATGGTAACTATCAAGGCCACAGAATGACATTCACACAGATTAATCTGTACAGGAACACACAGTTGGGTGGTTGAGATGATGTAAATGATATCTCTTTCCTAATGATGAACTAGCATGTGATAAAGAAAGGCTGTGTGAATGTACAATACTTATGAGTAATGTCAAGTAAAGATACACCCTACATGGAAGATTTAGAAAATGAAAACCTCCATTTCTGGAACAAGACATATAATAATTCTGCTTCACCAACCTTACTGGCTTTCAAGACTTTAACTTGCTCTTCAAACACTGTATCCTTGTTCTTTTCGAGAAAGCCTTCACACTGATATTCAACCTGAAGTAGGCAGTAATATAGTTAAATCTTTACACAATAAGGAATATTTCTAACACTATAGGGAGGGTTGACTAAACTTGGAGGGTGCACAATCTGGTGCAGCTCTGCATAGAAATCAATCAGCTTCCAAGTTTTACGGTCAAAGCTTAATTGAACAAACTGAAGTTAGAGGCTGATTGGCTGCCATGTAAAGTTGCACCAGATTTTGAGTGCTCCAGTTTTAGTAAATCACTTCCTATATACTTTTTATGTGGCCACAAAATGTAACTCCACAATGTAATTTTTTCCATGTATAAAAACAAAAGTTGGACTCTCTTGTCTCTCTGCATGCCATAACTGTCAAACGTTGGAAGAACAAAAGCATAGCAGGTGCCATTGATCAGACAAGTATTTGGGGTGCCTGGTTTGAAGGATCAGATTATCTTACTATTAATAGCTCCTATATTTTACATTTAGTTATAAGCAGTTTATAAGAAAGCATTTACTTAGAGTTTTTCTCATGTTAAAATAGAACTCCGGCTAAAACCCAACTAGTATTAAAAATGCACCCCCCTTTCCCCAACCCCACAGGTTAGTCAGCATACAGTGCCTTGAAAAAGTATTCATACCCTTTGAAATTTTCCACATTTTGTCATTACAACCAAAAACATAAATGTATTTTATTGGGATTTTATGCGATAGACCAACACAAAGTGGCATATAATTGTGAAGTGGAAGGAAAATGATAAGTGATTTTCAAATTTTTTTACAAATAAATATCTGAAAAGTGTGGCATGCATTTATATTCAGCTCCCTTACTCTGACACCCCCAAACTAAAATCTAGTGGAAACAATTGCCTTCAGGAGTCACCTAATTAGTAAATAGAGACCACCTGTGTGTAATTTAATCTCAGTATAAATACAGCTGTTCTGTGAAGCCCTCAGATGTTTGTTAGAGAACATTAGTGAACAAACAGCACCATGAAGGCCAAGAAACACACCAGACAGGTCAGGGATAAAGTTGTGGAGAAGTTTAAAGCAGGGTTAGGTTTTAAAAAAAATATCCCATTAATCAGAGAAGCAGCCAAGAGGCCCATGGTAACTCTGGAGGAGCTGCAGAAATCCACAGCTCAGGTGGGAGAATCTGTCCACAGGAGAACTATTAGTCGTGCACTCCACAAATCTGGCCTTTATTTATTTATTTAGGTGTTAGGAGAAGGGAGGGAGCATTTTTTAAGACTAGTTAGGTTTGGCTTGGAATTTTACTTTAAAAAGGACACTGTGTGCATCTCAAATGTTCCCCAAACCCAACGCTTAAGCATCACTCTTTAAAACTGAACAGAATGGGTGCTGTGCCACCACTTTGCAACTCAGCTGTCACTCAGATCCACCTTGCCACCAAATAAAGCTCTTGGCAGACTGTTTTTGGTGGCAAAAGGAAAGATAAGGAGTCATCAAAGTGCAAAGTACATTTTATCTACCACCAGAATTATATCCTTCAAGAGAGCTTGCAAAAGAACCATTGAGTAACAGGTACCACATATAAAATACCATGAAACCAGATGGATATAGTGCACAGTCACAATTCTAAATGTACCTATGACACAGCACAAACCATATCTATAGGACATACCTAAAATATATAAAACAAACAGGGGCAAATATACAATTTATGAAGACTGTGCAGCTGCACAGAGGCCCTCTAGGTTTTAGGGGTCCGTCTCACAGTGCTGGGATCTCTCCTACCATCACATAGACTAGTAAACTGCTCATTGTTATCTAGATGTCAATTGTTACTTAGTAAATAATTTACTTTACTTGGCCAATAATTGAATGGTGGGAGGTTGCTCTTGAACAGGACCCCTTTGTCCACCACTGAAAATGACCATATGTAACCACCCAGGTGTGCCCAAAAAACAAAGTATTAAATTGTATAGGCTGAATTTTAGACAGGACTGAGGTCCCGGACTAACTGGATCATAAAACACAGGTATTTTTACCTTATCTGCAAAGTGCTTGATAATAAAAGCTACGTTAGACAAACGTGGTTTTTCAAACAACGGACAGGTCTTGAGGTGGGTATTGTATAATTTCTGGGCCCAAGTGTTATCTGAACCTTTGGGCATCTGCAAAATCAAATGTATAAGAATCATTAAAACAGAAACAAAAAAAACAGAATAAAAATGTAAAGAACACTTGATGTTTAAAGTGACAATAAATGTTTTTTTTTTTTCTTAAAAAAAATATAAACATGTCATACTTATCTGCTCCGGGCAAAGGTTTTGCACAGAGCAGCTCCAATCCTCCTCTTTTCAGGTCCCCTGCTGGAGCGTCTATCTCCCCTCCCTTGACCAGTGCCCCAAATGGCAAGCCACTTGCTATAGGGGAAACTGTACATGCTTGCTCTCTCCTCATTTGCTCACTAGCTGTGATTGGCAGCAGTGGGAACCAATGGCTTCTGCTGCTGTGTCTCCGCCAATGAGGAGAGAGAGACTCAGGACAGCCGAGAGTCCCATGCACATCGCTGGATCGAGAGGGGGTTCAGGTGATTAGGGGGCTGTGGGGGGAACAGAACAGAGAAGGCTTTTACCTTCATGCATTGAATGCATGAAGGTAAAAAAACCTTCAGCCGTTATTACCACATTTTTAACATTTGCCCCAATGAAAGAACTAGCCTCAGGTGATACACAGAGATGAAAAAAATCCTCCTACATAGGTTGTACCTATTTATCTGTAGCTCTCTCTCTTCTACAGCCATTTAAAGTACAGAAATCAGACAGCATTTCTCAGCTCCAGAAGGCAGGAGGCAGGGATCTGATTATCACACATTACACAGCATAGAGCAGGGAGCTGAGTGTAATCTGAGACCTGAGTGGAGGTAAAGGACACCACCCCCTCTACACAGTCTCATAGGGAAACATGCACAGCTGAAGCTATCAATCACCTGATAGGTGCTAGAGGAGAAGTGGGCCATCACCTGGGATTGTCTGGCATCAGCACTGACAGAAGTGACTCATGCATATAGCAAAAGAATGAGAGAGGAGGCATATATCACACTAGGTGCTTTAGAAAGAGGCAACTACAAACTATAGAATAATTGCATTGTTCATTTCAGAGGTTTACAACCAATTTAAGTACATATGATAGCTGCATAAAGCACTTTAAAATAGTTGGTGGACCCCAACCCCCAAGCGGTTGTGTCTGCTGCCTCTCCTGCATCTCATTTCTACTCCCGATAAGAACATTGTAAAAGGCAAAGCAGAGCCTTCTTCAGGCACCAGACACATGTATGCGTAGTGCATGCGCCATCAAGAAGTGGTTCATACTACGCAATATGACGACTTGCACTGAGGTAATGAACCTTGAAACAATCCGTTCATAAGAATCAGCTTTTATCAATATGTTTTTCAGTATGTTGTGTTACAAAACTAATGTCAGTTCTAAAGGAAAAGCTGAATAAAGACCAAATTAATACAACACTAAATCAAAATGGCCTTGGATAAACTTGGATTCATGCCCTGGCACGACAGCTGTAGATAAAGCTTCTTTGGCTTTCCAGAGCAATGTGTATCAGATTTCTCAGTATACTGCTTTTAGTCTTGTGATACATTGAAGACAGATGGCCCTCCTACCTTACATTCTTCATCAAGTAGGTCCAGGATACCCATTTTGGCTTCTATGAGGTTGATGCAGGGCTGGTTGTCATAAAAGTCAATTAAGGTCCATGGGATTTGTTCTTTCATGTACTCTTCTTGTTCCAACTTAAACACATGCTGCAAACAAAGCAGAAAAATGTGTTCAAAGGAATGTAAAAACTGCAAAATGCAGGTGTAGGCTTTGGGTAAAACTCAGAGAAGACCTATGACAGGTATGGTGTCAAATATCGTCAATAACAAAAATGATAGCAAAGATACCAATTGCAAAAAGTAATAAAGAAAGTGAAACATAGTGTGAGACACACAGTATGCCATACATTTTTGAATGCTGAAAGGGATCCATGTACTGACTAATCTAGGTTCACACTGATGCAGTGCAGGAAACTGCATGTGATTTGGACAGCAATTTCTGTTCAAATCACATGCGATTCTTTGCAGTACGATTTGAGCCCATTCATTTTGAATGGCTCAAATTGCACCGCATTGGAATAGGATCGCTTGGGTGTTCACACCCATGCGATCCCATTAGCCAATCGCACTGAATTCTGCAAACTGTTTTTGGGGTGTTGTTAACATTGACACCCGTAGCGGTTCACGTGAACAGAGTGCGACCGAGATGCAGCGCAGGAAACACAGGAATTGCTGTGAATTCTGCACCATATCAGTGTGAACTGGGGCTGGAAATAATTCCTGCAATGACTTCACTTCTCTTATCTTATCTGTCTGCTCACACTGGCTAAAACCACCAGATTGTCAATGTTTATCTCATTTGCAGTTTAACATGGGTGCTAAACCCTGCCTGATATGCAGAAATCCACTAGAGGGGGAATGTACAGATCTGTACAATTTCTATATAAAATATAAGAATGAAAATACAAAACAGCATTCATGTGAAAGTGTGAAAACTACATTCAAAATTAACTTCCAAAATACTTTACAATAATAATACAAACATAAAATACATGCTCCGGGCCATAATTAAGATGATGTTCTCTTGCACCTTTCTAGGTATTTCTCCAACATAAAGGTAGATGTCTTAGGCAGGTCATACTTCATTTTTTTTTTTTTTTTTTTATTCACTCTAGCAACCAACAATATAGAACAGCCATCTTCAGGAATGCGTGCTTTGGGAATTTTACAATTGGACATGTATGGTCGCCTACAGACACAACTAAAAACTCAACGCCGTAAGGGCTCTTAGACATTGATGCACGGTTTTAACACAGTGTGGGTGCAACAGTGTATGCATGATTTCTGTGTGGGTTTCCTCCTCTTTGCCATAGACCTCTATTAGTGGTTTTGGTGCATTTTCTGAAAGCGCACCAAAAGTCCTGCTGGTACTTGCAGAGCTCTAGTGACAAGTCTTGAAAAGGTCGGCATTCCTCTAGAATTAACCCTTTGGGAGTATTTCACCAAAAATAAAATGTCTGTTGCAGAGGATGCCTAAAATCTGATGTGTATCCTAATGTAGATTTCAGGGAAAATTAGTGAGCCAATCACACAAGCATAAAATGACATCTCTGGGGAAGATCTGTACACCAACTGTACAGGCGGCCACCAGGTGGCCATATTGTATTGAATTTTTCAGAAAATGATGATGATGCGGATCAAAAAGGAAAGGTGAACTTTTAATAACATTAAATTATAATTGTAAATGCTATATTTTTTTTAATCACTATTTTTTTCCCCAACACAAAAATGGAGTTACTCTTTAAATAAAGTTTGCACAAAGGAAACATGTTGGCTGCTATTGCTGTGTTTTCCTGCAAAAATACTAGTTGCCAAGAGTTTTGCATCACTGACTTGGTACAAATATGGAGATTCTGAGCCCTGACAGGTCAGCACTGGTGGCCTACATGCTTGACGAGCAGAATGTAACAAGTGACCACTCACCAGATTAAACTGCTGCTGCAACTTCTCATTGGCATAGTTGATACAGAACTGCTCAAAGCTGTTTATCTCAAATGTTTCAAACCTACAAAACAATACATATGTATTAATGCGGATTTTCAGACATTACCCCAGAAATTATTCAGTTTGGAAACCAGTACTGAAAAGACAAGAAAGATTTATCAGTTAAAAATGAAATTTAGGTATGCAAAGTTTTAAATTGGCAAAATTGGCTCAGCTTGGATCAATGCATGTATGTGCCATACCTGTGGAATTCCCCTGGAAGCTGTAAAACACTGTAGTAGTACTACATTGATCTCCACTGACTTCCAAACACCTTGTTGAGAGCAGCTGCCTTGCTGTACAGTGAACACAGGAGATTGCTTGCTCAGCATAGGTGCCATTCAGAAAACACTCTACATGAACAGACTGGCCCTTTAATAACAATGATGTTCAAAATACTGTCCTACCAATTGAGTAAAAATGTTTTACTTGCATACAGAAATCACACAGCTTAAAAAATAATAGTAATAATCACTCTCTCTCCATCTATATATACACACACGCCGATCAGTCATAACCTTATGACCACTTACAGGTAAAGTGAATACTCTTGATTATCTTGTTCCAATGGCCCTCGAAAGCATGTGGAATATATTAGGCAGCAAGTGAGCATTCTGTCCCTGAAGTTGGTGGGTTGAAAGCAGAAAAAAAATGCTGTGCATGTGCAAGAATTTGAGTGACTATGACAAGGGAAAATTGTAATGGCTAGACAACTGGGTCAGAACACCTCCAGAACTTAAGCTCTTGTGCAGGGGCGGACTGACCACTTGGAAACTCGGGCACTGCCCGAGGGCCCGGGGTCAGTAGGGGGCCCCATGAGATACCCCTGGTACCTTTTTCATAGGCTTTTTTGAGTTTGGGCAAGGACACAGGGGCCCCATGATCCCCTATTGCCCGGGGGCCCCATGAGTTGACAGTCCACCCCTGCTCTTGTGGGATTTTCCCAGTATGGAATGGTGAGGATGGACCAAAAGTGGTCCAAGGAAGGAAAACTGGCAACCCAGCAACAGTGTCATGGGCAGCCAAGGCTCACTGATGCACATGGGGAACGAAGGCTGGCCTCTGTAGTCCGATCCAATAAAAGCGCTACTGTAGATCAAATTCCTGAAAAAGTTAATGCTGGTTCTGACAGAAAGGACAGTTTGTTGTGTATAGGGCTGTATAGCTGCAGATCGATCAGTGTTCCCATGCTGACCTGTGCCCACAGGCAAAAGCACCTACAATGAGCATCAGAACTAAATCATGAAGCAATGGAAGAAGGCGGCCTGGTCTGCTGAATTCAAGAATAGTTTGAGGAACACACCGAGTTTTTTATCCGGATCTCAATTTAATTGAGCATCCGTGGAATGTGCTCATAAAACAAGTCCAATCCATGGATGGGCTTCACTTTGCAACTTACAGGGCTCAAAAGATTTGCTACTGAAGGCTTGGTACCAGATACCAGAGCATGCCTACATAGGTCTAGTGGTGTCCATTTCTCAACAGGTTATGGTGGGATTGTCTAAATGTTATGGCTGATCGGTGTATGTGTATATATATATATATATATATATATATACACACAAAATAACATGTTGTGCTTCTGCTCTTCGTACCAGAATAGCTACATGAGTGCATACGTGTATAGACAGTACCGACTGGCTGCCTTGAAAACAGCAGATATTACTCATAAATGTTTAATAAGCATCTGAAACAGTCAAGCTGACATTTGTCCAAAATTAGACTCTCATCACAAATATATTGCGAGTCACTGCTGGCAGGATTGTGAACAGGGTGTGCTTACCACCTAGGTTTCTCACATAGTCATGGGTGAGGGGTTGCAGGGTTCATGGCTGATGTGAGAAAACTAATTTTTTTGTTTTCTCAGAATCCCAAATCATTCTGTTCTGAGTCCTGGAACCCAGAGGCTTTATAGAGCTTTGGGAGAGAGAAAAACCTTTATATCTATACAACTTTAAATTTTAATATTAAATTAACTTTTCTGTATGATCTTATAGAGATTAATTTTCTTGATTTGACTCTAATCAATAATGAGACGAATATTATCACTAAAACTTATTTTAAAAGCACAGATAGAAATAGCTTTTTACCTACGGACAGCTGCCACCATCCTATGTGGCTGAATAATATACCCAAAGGACAATTCCTCAGGATACAGAGAAATTGTGCAAATATTGATGATTATTACTGTCAAGCAGATGACCTTAAAAACTGTTTTTTAGAAAAAGGTTATGACGCTATAACTCCTAGATTGTAAGCTCGAAAGAGCAGGGCCCTCAATCCCCTCATGTTTTGCATTGTATTGGTATTGTTCTGTCACATGTTCTGTCCCCCTTTGTAATCTACAGCGCTGAGCGAACTATTGGCGCTTTATAAATACTGTATAATAATAATACTATTAAAGAAGTTTGAGCTAAAAATAGATCAGATTTGCTCACGTCAGAGAAAAACATAAGGTCAGAACATTTTTACCCCTTCATTACGAATTTTTCATATCAACATAAAGAGGTGGCGAAAATCATAAAAAAAGAATTGGGCAATTCTAAAAAATCACCCAATCCTAGATGATATTTTGCCTGACCATCCAGAGATTACCTTTCGAAAAGCCCCTTCCCTCAAGCATAAGTTGGCACCTATTGTGGTAGATCCGCCTAAGAGTTTATCATTTTCCTTTGGGTTAAAAGGTTTTTTTTCCATGCAACAGATGTATGTCCTGTCAGTACAATGGCTCCCATAAGAAAATGATAGCAGATTTTAAATCTAACATAACAGGTACATTTTATAATATTGACTCTCCCATGTGGTGTATTTACTTGAATGTCCATGTAAGAAGCAGTACATTGGCAGAACCACAAGGAGAATAAGAGATGGGCTGAGGGAGCACATTTATAACATCAAGAGGGGTTTCAAGGAGCATTCTCTCTCCAAACACTTTAGAGATCATCATTGTAGAGATCCCACTAATTTGAAATTTGTAGGAATTGACCTTATCAAACCGCAATGGAAGGGTGGCCATAAACGGAGGGCGGGCTCACAATTAGAGACCAAGTGGCTTATCGAATTAAGATCCCTTTCTCTAAATGGCCTTAATATTGATTTAGACAAACTGTTTTATAGATAATAGTTAAATACTGTCCCTCTTCTAAGTTTCCCTCTTTTATTCTGGGCCCTATCTGTGTTTTTACCCTTTCACCATCCTTTATTAGCAAACACCTCTTTTACTTTGCATATTTTATTATTTTATACATGTGTATTTTATATATGTTTATACATATGTATTCCTATGCGTGTATATGTCCCTTATCTTTATTAAGATTTTGGTTTGGATACGTTTGATTTATTTTATATATTTTTCTGTATTTTATCCATTGGAATAGGGTTTCAATATCATTCATATGTCTTATTAGTTTATTTTTAGCCCTACTTCTTAATGGATACTCTGTTGCAATTTATGCATTTTTATATTTTTTATAGATTTTTAATATATTTCATATTAATATTGGTCTAGTCTTCATGCTCACAAATTCTAGTGTTTTTAGGGATTTATTGTCATAGTTCTATGTCTTATATATCTATTTGGAATTACATGTATTATCTGATTGTTTTTTAACCTGCATATCTATATTGTTGTTTTTTCTTATGCCTTAGCACTCAATTTTAAAAAATGTTTTCATTTTAAATATTTCTTATATATGTAATGTAACTATTGACCAGTAGGCTTTTATCAATTAACCTTTCCATTCATCACGCTATATCAGCTGGGACTTGTAGTCCGTCTACTTGTCTGACAAGGAATGCCGCTGTGTTAAATCCACAATTATATGGAGACTGTTTCAGTCTCTATTGGTCTTCAATAAAATGGCAGCAGTCAAATGCATGACCCTCTATTTGATTGGCCTTCAATAATATGGCGGTCAGTCTTCATTGTTTATCTGACAATTTTTATGTCCCCGAGCACTTTCCTCTGTTTGTGCTATTATACTAATTAAATACAGTTGCAAGAAAAAGTATGTGAACCCCTTGGGATTCCGTGGAGTTTTGCATGAATTGGGCATAAAATGTGCTCTGAACGTCATCTAAGTCACAACAATAGAAGAACACAGTCTGCTGAACATAATACTACACAAACATTAGATGTTGCCATGGTTTAATTGCACATAACATGTAAACATTCACAGTGCAGGGAGGAAAAAGTATGTGAACCTTTGGACTTAATAACTGGTTGACCCTCTTTTGGCAGCAATAACCTCAACCAAACATTTCCTGTAGTTACAGATCAGACCTGCACAACGATCTGGAGTCATTTTGGACCACTCCTCTTCACAAAACTGTTTCAGTGTAGCAATATTCTTGGAATGTCTGGTGTGAATCGCTCTCTTAAGGTCATGCCACAGCATTTCAATCAGGTTGAGGTCAGGACTCTGACTGGGCCACTCCAGAAGGTGTATTCTGTGCTGTTGCCGCCATTGTTTTGTTGAATTACTTGTATGCTTTGGGTCATTGTCCTGTTGCATCACCCATCCTCTGCGGAGCTTCAGTTGGCGGACAGATGGTCGTACGTTTTCCTGCAAAATGTCTTGATAAACTCTGGAATTCATTTTCCCATCAATGACAACAATCCGTCCAGGCCCTGAGGCAGCAAAGCAGCCCCAAACCATGATGCTCCCTCCGCCATGTTTCACAGTGGGGATGAGGTTTTGATGTTGGTGTGCTGTGCCTTTTTTTTCTCCACACATAGTGTTGTGTGTTCTTCCCAAACAACTCAATCTTGGTTTCATCTGTCCACAGTATATTTTGCCAGTAGTGCTGTGGAACATCCAGGTGCTCTTTTGCAAACTTCAATCGTGCTGCAATCTTCTTTTTGGACAGCAATGGCTTCCTCCGTGGTGTCCTCCCATGTACTCCATTCTTGTTTAATGTTTTCCTTATTGTACATGTGTCAACAAAAATGTTAGCATGTGCCAGAGATTTCTGTAGGTCTTTAGCTGACACTCCGGGATTCTTCTTTACCTCATGCAGCATTCTGCGCTGTGCTCTTGCAGTCATTTTTACAGGACGACCACCCCTAGGGAGAGTAGCAACAGTGCTAAACTTTCTCCATTTGTAGACAGTCTGTCTTACCGTGGACACATGAATATCAAGGCTTTTGGAGATACTTTTGTAACCCTTTCTAGCTTCATGCAAGTCAACAATTCTTGATGGTAGGTCTTCTGAGAGCTCTTTTCTGCGAGGCATGGTTCACATCAGACGGTGCTTCTTGAAACCAGTAAACCCAAAACAGGTGTGTGTTTTTTAAGGGCAGGACAGCTGTCAGCAACACATCCAATATCATCACACTGATTGGAGTCAAGGTTGGCTCACTCCTGGCTCCAATTAGCTCTGGGAGAAGTCATTAAGCTAGGGCCTCACATACTTTTTCCTCCCTGCACTGTGAATGTTTACATGTTATGTGCAATTAAACCATGGCAACATCTAATGTTTGTGTAGTATTATGTTCAGCAGACTGTGTTCTTCTATTGTTGTGACTTAGATGACGTTCAGAGCACATTTTATGCCCAATTCATGCAAAACTCCATGTAATCCCAAGGGGGTCACATACTTTTTCTTGCAACTGTATATAGCTAACTGGTCAATGTTTGCATCACCGGCTGTACTTACCAAAGGGATATGGACGTATTGCCCTTCCCTCTGGTCCATCCCCCTTGCGCATGCGCTGTGCGGTATCATGGCGCTTGTTCGCGCATGCGTGGGGCACTATTTAAGCTTGGACGTCTTCATGGTAGGCTCATCCCTTTGATAACGTGCTGGTGCATGAAACACATCAGGGAGGAGCCTACCAGAGTGACCTCACGCCGCAGACGGCCGGCGGCCATTTTACTTGTGCTTTTTTTTACATGTGAGTGCTTTCCATTTCCCTACTCTGCTGGATTCTAAATAAAAAACTACACTATCAGTACCTATCTGTCTCTGGCTTGTTATATGCGAGCCCCTAAGGTGGAGATTTCCCCCAACTTCTGATGCTTCTGATCTGGTGGTCTAACGCTTACCTGGAGCTGTCCCTGGGAGCAGAGAGTGTCCTCTGAGGGTGTGGTGTTGCCTTGTGTGCCTAATGACCCTGCAGCCCTTGCCTTGACCCAGATGACCACTGGTGGATATATACCTTTTGCACTTCTGGTGAGTGCATTCATATTACTGGCCCTTGCCATAGAGATCACCAGCACGGATCACCATTATATTTGGACTTGATTTGGATTTTCTACTTACTATGCACTACAGTCACTTTATATTTATTGATTTTATTTGATACGTCACTAACGTGACGATTCACCACTATACCACTTTATAGCGCTGTATAAGTGCCCACTTCTTACAATTTATCATTATTGTTGTTCATTATTTTCTAGCGCTGCATTTATATTATACTGGATTATTTGGAGGTCTAGAGGTTAACCTTGTATGTCAGCTGCTTTTTTGATCTTGCGCTCGCATACATCTTTATTATATACCTGTATGTGAGCCAACTGATGCTCAGAACTCTCTCACTGCTGCAGGAGCCTGCTGCTGTGTGAAAAGACCGATTGCTGATAAAACACTAAAAACATACAAAGTTGCCTGTCTGTGTTGGGGGCATTCTGTTAGTCAGGAACTGACATGAGTTTTGTTAGTGGATAGTACAAGTAGATGTCTAAAGTGTTCCATAGCTGTGTGGGATCCTAGAATGACAACAGTCTCAATTCACAAAGTGGTATCTACCACTTTAAGAATTGCAGTAAAATACCTCTAAGCATTTTTCTATTTTTTTTGCAATTCACTATAAAACGCTACTAAAAATACCACATGAGCTATTTTATGAAGTGATGCAGTATTTTAGTAGTGCAAACTAGTGGCAATTTAACATTGGCAGCAGCTGGTGTCATTAACAACTAGTAAACAACATGGTTGTCATGGAGCGGGTGGCTGCTGGTGTCCTCAACAACCAGTAAATATCATGACAGGCGAGCTGCAGCTATGGGAACATGTTAAAAACTGCATTCATTTATTTATTTCCTTTAGCGAATTGAATTTAACACTGTTGTATGTGGTACTTACCGAGCGTTTTTGCTTTTAAAGGTAAATACTGCATAAAGGGATAGCAGATTGACATTTTCATTGCCGCATGCGATATTTGGGGAAAAAAGTGACAAAATGCTGTATGTATGGTCTTCTTTAGAATACAGAATAATACAGCCTTACTAGCACAAGAAGACAGCTACCTAACAACCTGTAGATTCTTAAGGAACTTATGTTTACCCATAGATATCAAGGACTCCGATGAATGAACTTTGTTTGGCAGATGACAGTAGGGCTTTGTTGACATGACAGACTATCCAGTTAAAGAGGTTTGCGTAGATATGTTTCGACAGGGCATCTCTAGCATTGGTAGATTGCAGTCGATTGAGTGGTTTGATAAAGGTCTCAGTGGCCGTTACAAGCTTCCGATGGCAGAGCCAGTGCGACATCTCTTCATAATCCACTCCCATTAGATCACAAAATATGATCAGAGGTCCATGCTTTGGCTGCAACACAAGTAAAATGTCACTTTAAGAACTAGTAATTCATGTCTTACACTAAATCTCCAATCCACAAAGAAACAATTTAGAATAATAAATGATACTCAAAAAAAAAAAAGGGGGGGGGGGGTAAATTACCAGCATTACACAGAACATGGCCTTTTAGGCCTATTTCACATGGGTCCAATCAGAACATGAATACCACAAAAGTGACTGCCATACCATCCTGGCTGTGATTTAGCAGGGGATCTGTTCACGGATCCCCTGCTGAGCACACAATACCAGTGTGAAAAGACCCTTAAAGTGGTTCTAAACCTCAGACATGAAATATCTATAACGGGGGTCAGCAACCCGCAGATCAGGGCCAGGTAAAACGGTAGATCGCTGTCTGAGTTTGCTGACACACCATCCCAGTGCATCAGAGTGCAATGCAGAGGGACTTGTAAAGTTGGAGCTGTAGTAGGGAGCAAAAGCCACATAAGTCGATGCCTCCTCTGTAGTGCTGGCTCCTGTCCCATGTGGAGTGATACCAACTGCACTCCACCTCTTATCCCAGCTAGTGGTCTCCAGAGTAGTGCCAGCAGCAGAAAAGAAGAGATCTTCATGTCAGTGTGAAGCAATACACTGGATTTAATAGTATATGGCTGCTTTCACACTGATGTGCTGCGGTTTACCCACACCATGGGTGCAATGCAGTGTACCTGCAGCTTTCCTTCAGGTTTGCTGCTCTTAGCCTTAGACTTCTATTATACCCTGCGAGTTTGATACACTTTCTGGACTCGCGCCAAAATTCCTGTATGCAGGCGTTTTGGTGCAGTTTCAGAAAGTGCACCATACCTGCAGGATATATAAGTAGTCTATGTTCCTGAAATTTCATTGCAGCAACTCAAAATGGTACTCAGTAGTTCGTATGGCCCCCACGTGCTTGTTTGCATGCCTGACAACGTCGGGGCATGCTCCTAATGAGACGACAGATGGTATCCTGGGGTATTTCCTCCCAGATCTAGACCAGGGCATCACTGAGCTCCTGGACAGTCTGAAGTGCAACCTGGCGGTGTCTGATGGACTGAAACATGTTTTATTAGATTTAGGTCAGGCGAGCATGGGGGCCATTCAATGGTATCAATTCTTTCATCCTCCAGGAACTGGCTGCATACTCTTGCCACATGGGGCCTGGCATTATTGTGCACAGGAGGAACCCAGGACCCACTGCACCAGCGTAGGGTCTGACAATGAGTACAAGGATTTCATCCCAATAGGTAACAGCAGTCAGGGTGCCATTGTCTAGCCTGCAGAGGTCTGTGTGTCCCTCCATGGATATGCCTCCCCAGACCATCACTGACCCACCACCAAAACAGTCATGCTGAACGATGTTACAGGCAGCATAATGTTCTCCATGACTTCTCCAGACTCTTTCAGTTCTGTCACATGTGCTCAGGGTGACCCTGCTCTCATCTGGGAAAAGCACAGTTCGCCAGTGGCGGATTTGTCAGTTCTGGAGTTAAATGGCAAATGCCAATCGAGCTCTATGGTGCTGGGCAGTGAGCACAGGGCCCACTAGAGGATGTCGGGCCCTCAGGCTACCCTCGTGAAGTCTGTTTCTGATTGTTTGGTCTGAGAAATTCACACCAGTGGCCTGCTGGAGGTCATTTTGTAGGGCTCTGGCAGTGCTCATCCTGTTCCTCCTTGCACAAAGGAGCAGATAACAGTCCTGCTGATAGGTTAAGGACCTTCTACAGCTCTGTCCAGCTCTCCTAGAGTAATTGCCAGTATCCTGGAATCTCCGCCATGCGCTTGAGATTTTACTGATGTATCACATGGGAGAGAGAGGAAAACGCTCTCTATCATTAAAAGTAGAGCAGATTAAAGCATAATAGGTTTCTACATATATACAGTATGTGACTATGATTAGACCGATATCGTCAATATGGTTTTAGAAGTATCTACACTATTTCATGGCATCTGTGCTTGGGAAAAGCCATAACTACTAACATATACATCCTTTTTTTTAATTTTTATGAGTAAAAAAGTGACAATGCTTTACTATTCTATTGTCTTTAGTTTAAGCGCTGAGCAAACTGTTGGCGCTATATAAATCCTGTATTATAATAATAAATAGTCAGAGTCCCTTCATTTAAATTACTATATACTGAATACTTCATCCTTTGAGCGAGTATATCCTTTAACTTTCTTCCTGCAATCATTTAGCAAGGATGTTGATTAATTTGGAAAAGCGACACTGTTTTGCCATTATATGGTACATATATGCACAGAAATGTAGACTTACAGTAATTGAACAACTGTCTGCATCTCGAGATTTAAATTCCACATTTCCCAAGTGAAGTATAGAAGCTAAAATTCTAAAGATTCCCAACTGGTACTGGTCACCAATACCTGCAAACAAATATACAGCACAGTTCAACATAATTTACAGCTCACGAGAAAAAAACAAACAGGCAGCATGTCAGATGAAGTAAGAGCTATAAAAATGTACATTACCTAATAGTGCACAGGCTTGCCGAGTATTTCTTAGTTCTTTTGCGTCATCAACTCCATCAATCACTGGGCTTCTTCCTTGCTTTGTGTAATGGAAACTGTTGGCACTCCCTATGCATAGAGATAGTAACTCAATTTATTTTTAAAGTCACAATAACCTCAACAGAGAAAAAAAACTGTCATACAAGCCCTCAAACTAATACATTTTGGCTAATTCAAAAGATACAGTAAAGCACAATGTTGACGTCCAAAGGAACCAATCAGAAATAAGCTTTTAGCACAGGCGTATAGGTAGACCAATGAGTGCTGACCTTTCTATATTTCTTGTTGGGTTACTGTCACCAATACTACTAAAGTTGTGTAATTAACATAAAGAGCACATTTTTCACCATTTGCTGTGTATATGAACTTATGTTATCCAGTTCTTATAAATAAAAGCTGATATTAAAAGTGGATGTAAACCTTAGACAGGAAATATGGACGAAGCCTATTCCTCTGTAGTGTGTATTTGTGTGTGTGTATTATATATATATATATATATATATATATATACACATATATACACATATATACACACACACACATACATACATACATACATACTGTACATATGCCCAAACACACGTGATTTTGCGCAGCCCTGCCGTCTTGTAGCAGTAGTTCTGCTATAGGGCGGTCGAGAAGCGGTTAAGGTTGCCCACCTTGGCTCTATAGTGTGTACTTGAATTAAAGTGTTACTAAATCAGTCTGTATATGCAGTAAAGCATGATTGTTATGCTCACTGTGGGATTAATTCTCCACATTGTGTAAAAAGGATGTTTGATACTGACTTCTCTGATCCTCCCCTTCTTCCATTGCCCCCTAAATATCTCCTCATAGAACAGAGGTTTGGAATAACTCTGCACATGCTCAGTTTGGTGTGTATTGTTAGAGAGGGTTTTTTCCTGGGAGATTGCACAAATCAGCACTGCCCAGAGGGTCAGAGGTCACCCATCTCCAAGAGGAGAAGGAAAACTCCTCCTACAAGCTTTAACCAGTGCTTTGCAGTGCTTTGCTGGACACTGACATAAGTCACAAGACTGCTCCAACTGCTGATGAGAAAAGGTATTTTGCAGTTTATATTTACTAAAATAATTGCATTTCCAAGTTCTGTGTACTGTGAGAGATCAGATATAGTGAATGCAGGGTCCTGGGTTTAGTAACACTTTAAGAGCACCAAGCGTCATTTCTGTCTGCTGCTTCGTTCCTCTGCTATCAGCATGAGACACGTCTGACAAGTTTTCCTGACACCATTGGGAAAAATGGTGTAATGGGAGAGACCTCCAGCAGATTGACAGCCTTAGCTCTGTTCCTCTGAGCTGTGTGAAGGGGGGTGTGTCTCTTCCCTCCAATCAACTCTCAGAGCTCTCCTCACTGAGATTTGCGGTGTGTAACTGCAGCTCTCCCCCCTTTTTTTTTTGACTCTCAAACAAGCTTTATAAATTCAGCACTCTGAATGGCTGTAGAGAAAAGACTGCAGGTACAACTTATGTAGGATGATTTGTTTCATCTCTGAGGCCAGTCACTTCACTGGGTATATGTAAGGGTTTACTACCACTTTAAATATCCTCCCTGGGAGACAAAGCTTTGTAACATATCTTGGGAAAAATATCGGGGGGGAAATTCCTAAAACATCAAAAGTATCGGACTGCATAGTAAATCTTATGTTACCATTTGTTTGGCTACAAGAATAGACTGGTTTAGACATAAATCCATGGGCAAACATTAAGCAGCACTTCTTGGCCACATCTTCAACAGTCTGGTCTGAGTCTTTTCAGTCTGCCCATCCAATGATAGGCTCTATCTCTGCAGCAGTTAATAACAATCACAGAGCGAAGGATTTTTTTTTTATTTATTAGAAATCCTAACTGGCTAGTAAACTTGATAAATGAACTTTATTAACATACTGCATGCTTAAGATTCATCAATTTTTTATTTGATGGACAGTAAACTCCACTAGACCAACTCTGCATATGTTCAGGTCCATCTGGACATAACCTGTCCAATTTAATTTACTTGATCAAAACAACTCCACTTTGCCAAAAACTGGAACTCAATCTGGATAACAGTTTTACAGATGTAGATCTAAAGGAAAATATTCCAAATGATCCATGCTTCCCCTATTTGACATTCCTAGCAAGAACAGGATACAAAATCCCAACACAGTGGTGGCCTACAAAGTGGATCTACAGGCAAAACTTTTTTTTTTTTTTTACAATAATTCATTATCTGTATTAAGGTAAAAAAAACAAAACAAAAGAACCTTCCAATGTCTATGCCTCCCCCTAACTCTTACATGTAACCTCTCTCGATCAGCACGTTCCCTGCTGCCAGCCTCGGTCTCTTCTTTTCCTGCATTCACAGGCTTTACTGAGAGTAGAGTGAGCCATAGGCTACTGCTGCTGTCCATCAAATAATATGCAAAGGCCAAAATGTATTCTGCTACATGTTTTTGGTAAAAAAAAATCCCAAGTGTATATTGATTGCTTTGTTATAGTGTCTACAAACTATGGTATAGATACTGCAATTTACGCCATTTGTTTGCTATACAGCACTGTGCTAGTTTAACGGACAATTGCACGCTCATGCAATACGGTACATAAATTAAATTTATGTCCTTTTTTTCACACAAATAGAGCTTTCTTTCGGTAGAATTTGATCGCCTGTGCATATTTTATTTTTTGCGCTATAAAAAAAAAAAAAAGGCTGACAATTTTGAGAAAAAAAAACAATATTTTGGACTTTTTGCTATAAAACATGTCCAGTAAAAAAAAAATTAAAAATCAAATTTCGTCATAAATTTCGGCCAAAATGCATTCTGCGACATGTCTTTGCTCAAAAAAAAACCCAATATGTGTAAATTAATTGGTTTATGTGAAAGTTATAGCGTTTACAAATGGCGGGAAAGATACTGGGATTTTTAATTTTTTTTTATACTAATAATGGCAGCGATCAGCGACTTATGGCGGGACTGTGGGACTGCGGCGGACATTCTGACACTGGGGGGGAACTGACTTGGAGTCACTGACATCCCCAGTGACACCACTACAGTGATCATTGCAGAAAAAAAAAAAACCCACTGACACTGTACTAATGGCAGTGGGGAGGAAGGGGTTAACTTTTTTTATTTACTGAAAGGGTTAACTGTGTGAGGGGAGTGTTTTACTAGGGGGCAGGGGTGTGTACTGCACGGGGACTCTTCTCTCCGGCTCAGCATGTCAGGAGCTGACAGGGAACTGACAGAAAGCAGAGCTACTGCAGCCCTGCTCTCTGTCAGTGGTTTCCGCTAATCGGCGGGACACAGCTGGTAACGAACGGCTGTGACCCGGCGACTGACATCTGCGGCCGTGATCGGCGGGACAGGTAGGGCGGGCGCGCGCCCCCTACCTGTTTTGCAAACACACGTTTTAAAACGTGATTTTGCCCAGCCGTGCTGCCCTGCCGCCTTATTTCTACAGTGGCTGGGCGGCATGTGGTTAATGTTCTTGTTGGCTTTACTTTTTTTCTAGCAACTAGTTTGTGGCCTTAAACTTCACAGGAAATATTGACACTTCTAGTCTATTGGTGCAATGTAGCAGGAAGCACAGTATCTAATTCAGAAGAATGTATTCTCCACGGTCAATGACAGTGAATCTCAACTATATCTACATATCTATTTACTATCAGGGAATTTCTGAGTAGGAGTTCAGACCATTTTAAAAGCAAAATTTAATACCTTATTTCATATAGGTCAGACAAATTGTTAAAAAAATGAAATCCAGCTCCACACAAAACCATTTTTTCAAGCTCAGATACAGAATTGGGGATTTGGTTATAAACGGTTTCAGATCACTGACCTCTCTGTATACCAACTGTGTGATCTCAGAGCCTCAGTCTGCTGATATAAAAAAAAGGGAATGCCACTGCCCTTGAGTACCACAAACTTTGAAAATGAATAAAGAAGCAATGTCGACACTCCAGCACATGCGCATGGGAGTCACAATCGCGGCACAGCGCTCTAAGGGATGGCATGCTCAGTATGCTGTTCTTTCAGTGCGCATGCTCTGGTGACGTCACCAGATGCAGAGCTGTAGAATATCTCCTAAACGGTGCAAGTTTAGGAGATAGTCCTTGTACCTATAGGTAGGCTTTATTATTTGCTTACCTGTAGGTACAAATTTAAAAAATTAGTTTACTACCACTTTAACCACTTGCCTACCAGGCACTTATACCCGCTTCTTTACCAGGCCAATTTTCAGCTTTCAGCGCTGTCGCACTTTGATTGACAATTGCGCTGTCATGCAAGATTGTACCCATATGAAATTTTTATCATTTTTTTCTCACAAATAGAGCTTTCTTTTGGTGGTAATTGCTGCTGGACACTTTACTTTTTGTGCTATAAACAAAAAAAGTGCAAAAAATTTGAAGAAAAAAAAAAAAAGTTTCTTTGTTTCTATTGTAAAATTTTTCAAACAGGTAATTTTTCTCCTTCACTGATGTGCGTTGATGAGGCAGCACTGATGGGCACTAATAGGCGGCACTGATGGGCACTAATGAGGTGGCACTGATAGGCGGCACTAATGAGGTGTCACGGATAAGCGGCACTGATAGACAACACTGATAGGTGGCACTGACTGGCATCACTGCTGGGCACTGACTGGCGGCACTGCTAGGCATTGACTGGCACAACTGCTGGGCGCTGACTGGTCGCACTGACTGGCAGCACTGCTGGGCTGCACTGATGGGCACTGGTGGGTGGCACTGGTGGGCACAAGTGGGTGGCACTGCTGGGCAAAGGTAGGTGGCACTGCTGGGCAAAGGTAGGTAGCACTGCTGGGTGGCACAGGTGGGTGCACTGCTGGACACAGGAGGGTGCACTGATGGGCACAGGTGGGCGCACTGATGGGCACAGGTGGGCGGAACGGGTGGGTGGCACTGCTGGGCACCAATCTTTAGGGCACTGATAATCAGTACCCTGATGATCGCTGCTGATCCCTGCTCTAACAGCAGCGTGAGGAAAGTGCAGCCGAGAACCGGCAATTGCATTTCTCTGTGATCAGCGTGTCATTGGACACGGCTGATCACGTGGTAAAAGGCCGTTGTGATTGGCCTTTTACCACATCACGTGATCGCCGGGGGCGCGCAGGAGAGCGCGTTCTGGGAGGACGTCATATGACGCCCTCCCAGAACTGGCTGGCCGCAATGTAGCTGTCATTTGGCTATCTGCGGTTGGCAAGTAGTTAAGGAGGAATGGCTACCTCCAGGTATACATGTCCTTGATTTATCCACTGCTATAGTATATACTGTGCAGATGCAGATGGCTTGATCCCCAATACCACAGCATACCTTCAGAGGTCTATTGGCATCCATGCCTCAACAGGTCAAGGCTGTTTTGGCAGCAAAATGGGGACCGATTAAACATTAAGTGGGTGGTCATAAACGTATGGCTGATCAGTGTATGCTCCAACATGGAGGCTTTTGTAGAAAAGATTTAGGACTGCACTTTACAAAGGGGCCTTGACCTGGCAGTGGGGCTTCTACATATATCTGCAAATGCTGTGCATCTAAAATGTCTAATTTAATGCAATTATCTTATTTTTTGTGCTGGCTCTGTGGTTAATGTGCTTAAAAAACATTTGTTCTGTTTGTTCTGTGCAAAGCCCTTTCATGTGGACCTTACTCTAGAAGCTAGTAATAAATTGAGGCAGGTGCCATTTTTAAGTATTAAAAACATACCCAGTTTAAGAATGCTGAATTCCGGTAATGACGCTGATGCACACAGTTGATAAAATATATGATAATTTCGCTCCTCATCTGCCTGAAAATAGAAGTAATAACAAAGAGAAAAATAAAGCACCAATATATGGATTAGTGAAAAGCTGACAAGTAGAATTTAGCATTTTGCTTGAAGCAGCCTTAGCAAGCATTAAATCTCATAAAGAAACTGTACATGTGCTAAGCAATACATTCAGACTGAATCAGCACTTGGATGCAGAATTTGAAACATCATACCACTGAGTTCTCAATACCTTGATATACTTGTGCTTTGGGATCAGCTTTATTTTTAAAGTGAGTGTATCAAAATGCTGTCTTGCACCACGCCACCAAATTGTTTTGAAAGAAAAGTATAAAATACTTTATGTACTATTTTCTTTCCCTGCTTAACATTTAATTTTGAAAAAGTTTGAAAATTTTTTGTAGCCTCTGACCAATTCAACTTTCAGAGGTCGTATCAACCTGTATTTACATTTGTGTAACTCACAAAACTGAGCTTTGTACTGACAAGAAGTGGCCATTCTGGTAAATGTGGGACCTGGCATAGCCAAGAACAATGTCAGGATTGATCTTGGGAGACTTACTCAAGAACATAAGGCAGGCCATATAATATACATATTTTTTTTTGTTTAACTGGTGGATTGAACTAAAAAAAAAATGAAGATTCCCCCATTCACTATTTTGAGGTGCATGGGGGGAATCACTCCCGCTGTGCTACTATGTTCTCACTGCGGGGAGCCTTCCCCAGTAGTAGTATTTCTGACTATAAGGGCAGCACTGATCATACAGAAAAAAAACAGTAGGGTGGTTGTACAGAAATCGATTAATAGATTGACTTCTGTACAATCAGGATGCCCATACATGGATCAACATTCGTCTGGTTCCTGCTGAACAGGCCAAATAACGATCCATACAAGAGAAGTTTTATTGCATCGGTCCAACCCCTTACAAGCTCACACAAGGTGAATGGTGCCAACATACAATAATAACAAAATAGAAATCTTCAACAGTGAACCTTGGTATAGTGATAGTCTCGTCCTGTATTCAGATAACACAACAGTCAGCGCAAGTCGGCAATACCAGCCGTCGCAGAACACAGACCTACCTTGAGAAATGAATCCTTTGACATGTGCTAGTGAAGATTCTTCTTTATTACTCAATGGCCAGGACTTCTTTCCTACCATGGGCAGGATTTCACTAAAAAGAACGCTCTATAGAAAGCTTCAACAGACATAGGGGCATAAAATATATGATAAATTACCCGTGATCCCTTCCTTCTGGAATTTCTAACTACTGCCCTACTGTGAGAGTGACAATGCCTATCGGTGTGGGATAGGATGTAATATTAAGGGCAAAGTTCATCTATTTTTTTTAAATATTAATTGCACATTCTTGCAGGTTAATAAAATGTGCATTTATTTATTTATTTTAACTCTGCAGCCTGTAAGGCTGGGATGCTCCACCTGTGGCCCTCAGAGCCCTCTGAATTGCCCCTCAAGCTCAAACCAGAGAAGTGTATGTCTACTATATCCTACAGGTTTGGTGCGCTTTCAGAAAGTGCACTGCACCCACAAGATATAATAGAAGTCTATGGAAAATTGCAGCTAACCTGCAGGAAAGCCGCAACTGCACTGTGCTGCGCCTATGTTATGGGTAAACTGCAGCACATCAGTGTGAAAGCAGCCTTAGAGGGGGCTCAGGACAATAAGGGCTTGTTTATATTTGCGGTTGGGGGGGGCAGTAAAACCCCATAGTTGAAATGTGTTTTTACTACACACCCTCATCCCCCCAAACCACTGTTGTAGTGTCAGGGGACACAATGGTGATTCTGCCCCATGCCACAGGGGGCCTGTGAGGCCTCTCTGTCACATTCTCTTTTATAACTGGACAGGAGGGGTGGTGGGAGGAGCTTATATGGGAACCAATCCTCTCCATTTTCCTCCTGCAACCGTTAAAAGATGGCTTCTCCTCCACTCCCTCCTGCTGGCATTCAGAGGCTGCAGGAGGAAAAAGTTCATTATGCTATTCAAAATAAAAAATTCGAAATTCTGAATCATTTCATTGGGCCCGTGACTGATTACCAAATCACTTTGTTTTGCAGTCACTCAGCCAGTCCAGGCTGGGGAAAGATCTTGACTTCAAAGTCTACATACACCCCAGAGTCTGGAGCAACACCTGGGTCAGCCTCTCAGTGATCCGCTGAGAGCCTGAGCCAGCCGCTCCCACCCCCTCCACAGCCCAGTGCTCCAGTGAGAGCTGGGGGGGGCAGAGCAGACAGAAGTCACTGCTCTCTGCTCAGAGCGAAGAGAACTCAGCGATTGTGATTGCCGAGGTCTAACCCTTAGAGCTGATGGGGGACAGATGCAGCTAGGTATCTATGAATGGGGGGGAGCCCTACTTTAAGTGGCCCTCGCTCTTCAAAAGGTTGAACACCCCTACTGTAAGGCATTGCACCCATGATAAGCAGAATGTGGGAGCAATGCCAGGATCCTGCAGGCACTCAGTACAGCTGTATGGGCAGACAGTTACTGAATTGCAGGAAGAATCAATGAATGAGAGTGCTCTCCAGCCATTGGCTGAAAGCACTGATCAAATGCTGGTTCTTCAGCAAGACCATTCAAACGAATCTGGTCTTTAGACTGGCTTCTGTTGAACAGAGAGCGGTACACATGTACCAAAAGTTAGCTGGTTTGTACTGGGCTTAAACTGAATTTACTATACAGGCAACATGTTTATATTGACTTTGGTAAGTAGGCCAACAGAGCTTTATTCTTATTAGAGTCATTCTTTGCATTGCACTGTAAACAAATAAAAATCAAAGCTATGACAAGGCCACTTTCTTTAATGTCCCAAAGGTGTACTTACTTGAAAAACCACACGAGATTTCTCTAGTAAATATGTCCTCATGTGAGCACCAATAATCCGAAACCTCTTATCAAATCCAATTTCTATGTACTTTCCAAAGCGACTGCTGTTATCATTTCTAGTAGTCTTTGCATTCCCTATGGCCTAGGAAAGAGAGAAGATCAATGAAGTCAGTAAAATATGTTAAATAAAAACCCCTGATATTATTATCATTATTACCACCACTATTCACATACCATGGTTAAATGCCATTCTAAAAAGGAGTCAAATCAACTAAAGCTGGCCAAAAACACGACTGTCGCCTGCTGTAGACAACTTTGGCTAAACTGGCTGACAATTTTCAGTCTTTGGTCATTAGCGGACAGTTGACATGTGTTGCCCTTCCGTGGGCTCCTTGCTGTGAAGGCCAGTTTTAGATTGGGGCAGCGGCCATTTTTTGTCCTGCTGAATTGTTGGTGAGGGGGCGCACTGGACACCTTAGCTGCCATTTTGCTACATGCTGGGTGTCCAATGAGCTCCTATACCTTTATGGAGGGTTGGGCTCCCTCAGGTCCACCTGCCCTTGGTCTATCCATTAAATACATGTGCCTCTACTATGGGCACTCTCAAAAGTTTGTAGAATTAGGAATTACAGAACATCAGGGTGCCATGAGGAGGCTCTGTAGCTTATGCATGTATTTGCAAATATGTGCTAACTAAACCCCTGTTGTTAACGCATGCTGTTAGGAAGGTTAATTCGACTTGTTTGCAGGCTGGCTGGCAAGTTGAGCCTGGAATTTTTCTTTTTTGTTGTTTGATATGCGTCACCCTTCGGTGGGCCCCTTGCTGTGAAGGCCAGTTATAGACTGGGGCAGCAGCCATTTTTGAGTCATTAGCAGAAACACAAGGATGACTAGTCTCATCAGGAAACATCAAATAAGTCAAAACCTTGTTCAACTACTACGGTTTACTCCATCCCACTCCATATATTTAAATAGGAGTGCTTTGGTAAACTCCAACATGGATATTTATGCTCAAAGGCCCGAAAACGGCCTCTGCACACCTGAATGTCCTTCTAAAGTCCATGTCCGATAACTTCACAAGTACAAACATTTACACAGATGCTCAATTTTCCCCAACATTCAATTAGAATGGAAAAAATACTAAATATAGTCTATGAAAGTGTATATCTGGGCACAATAAAAAATAAAATTCAGTACATTGCTAAAGTACATGCACATTTCCACTCATCTTGTGCTCCTTTAAAAATGCTGCTAACACAGAAATATACTTGTGAATTCCAGCGAGCTATCTGCCTTTAGGAAACAGACAACACAGTGCCCTTGCTGCACTGAGATCCCAAGCAGTGTTTTCAGTCTTGTTGGACTACAGAGTCCCACCCCCCACCTTCCCTAATGCATAGTACACACAATGAGAATATCGGACGAATGATCATCCATTTTTTTTTTTTTTTGGATGTTAGTCTCATATCAAGAATGAATCTTTTGCTAGAGTTACGAAAATACTCGTAAGACAGATTAGAGCTTCCTACGATGATGTAATATATTGTATGGTATTCTTTAGTTTCGGAGCATGTGGGGGTCTTGGTTACTCAATTTTTTATGAATACTGTACTGATTAAAACTAAAATAATTTGTTCTGTTATCTTCCGAGAACATTTTTTTGTGCTTGTTCCTTTAGATCAGCCTCTCAACCAGGGTGCCTTGAGGTTTCTTCAGGGGTGCCTTGGCAGAATGTCCAAAAATTTTCCAAAACTTGTATACAAGCCAGTGGGTGGAACAAGCCTAACTTTTAGTTACACAAAGTCACAGGTTATCATTGTGCACCATTACGACCTTCTAGCCGGCGGCATCCCGACAACCAATGACATCATCAATTGATAAGGAGGATGACAGCTGCCTGCACAGCATCCTAGTTTTACCCTCCCCTGCCCCTCTCCATCAGTGCTGGGGTCACATTAGCTCAGTGATGGAGAAAAACTGAGGGTGAATAAATCACCTCTAATGTTGGGTGTGCTATGTGTGTGGAGGTTGCTGCATTATATATAACTGTTAGAATAGTTTTTCACATTTTAGAATGGGGTGCCTCAAGACTGTCCATAATTTTAAAGGGTGCCTCAGGACAGTCCATAATTTTAAAGGGAGCCTCAGGACTGCCCATAATTTTAAAGGGTGCCTCAGGACTGTCCATAATTTTAAAGGGTGCCTCGGGACTGTCCATAATTCTAAAGGGTGCCTTGGGACTGTCCATAATTTTAAAGGGTGCCTCGGAACTAGCCATAATTTTAAAGGGTGCCTCGGAACTGGCCATAATTTTAAAGGTGCCTCGGGACTGTCCATACTTTTAAAGGATGCCTCGGGACTGGCCATAATTTTAAAGGGTGCCTCGGGGCGGTCCATAGTTTTAAAGGGTGCCTCGGGACTGGCCATAATTTTAAAGGGTGCCTTGACTAAAAAAAAAAGGTGGAGAAACACTGCTTTAGATAATTTTGCATGAAATGCCTGATTTTCTCATCATGTGTACTAGGCTTTAGGTTTGAAGAAGCACTTTATTATGAAATGTGCATACAATGCAGGAGAGAGCTGTACTGCATGTGGTTTGCATACTGAAATTTGCTTAAATATAATAGACTATTCACACTACTGTATCCTATTATAGAGCAGACAATCTCTAATAAGGGATTCCTATTGCCTTTGCTTTCTTTTATTTCTACCGTCATCAGGCATACAACTGAGCAATGTACTACTGTTTATGATCGTATATTTACAAAGTGAACTAGGATCATATGGGCTATATCAGAGGTGGAGACCGTATTTCTAAGGATGCTTGATCATACCACAAACTACCGTAACCGTTACCGCTTCAGGCTCTGCTCATTTCACCAAAATGTTAACACTAGGGGGCAGAATTCAGGCTTTCTATTCTGTGCCTAGGCTGTCTACTTCCATACACAATGTACTGACATGACAAGAAAACACATGAGGTTTTCTCAGCTTTATCGGGTTGGTGGAGAGATTATACCTTTGAATATTTCTTATCTTTCATTGGATTCAAAATAAAATCACCCAGCATTAAAGTGCTCTGTGTTGCAAATTAAGTGACAGCCAACAAAATGTATTCAGGTAACTGAGAGATTAAACATCTTATTTGTTCTTTTTTGACATTTCTAGTTTCTCAGTTGTTATGGCTGTTTCATGTGAGACTTTTCCTGCATGACCTGTACACTATATTGTACTATCTATTAATATACCATCTCTAGGTCATACTATTCCACAATCTTACACTTATTTGTACTTTTTTCATTAAACAAAAAAATAAAGGTAAAAAATATCTAAATTTTTTTTAAAGTGATATTGTCCTTATTTTGTAAACGCGAACTCAACATTTTGGACAATATTACACCCATATTTAGGGCTCTGTCCATAAAGTTGTGCCATTTATTTTCAGGCTCATATGCAAAAAAATAAACAATACATTCCATTTTAAATATATGTGTATTTATTATTTTTTGCAAAAGGTGAACTTAGCCTACAGGACACTTACACCCCCTTCCTGTCCAGGCTAATTTCCAGCTTTCAGCGCTGTGGCACTTTGAATGACAATTGCGCGATCATGCAACACTGTATCCATATGAAATTTTTATCTTTTTTTGTGACAGATAGAGCTTTATTTTGGTGGTATTTAATCACCTCTGGGTTTATTTTTTCACTGACTGGCACTGATCAAACATCCTCATCACACAATGCGGACGATTAACCTGTCAGGTTCCAGAGTGAGTATAACAAGCATGCTTTAGTGCATATACAGACTGATTTTACTGTTGTGGGTTTAGTAACACTTAAAACAAAAAGAAGCATTAAGTCTTAAGTACTACTTTGTTATGAATGTTTTTATAATCATACTATAGGCTGATAAATATTAAACTAAATCAGTATGTGTATACACATATACACACATATATATATATACACACATACATACACACACATATATACATACACACACACGTGTCTCATTTACTTACTATACTTATATTACTTACCTATATATTTTTTTTACTTTTTCACATGCTCCCAATTCAAAATAATTTTTTTAACCTCTTGCACACTCAAGATTAACTAACTGGCTTATAGGCTGATGTATTACATTTAAATCATATCCTCCCTTTTGTTTCCCAGTGAAATGAGCCTAAAATTCCCCAAGCCCACTGGAGGTGAAAGTACAGCTCTCCTTTCAACTATCAGCTTAATTGCAGTATACTGTCACTTGAGTGTCACAATGCAACTCAAACATTTATTTAAACATGTATTTAGAGGATAATAATACACCTAATGTATAATTGCCATCTCATATTAATGACAAGCTGTGGTTTGTGTAGAAAAACAATGTATATGTATATGGAAGTCACACTTACTACTGGTTGCCTTTGACAGTGATCAGGAAGAAAAGGCTATAGTAGCTGAATAACAGCACTGCAAAAAAGGTTCAGCTGCCAACATCATATAAAATGTAATTAATGTAACTAAGCACATTATTTACCCGGGGAATTGTAGTATAATAATAGGCAGCGCCCTCCTTTTTTACAGACTCAAGATGGGATAATGACTTTCTATGTCTAGAACATGTCTATTCACATGATGACTGGCCTGCATGGAAGATCAGCTATGGAAATATATTGTTCTCTATACAGCATCTGCAAGAAAGTAGGTTGTGTTCTCCCACATCTTGACGTCTGTAATGTGACAGGATTGTGTACAAACACTGCAAGCTGAAAGCATCACGTAGACACTATAAAAAAAAAAAAAAGACTTCCTTGTAACATCCATTCCTTTCCAAAGTTGAGTTCTTTTAAACCCAAAAGCTACAGAGGTATATTAGGTGGAGTGTTAAAATAAATGATATATTAGGATTACACGATTAGCCCTGGTTCACAGAAAATGCAACTTTGAAATCGTACTACTTCACTTGAAGCAGCGCAATTTCAAAGCTGCAGATCAGTTTGTACCTCCGATTTCACTGCAGCTTGCAACTTCATTTAACAGAAGTTATTGCAATGAAATCTGAAAAAAAAGTAATGCAGGAATTATGTTTGATTGCATTGATTAAGTCCGTGCCATAGAAACACATTAGATGCAACTTCCGGTGTGATTTGTTATAATTGACACGTATTTGACACCCAAGACCATTAATACATCTCTAAGCTGACTACCGTGAAAAGGAAAAGATAGTGAAGTCATTCAAAAAGTTATATTATATCAAAAAATTATAATATTCAGCCAGGTAGTCAACGACGTGCCTAAAACTGTCTGAATATTATGATTTTTATTATACAATATAAAGTTTTGTATGACTTCACAATAATGTTATATTTGTGGATATTGCAGAATATATTTGAATTAAAGTTCAGATTTAACAAGAACTTTTAGAGCCTACATGCTCCAAGCTCAGCAATCCTGAACTTTAAAAGATACTAAAGGTCTGGAACATTCATAAAAAAAAAACACAAACACAAATGGTAGTATATGAATTAATTCTATAAACACAATTTTTGGACGGAGTAGAAAGAGTTAGAAGGTTTTATCAGGTTTATGTGTAGGCTCTTTGCATCCTGGGGAGATTTCTTACTCACCTGTCCTGGTGATTCGAAATGTGAGAAAACTCCCCAGTGAGTTTTGGTTGGTGTTGGACTATAAAGTATAAGTATATATGATTCCCCACCCCCCTGGCCTTATATACTGATCTGTCCACAATCTTCTGAAATCCAAGCTGTGCAGCCTGCTACAACGCTCCAGGGAGGTTCTGAAGTCTTCTGCACATGCTTGGACAAAACCTATTAATTTATATAGAGAGGACATCTATCACTGGGGCACAGGATTTGTGCCCTCTTCATTGGAACAAATAGGATATGAACCTGGCAGGACCCTGGACAGGGGAGTATAAGACTTTAGGAAGCGTGTGTGTGTGTGTGTGGGGGGGGGGGGTAATAATAGAAAAAATATTTTTCCAAATACATATTCAATACATGAGAAAGGATTCGTAGAGCACTATGGGCCATCCAAAGACAGCCCAGCACAGCTGCTTGCTTTTAGGCACAATTTGTCTGACTGAAACTTTGGACCAGGATTTTGCCTGTTCGCTCTTATAAGACTATGGGACTGATCGTGAGAGTTTTCAGCATTAGCTCCTCGAGGGACACACAGTGTGGACAGCTAAGCGTAAGACCTTTGGGGATGGAAGAGGGGGAATCATTTAAAAGAGTAATTGTAGAAATGCAGTTGTCCTTTAATATTTTTGAGATTACTACAACAGCCTCGCAGCATTTCATTGCAGTTTCGTCAGGAGGATGACTAAAATTAAACACCTCATTTACATTACACAAAATGTACTGCATGTACAATAAAGGGCTATTTCACTTGTCTTACGTTATGCTCATGAATGTCTTATTACTCTGCATACAGCTCGGTGTCATCTTTGGGTAATACAAAGTAGAAGAAATAGATTTTCAATGATGAGGCAACGTCTGTGCTTTTACCTTCAATCAGCACGCTTCATAAGTTATATTCACAGCACTGTGAAAAGCCTGATTGGCTTACAGTACTACCCTTCTCCCCCTCCCAGAATAAATTCTGATGTGTAGTGATTAGAAAAGTCTAGCACAAAGACAGATGAAGGTAAAATCTAAGTAAGGCACATCATTTTCAATAAGTAGAAGAGTAGATTAAGTGTGGTCTTTTTTTTTATATCTACTTACGCTTTGTTTTAAAAAATAAATTGCTGCTTTTGCAGCAATGCTTAACTGCTCTTCTGCACTACCCCTACAGAAAGTTCAGTCCTGTTATGGACAAACCTCCTGGTCCACTTCACCATGTCAGCCTGGGATAAAATGACAATACAAGAGAGCATTGCTGATTGAATAAAACTAGTGCCACACCATACAGCATGTAAGACCATCCACCACCAACCTACAGCAAAATAGGAAAGATCCTGGGACATCACGCGACCAGCCAACAGAAGAAGCTGGATATAAGAAAATAAGAGAATTATCAAAAAAAAAAAAAGAGAGAAAGTGTAAGTGTAAGAGAATTTAAAAAGGGGAGGGGGGGGGGGGTGTGCTTAAAAATCATCCCCTCTGTCTGACCTGTTGAGCGAGTTGCCCAAATATCTCCAAATCCTTGCCTTCTATATCTTTTTAGAGCCAAGATCACTGTGGCTCGAGCACGGAAAACACTTGTGGTCAACATTGCGTTAAACACAAAATATCCTGGTTAATGAGTAATGAAAAATTGGTCAGTATCGTCCATGATAAACCGCTTCGATTTGAAAAGATTTGGACCCCCTGAATCAGGTACCTCCAATCCCCCTAGCGAGCAAGGGTCATCTGGGGGTTGGTGGGCAGGGACGAGGCGATCACTCTCTTCTTCTTTCTCTTCTTTTCTCTCTTTCCAAGACTTTGTTTCCTCTTTTCTTCTGTATACCAATTTTGTATCTCTATATTGGTACAAGTCTAAAGAATCTCCTAATCCAACATGGCTATGGTCGGTAGCTGGTAATTTCTTGAGGTTGTTTAGCTATAGCTTACTTTGCCTTTATGTTCATCTGTTCCATTATATACACTGCTCAAAAAAATTAAAGGAACACTTTGAAAACACATCAGACCTCAAAGCGGAAAAATATCATGCTGGATATCTACAGTGGGGATCGAAAGTTTGGGCACCCCAGCTAAAAATTTGTATTAATGTGCATAAAGAAGCTAAGGAAAGATGGAAAAATCTCCAAAAGGCATCAAATTACAGATTAGACATTCTTATAATATGTCAACAAAAGTTAGATTTTATTTCCATCATTTACACTTTCAAAATAACAGAAAACAAAAAAATGGCATCTGCAAAAGTTTGGGCACCCTGCAGAGTTAATATCTTGTACTGCCCCCTTTGGCAAGTATCACAGCTTGTAAACGCTTTTTGTAGCCAGCCAAGAGTCTTTCAATTCTTGTTTGAGGTATCTTTGCCCATTCTTCCTAACAAAAGTCTTCCAGTTCTTTGAGATTTCTGGGCTGTCTGTCACGCACTGCTCTTTTAAGGTCTATCCATAGATTTTCAATTATGTTGAGGTCAGGAGATTGTGAAGGCCATGGCAAAACCTTCAGTTTACGCCTCTTGATGTAATCCCCTGTGGATTTCGAGGTGTGTTTAGGATCATCCATTTGTAGAAGCCATCCTCTCTTTAACTTCAGCTTTTTCACAGATGGCATCAAGTTACCATCCAAAATTTGCTGAAATTTTATTGAATCCATTTTTCCTTCTACTCGTGAGATGTTCCCTGTGCCACTGGCTGCAACACAACCCCAAAGCATGATTGATCCAACCCCATGCTTAACAGTTGGACAGAGGTTCTTTTCATTAAATTCTGCGCCCCTTCTTCTCCAAACGTACCTTTGCTCATTCCGGCCAAAAAGTTTAATTTTAACCTCATCGGTCCACAGAACTTGTTTCCAAAATGCATCAGGCTTGTCTATATGTTCATTTGCAAAGTTCAAACGATGATTTTTGTGGTGAGGACGTAGAAGAGGTTTTCTTCTGATGACTCTTCCATGAAGACCATATTTGTACAAGTATCTCTTTATAGTGGAATAGTGTACCACAACTCCAGTGTCTGCCAGATCTTTCTGGAGGGATCGTGCAGTCAAACGTGGGTTTTGAATTGTTTTTCTCACAATCCTGCGAGCTGTTCTGTCTGATATTTTTCTTGGTCTTCCAGATCTTGCTTTAACTTCCACTGTTCCTGATGACTGCCATTTCTTAATTACATTCCGAACAGAGGATATTGACATCTGAAAACGCTTTGCTATCTTCTTATAGCCTTCTCCAGCTTTGTGAGCATCAACTATTTTCAGTTTCAGTTTTCTAGACAAATGCTTAGAAGAACCCATGGTGCTGATTGTTGGGGCAAGGTCAGATGAGTCTGGGCATTTAAAACCTTTGAGATTGACATCACCTGGTCTTCCCAGACGATGACTGAGAACAATCCATGACACTGGCAGGTCTCAGCTTTGCAAAAGGGGCAGTGCATGCTATAAATTCTGCAGGGTGCCCAAACTTTTGCAGACGCCATTTTTTTGTTTTCTGTTATTTTGAAAGTGTAAATGATGGAAATAAAATCTAACTTTTGTTGACATATTATAAGAATGTCTAATCTGTAATTTGATGCCTTTTGGAGATCTTTCCATCTTTCCTTGGCTTCTTTATGCACATTAATACAAATTTTTGGCTGGGGTGCCCAAACTTTCGATCCCCACTGTATACTGATATGGACTGGGTAATGTGTGTAGAACATAAGGGTGCCCCATCGTTTGATGGAAATAAATTATCAACCTACAGGGGACTGAATTCAAAGACACCCCGAAAACCAAAGTGAAAAAATGATGCCACAGGCTAGTCCATTTTCCTGAAATTTCATTGCAGTAACTCAAAATGGTACTCAGTAGTCTGTATGGCCCCCACGTGCTTGTATGCATGACTGACAACATCGAGGCATGCTCCTAATGAGACGATGGATGGTGTCCTGGGGTATTTCCTTCCAAATCTGGACCAGGGCATCACTGAGCTCCTGGACAGTCTGAGGTGCAACCTGGCAGCGTTGGATGGACCGAAACATGATATCCCAGAGGTGTTCTATTGGATTTAAATCAGGCAAGCATGGGGGCCATTCAATGGTACCAATTCCTTCATCCTCCAGGAACTGCCTGCATACTCTCCCCACATGAGGCTCAGGCATTGTCGTGCACCAGAAGCATAGGGTCTGACAATGGGTCCAAGGATTTCATCCCAATACCTAATGGTAGTCAGGGTGCCATTGTCTAGCCTGTAGAGGTCTGTGTGTCCCTCTATGAATATGCCTCCCCAGACCATCACTGACCCACCACCAAAACGGTCATGCTGAACAATGTTACAGGCAGCATAATTCTCCATGGCTTCTCAGGGTGAACCTGCTCTCATCTGGGAAAAGCACAGGGTGCCAGTGGTGGACCTGCCAATTCTGGTGTGCAATGGCAAATGCCAATCGAGCTCTACGGTGCCAGGCAGTAAGCATAGGGCCCACTAGAGGACGTTGGGCCCTCAGGCCACCCACGTGTTTCTGATGGTTTGGTCAAAGACATTCACACCAGTGGCCTGCTGGAGGTAATATTGTAGTGCTATGGCAGTGCTCATCCTGTTCCTCCTTGCACAAATGAGCAGATACTGGTCCTGCTGATGGGTTAAGGACCTTCTACGGCCCTGTCCAGCTCTCAGAGTAACTGACTGTCTCCTGGAATCTCCTCCATGCTCTTGAGACTGCTGGGAGACACAGCAAACCTTCTGGCAAAAGGATGTATTGATGTGCCATCCTGTAAGAGTGGGATTACCTATGCAACCTCTGCAGGGTCCAGGTATCGCCTCATGCTACCGGTAGTGACACTGACCCTAGCCAAATGCAAAACTAGTGATGAAGATGAGTAGGGAAAAAAATATCAGTGGCCTCCACCTGTAAAACCATTCCTGTTTTGGGGGTCATCTCATTGTTGCCCATCTAGTGCACCTGTTAATTTAATCAACACCAAAGCAGCAGAAATTGATTAACAACCCCCTCTGCTACTAAACTGACCAGATCAATATCCCAGGAGTTTAATTGACTTGATGCTATACGGTGATTAAAAAATGTTCCTTTAATTTTTTTGAGCAGTGTAGAATGTGTATCCAGAAGATGTTCGGTGATATTGAATCCCTATGCCTATTATTCAGGTGTAGGCGGGACCTTTCTGTAGCGTTAGTGGGAATCAACCTACTCCTTAGGGCGCAACTAATGCTGGCTGTCATCTCCCCGGCATTGACCTGCTGCGCTCTGAGGAGGAGGAGGAGGGGGGGGGGGGTTGGGCACTCAAAAGAGTTGGGCTTCATTTAGATGTGTGTGGGGGGTGGCAAAAATGTGCGGTTGAGACGAGTTTTTGCTACATACCACCCTTAAGCTGCAATAGGAAGCAGACCGTGGCATGTAGATGGTGCAGTCACGATGCTCCACGCGCAAAGTCTACCCGACATCTAATTATCATTATACACTCAAGTAAATGTGGAAGGGAAGAAGGGAGGCAAATGTAAGGGGGGCCAGAGGTCACTGCTAAAGGGGAAAGGTGGGCAGAGAACACTACTGTGGGGGGTTGTTGGTGTATGGTGATATGAAGGGCGGTAGAGATGTGAAGGGGGGCAGAGGACACTACTGTGGGGGGTGGTAATGTGCAGAGGGTAGGGAACATTGCTATGGGCAGGGTCACCCCCATAGCAGTGTCCTATACCACCCTTTATCTCACCCTCCATTGTAGCATTTTCCCTTCTGCTCTATAGCAGTGTCCTCTGCAAACCCCTCCCCATCCCTCCCATGGAGAGGTATTTTAAATATCGGAATTTCTCGAAAGTGGCTGGGGATTTGGATTTAATGCCCCCCCTATCTCCACAATGCAACCCTAAGGCAGCTGCCTTATGCAACCTCATTCTGACGCCCAGCATAAGGCTGCTTAGGCAGCTGACTTAGAGCACAAGGGTGGGGTAAAAGCCAAATGCCCAGCTACTTGCTGGAAATTCCAATTTTTTATATAACAGTCTTCAGACAATCCCCTTTATTTTCCTCTTGCAGCAGCTGAAAGCCAGCATCTCCTCCCCTCCCTCCCACGCGCATACAGCTGCTGCAGGAGGAAAATCCAGGGGATCGGTTCTAGTAAATGCCTCCCCTGCTGCCCCTCTTGTCCTTGTTCCTTTTTCTGCTGCCTAGCCCCCGTGTGTTCTCCTTTCAACAGGGCTCCTAAAAACAAATTGTAAAAATAAAACTAAATATTAAAAACTACTGACACCATCCACTGCTCTACTAACTACCACCAACCTCTGCCCTACTGACACCATCCACTGCCTTATTGACTGACACTGTCCACTGCCCTACTGACTGACACCATCCATTTTTAAAGGTAGGCCAAGTTTGTATTTTTAAAGTGACATGTGTTTTATTTTTTCCTTACTACTTAGTTGGGCCTTGTTAATTTCCTGCATGCAATAATGCAGAACCCCAAAATTAATTTAAAGTACTTTGGACACTTTGATTAGGCACATTCTTATCAAATGAGTTAATTTTCCCCCTAACACTCTCGGGTGCATTTATAAAGGTTTTCACACAAGGTTTACACAACTTTCACCAATAATCCACACATTTTTCTAACCGATCACAATTAGAAAGAGTGAGACTCTTTATTTTGTTGAGGAATACAAGACTACACAAGACCTATAGCATTACAAAATGGTCAGAGTCCTTTTCAACTCCAGAGCTTTTCATGACATTCAGAACAGAGTCAAGACTTTGCCAGGAATGTCTTAATTGGCTTGTTGTGTTAGAAGACAAGTAGAAGACTTGTTTTATTTAAAACCCAAGATGCATTTATTGATTTTAAGCTCTGACTGACAGATCTGGTCTGACTTTCACCCCCTGGGAACTTTGTCATAAGACCAGTTTCTAACATGTTGCAATGCCCACGCTCTAAAAAAAAAAAAAAATGTTCTTTACGGAAAAACGAATTTAGCATTTTCTTTCAAAACTACTGCTGTGTTAGAAAAAAGATGAAAGTTTCTTTATCAAGCCCGGACTGGCAATCTGGCAAGTGTAACAGGTGGAAAGACAAAAGGTAATAAGTTTATGAACCAGTATGACTTCTTGTGAGCTTCAACTGTCCAAACACATTCTTTAATTCCATATCTGGGCCTCAGGAGTTTAGTTGGCAGATGACCCAAAACCTTTACACTGTTATACCATCAAGATAGGTAGTCTGGTCATGGATACCGACATGGACTGGTACTGTTGTTGGCACATATGATAAAGCCTACTACTCACACAGGCCTCTGCACCAAATCAGTGCAAGGGGCAAAGTGTATCGTGCAAAGTGTAGTAACAAATCAGAATCTTCTACAGAGTGACTGACTTCTGCAATGATTTATTCAGGACAGGCTATTATGTGTTAGTGTTCTGTTTACTGAATAAGCATACTAGCCTTGTCCTGATCTCCACGCTCTGCCCTACTCTCTGAAAACTTAATAAAGGGCAAAGGTGTCTGAAGGCAGAATTCTAGAATGCTCTCAAAAGTTTTGCTTCTCTTCCTTATGGGCAGAAAATACAAACAGAATGTTTTTCTGCAACCAATTTCTATTATAAGAAAGAGGCTGTGACATCATCCATTCACCTCTCTTACTGCAGCTATACAGCACATGGCCATTGGGAGGAAGGATCAGTGAGGTGCCCAAAGTCACATCCTAAGGACATTCAGCACTGCACAGAAAACCTGTCATAGAAATGATGCATTGTAGTGGGTTAGTCAGACCTGGATCTGTCTCTTCCCACTACCGTTGCGAACAAACTAGACCAAGGGTAGGCAACCTGCGGCTGTTGCAGGACTACAAGTTCCATCATGCCTCTGCAAGTCATAGCTGTAACTGTCAGTTTTGTAATGTTGCAATGCCTCATGGGAAATGTAGTTCCACAACAGCTAGAGAGCCGCAGATTGCCTACCCCTGAACTAGACGGTCAGAATGTGACTTGGGTCCTTCCATTACACTTGTGAACAAATGACACAGTAAGCAGGTCAGACCACGACTCTTGGGTCCTCTTACTACATTTATGAACAAACATGGCATTGGATGCTGCAGAATGAAACCCTGGTCCTCCCACCATACTTGTTACGGAACTACATAGTGGGCAGGTAGGACCAGGACTCGTGGGTTCTTCCATTACACTTGTGAACAAACTAGACATTGGATGTGTCAGAGTGAGACCTGTGTCCTTCTACAATACTTGTGAATGAAATACACAGTGGGCAGGTAGGACCAGGACTCTTGGGTTCTTCCACTACACTTGTGAACAAACTAGGCATTGGATGTGTCAGAATGAGACCCGTGTCCTTCTACAATACTTGTGAATGACATACACAGTGGGCAGGTAGGACCAGGACTCTTGGGTTCCTCCACTACACTTGAGAACAAACTAGACATGGGATGTGTCAGAATGGGACCCAGGTCCTCCTACCATACATGTGAATGAAAGTGGGAAGGTAGGAACAGGACTCTTGGGTCCTCCCACTACACTCGTGAAGAAAATAGACAGTGAAGGTATCAGAATGGGACTACAGTCCTCCCACTACATGTGTGAATTAACTACACAGTGGACAGGTCAGATCATGACTCGAGTCCTCTGACTACAGTTATGAATGGATTACACAGGGGCATTAAAAGACAAATGGCTGGAAGAGAGGGAACAGTAGCCACTGGGCTAATGAAAGGTAAATAAAGACAAATGACTCCTTATTATGCCGGGGTCAAGATGTGATTTCTCTATGGGTGGAAGACTGTTTTGAAAGTGTAACTGAATTGTTAAAAGGTAAGAAATCACTTATCAAAATTTTTGGAAAAAAAATCTGCCCAGGTTTCAACCTTAAACCTTGTTTCTTTGTTTTTTTTATTTCCAGAGATACCAACATCTCTTAGAATATAAACTTTTATCTCTGCATTTTTCCACTAGCTTGTTCTTATTACACGCTCCAGACCATAGCAAAATTTTTAGCCCAAAGGAATCCTTGGAATATTTTTTAGGTCTAGAACACAGGTGTCAAACTGGCGGCCCTTCAGCTGTTGCCATGAGGCATTGCAAGATTGACAGTTGAACCCTAGTTGAGAATGCCTGCTCTAGACCGTGTAAACACAGATTTGTTTACATTCAGTTTGCTTACATATGTAACAGCAGATAAGGACTAAGAGAAAGAAAAGCATAAACCACGGCTAAGAAAGAAAGCATTTGGTTTACCTAGTGATTGCATTAGAGCTGCATTCTGCTTTTTGTAACTCTACCAGGAATCATATGGGAAAGGGAGGTGGGCAGGGCTTACATTACTTTGTACCAGGCTTGTCTTCCTTGACCAGTTAATGATCTCCATGGACTACATGAGTGCACCGCAACATATAATCTTTACTAATAGCTCTTGGTACTAAAGATCACATATGTACAGCAAACTTGTTTTCACTTCTTGTCTGCAGTTACAGAGCAAATAGACATAAATATAAGTGTGAACAATCCAAAGGTTGCTTTGGCTGCCTGTGATGAGAACTCAAAGCACACTGGAAAAACAGGGGTAAAAGGTTATTTTGCAAAAAGCTAAAGTGTTTAAAAAGTACAGTAATCCTTTAAATGAAAATTGATGATGTGCATACTCCTGCTAAGTCACACATGGTTTTCTGATACTTCATTCCAGAAGAATTAAACTGCTAAAATTGCATTTTTTCAGCCAGCATGCACTGGTTGTACACAGTCCTGCAACATTATCTGTACGTGTCACCTCATATTTGAAAAAGAGCAGTCTCTATGTGATTAAATTCAGGTTAAGAGGAATAGTAGATCAGTCAAATAAACCTTCCAGCACTAATTTTAAAGTCAATAACTTCCTGTAAATGGAACACCATCTTACTGAAACTCATATTTTTCCTCTAAATAGCATGACGCAAAATGCCAACACAAGAATAAGTTACCCAAACCTTATTAATTAAGAAACATATAAATTAACCAGAATCCAGTCAACCACAACCAGTTAATGCGAAAAGTGCAGTTCTCAATCCACAAAGAAAGCAAGCTGGTTTCTTATTAACATTCACAGTGGTGTCTGGTGATATTTTCTTGGTGAGCGTACCGAATGAAGACAGCGTGAAGCTAATTCTGCTGTACAAAGTAGTCAAGCTTTTATTAATGAGTAATAGCATGAACATATGCACACTGCAAAGTTAAATATTTTTACCATAAACACTTATTTTTGACCTTCACAAACAGGGCAGATACAAAATATTCTCCGCTATCTAACGAGTGAATAATTGAGAAAAATTGGTGCAAAATGAACAGCCAAACTATTTCACAGTCAATAAATCAGTTATTGTGGAAATTAAAAATGTTTCTGAAGAATAAAGTTCCTGCTTGACCAGAGCTGATCGCTGCTTGTACACATGATCACAACTGCAATTCATATGTTAAATACAGATATACTTTGAGCATATACCATGGGTACTCTCATTGCTACTAGTTACACTTACCTCCATAATTGGATTAGAAGCCAACACTTTCTCTTCTATATTTGCCTCGCTCTCAGAGCCGCTGACCGTGGCAAAATATCTCATGGCATACTTGGCAGAAACAGTCTTCCCTGCACCGGATTCCCCACTCACGATGATGGACTGGTTCCTCTCATCCCTGGATCAGATTGCAAAGAAAATAAATGCTCCAAGTTATATTTTTAATGAACATAATACAAGCACTGACACTTTCCTGACTAACTGGTTCATGTAATACTACATCTGCTATAAGGACTATTTTCTTATCATGGCAGAAAATGAATGGAACTGTCCCTAATCTGCAACTGATTACAAGCTTTCTAACTGGAGATGATTATGACTTTCAACATGGGCTAAAGAGACCTTCAAGAATCACAAAGAACTACAGAAGTCAGGAAGCCATGCAACACATATGCCCTTCGAGCCAAGTTCCCCTCTACTTATTAAAAGTCTGTGACCTTTGAGCTTTGTGGAGAACTACATTCAAATTATGTAAATTCTAAAATTAAAAAAAAATGTAGACACAAACCTATGGGATGCCCTCTCAAACTTTACCTATGAGCAAAATAGTTAAACACCCCTGGCATACCATTAAGGGATCTAATTATACATAGGCTTCTGTTCTTTCTGCGAACAGGAGTGATTTGTGACTTGTAAATGTACCCGCTATATTGTGGGAAAATTACACGGACATGTATAAGGGAAATAGAAATGCTCTATAATTGATGAGGTTATATATTTATTACGCTAAACATGGCAATACAGAAGTTGAAATATTGGTTTTTAAAAAATTGTCTTAGGAACATTTGTTTTATTTCCTAATAGTAGAAGGGTAAATTCAACTATTGTTTTTCACTGTAGTGACAAAGAAAATAAAAGGAAGACTGAATTTTTTTCTTGAAGGAAAGAGCGAATTACGAATGTGGCTTTATTTGAGAAAATTGATACCTATTGTAATTACGCATCTTAATCCTTAAAGCGATACTAAAGCTAAAAATGTTTTTTTACCTTAAAGTGGTTCTAAAGGCTTGATGTTTTTGACCTTCATGTATTCTATGCATGAAGGTAAAAAACCTTCACTGTGCCACATCCCCCCAGCCCCCCTAATACTCACCTAAGCCCCCTCTCAATCCAGCAATGTGCACTGGAGTCTCAGCTATCCCGGAACTTCTGCTTCTCATTGACTGAGACAGAAGTGGGAGCCATCAGCTTCAGTGCTGTCAATCAGAGGCCAGTGAGCCAATGAGAAGAGAGGGGGTGGGGCCGAGCCACAGCTGTGTGTGTGAATGGACACACGGCGCACCAGGTGCCCCCATAGCAAGCTGCTTGCTGTGGGGGCACCTGACAGGAGGGAGGGGCCAGGAGAGCCTGTGGGGGACCAGAGAAGAGGAGGATTGGGGCTGCTCTGTGCAAAACCACTGCACACAGCAGGTAAGTATAGACATGTTTGTAATTTTTTCTTAAAAAAAACAAGCCTTTAGAATCACTTTAATGCATTCCTTGCATTAAGGTAAAAAATGTTTTCTATTTCTCTGGCTTTGGCCAAAGAGCCATCGGCTCCTGCTGCTATCAATCAAATGCAGCAGGGCTAAGTCCACTGTGTAAGTCTATAGAGTGTGGCTCCACAGACACACAGTTTGGGAGCATGCAGACACTGTGTACTGCCATAGCAAGTGACTTGCTATGGGGACACACGATGAAGAGGAGAGGCCGCTCTGTGCGATACCACAGTCCATACTGCAGTCTTTCTCAATCTTTTCAACACAGAGGAAACCTTGAAATAACTTTCCGGTCTCAGAGAACTCCTGCTAAAAATTACTCATGACGCACCAGTATGATGGTCAGTGGGAAAAATGCTCCTTACACTTGTGGACATTGCGAAGAATTACTCCCTTATAGATGGCTAAAAAAATTAATGGAGGCAGAAATTGCTCATTACTCAAGGAGCACCTGGAAACTTATGGAGGAACCTTAGGATGCCCTGGAACCCTGGTTGGGGAACCCTGCCATAGTGGTACCACTGAATACTCTAACAGACAGTTTTCCTAAATTTCTGTGCAAATAGTTGAACAAAATTCTGCTGGTTTATGGCCAGCTTTATAACATGGTGAATGCTCTGACCTATAGAAAGATACAGTACTGTATGTGTGTAGTACTTGTTTGTCCTGATAAGAAGTGTGTGTGTTTTGCCAGAAGGATTTATAACTGCGATCTGTATGTTGTGTCCTTGGATTAGGTGGCCAAATGTCCCACACATCAGAATATCCTGACTATTTAAAATAAACACAAACCCCAGCACACACCTTCTTACTATAAAGCCAGTTTGGAGGGAGCCAGTCCAACCAGCAATATTTTATGTTTGGATGGTGGGAGAAAACTGAAACAACCAGAGAAAATTCATGCAAGCAATAATTAATCTCCTGCACATTGTGCTCCTGGACACTTATTATAGAAGGTTACAAGCCTTTGCCATTAACAGCAAAATTATACATCCTTTTAGTTAAATATTGAAACCATTCATCAGACAGGTATAGTCACATACCAATCGTTCATATTTTTGCCTAGTAGCAAGAAAGAAAAAATGAGTGTGCGAGGCCGTCTTTTGTATTTAAAAGCCTCCAGACTTGCAATATTTACCAAGCAGAACCTATGCGGATTCATAGCAAGGCTGTCAGAAACAAACCAGAGATGTGTTCGTACAAAATATCAGGCAAGCCCAAGGGTGCAGCTGACGAGGCCTGGAAGCCAACTAAGCACAAAACACAATTATTTGAAGATTCTTTCACAGATTTTAAAAGTGAATTTGCTAAAAAGAAAATATATGTGTGTTCTTCAATTTCCTATACAGATTTCTTCAATGACATGATGTAAACCCTGTTCATTATGTCTCGGTCCATCTTGTTTTTACCAGCATATCCAAAATAAACCAAAATGTAGGTCAATGAGTGGGCGGATGTTAATGGATGTACTGTACGTTCAACTACATAAAAGTCTGTTTATGTCTGCAGAAAAAAAAAAAAAACCGAAAAGATCTGCGTCTTTCTTTTTTTTTTCCATTTTTGTGGATGTAAACAAATGACATCTGTTTTTAGGCAAGAAATATATTTTTTTGTTGATACTTTTGCTACCTATTACTAGTTTCTTCAACAACTACAAAATGGGACTTGGGAAAAAAACGGATTCACAAAATGAATGTAAACTGAAAAGAACTAAAGATTGATCTGCAAACCGACAAACTAATGAAATCTAAATCAGTAGTTACCGTTTTTTTTTGTCTTAGCACAAAACGTGACTGAACTGATAAGATCCATGTGAAAGGACCCTGAAACGTATTGCTGAAAATCTACCTGTGATTGGCACTAGTTTCATATTAAAACCATATCTATTTTAATGAAATATATAAAAGCCATCTTACCAAGAAAAAAAAATTCATGACATTGATGCATAATAGAAGTTTCTTTTTTTAAATTCTTGTGAACTAGGTGTCAATGAATTAAAGTGTTCACCAATAACAGAAGTCTGCCAAGCAAAATAGGTGAGTTGGAAGCTTTGGTGCATGAAGAGAACTATGATTTAATTGCTATTGCTAAATCTTGGCTTTCTTCATTCTTCACATGACTGGGCCATTAATATTCCTGGCTATGTTCTCTTTCGGAGAGACAGGGTAAATGGGAAAGGTGGTGGTGTCTGTCTCTATGTGAGAAGTGATCTCAGAGCGAGTGTGAAAGAGGACCTAGTTGATGGAGAGTGTGATGAGGCTGAAGTATTATGGGTGGAACTGCACATGGGGGTGTGTACTACAAAGGTAATCATTGGAGTTTGTTATAGGCCTCCCAGTGTTAATGAGGAGGTGGAGACTCAGCTCCTTGCACAGATTGAAAGGGCTGCAAGGGCTGGGACAGTGATAATAATGGGGGATTTTAACTACCCGGAAATTGACTGGAATAATGGCACAGGAACAGTTAAAAGGGCAAATATCTTTAAACCTACTATATGACAATTTTATGGTATTGTTCATAGAGGCCCCAACTAGGAATGATGCTCTGCAGGACCTGGTAATCTCAAACCATGCAGAGCTTTTTACGAATGTCCACATAAAAGAACATACAGTATGAGTAGCAGTGACCGTAACATGATTTCATTTATTGTTAGCTGTAAACAGCAAGCATATACGGGAAAAATAAAAGCCTTCAATTTTAAGAGAGCCAATTTTCCAAGGCTGAGAGCTGCTCTCCAAGACATAGACTGGGAGGGAATATTGGCATTAATGAACACAACACAGGAATGGGAGTTCTTCAAAAAAATACTGTATGTTAACACACTGCAAAATATATTCCCATGGGCAACAAGTTTAAAAGGCTAAAAATCAAACCTATGTGGCTTATGGGCAACGTTAAAAAAACGATAGATAATAAGAAAAGAGCTTTTATTAAATATAAAAATGAAGAAACACTATCATCATTTAAGGCCAATGTGGTGCCAATATTTAAATAGGGGTCAAAATCTTTTCCAAGTAACTATTAACCTGTTAGCTTAACTTCTATAGTTGAGAAGATACTGGAGAGCTTAATAAAAGACCACATAGATGTGTTCTTGCTGGAAAAAAAATATTTTAAGTAACAGACAGCATGGATTCATGAGAGATAGCAGTTGTCAAACAAATCTGATTTCTTTTTATGAGGAGGTGAGCAAAACCTTGGACAGAGGGGTGGCGGTGGACGTGGTATACATGGATTTTGCAAAAGATTTTTGCAGTTCCCCACAAATGGCTAATGTGTAAGGTAAGGTCTATGGGCTTGGAAAAATCTGTATGTAAATGGATAGAAAACTGGCTAAAAGATCATATTCAGAGAGTAGTGGTTAATGATACATACTCTGAATGGTCTAGGGTTGTCAGTGGTGTACCCCAAGGTTCAGTGTTGGGACCCTTACTTTTTATTATATTAATAAACGTTATAGGGTCTGAGATTAAAAATCCCATTTCAGTCTTTGCAGATGACACCAAGCTGTGCAGTGGAATAACGTCCTTACAGGATGTCTCCAATTTACAAGCTGACCTCAATGCACTGTTTAATTGGGCAACTATGTGGCAAATGATGTTTAATGTTGATAAGTGTAAGGTAATGCACTTGGGGGATAAGAATATGCATGCATCATACATACTAGGGGGGGGTACAACTGGGGGAATCAATGTTGGAGAAGGATCTAGGAGTTCTGGTAGACCACAAGCTTAATAATGACATGCAATGCCAAGCTGCGGTTTCTGAAGCGAGCAAAATTGTTTCTTGTATTAAAAGAGGTTTAGACTCCAGAGAAAAAGATACCATATCACCCCTGTACAGATCATTAGTAATACCTCACCTGGAATATGCAGTTCAGTTTTGGGCACCAATTCACAAAAATAATATTGGGGAACTGGAGAAAGTACAGAGAAGGGCAACCAAACTGATAAGAGGCATGGAAGAGATCAGCAATGAGGAAAGATTAGAGGAACTGAATTTAACTGAATCCTCTTGAGAAGAGGAGATTAAGGCTTGGTTCACATATGTGCAGGTTGTGCAGCTGCAGATCTGCACGAAAATCCATGCAGCCCCATGAATGGGCTCTCATGCCCGCACAAACCGCAGCCTGCACGGCCGCATATATGTGAACCAGGGATTAGGGGGGATATGATCAACATGTATAAATACATCAGTGGTTCATATAGTGAACTCGGTGTAGAGTTATTCACCCTGAGGTCATCACAGAGGACAAGGGGGCACTCTTTACGTCTGGAGGAAAAGAAATTTAATCTCCAAACACGGAAAGGTTTCTTCACAGTGAGAGCCGTGAAAATGTGGAATAGACTCCCTCAAGAGTTGGTTCTGGCCAGCTCAGTGGATTTTTTTTTAAAAAGGACTGGATTCTTTCTTGGATACACAGAATATAACTGGTTACTAACATTTATAGGTAAAGGTGATCCAAGGAATATCCGGTTGCCTCTCGAGGGATCAGAAAGAGATTTTTTTCCCTGCAGGAGAAAAATGGGTCATGATTTTCTGGGGGGTTTTTTTTTGCTTTCTGATCTCTCGATCAACTGTGGGTGTAGGATTATAACAACTTTTTTTTTTTTAATGGTTGAACTAGATGGACTTTTGTCTTTTTTCAGCCTGACTAACTATGTAACTACGTATTTAATATCGTTCCATCAAAATATACAGGTAATTTCCAAACAATTATGAATGTAACCGTTCAGATTAGGAAGTATTATAATTCGAGAATAGCTGGAGAAATACCAAATTAGAATGCAAAATTCGATTAACCACTTGCCTACTGGGCACTTCCACCCCCTTCCTGACCAGGCCAATCTTCAGCTTTCAGCACGGTCACACTTTGAATGACTATTGCGCGGTCCTGCAACACTGTACACAATCAACATTTTTATAATTTTTTTGAGACATATAGAGCTTTCTTTTGGTGGTATTTAATCACGATTTTGTTTTTTTATTTTTTTTGCTAAACAAATGAAAAAAAGACCATATATTTTGGGGAAAAATTTTAGTTTGTTATAAAATTTGTAAATAAATAATTTTTTTCCTTCACTGATGTGAGCTGATAGGCAGCACTGATGGGCATTGAAAAGCATCACTGACGGGCACTGATAGGCAGCATTGATGGACACTGAGAGGTATCACTGATGGGCACTGAGACAGAGCATTGATCATAAGAGCCCTGATTATAAATGTAGATGTCCCCTCTGAGGATTGCTACTTATAGGCTTTCCTCTCCTCACACACTGTCAGCGTAAAGAGAGGACTGCCGATAACCAGCGTTTCCTGTTTACATGTGATCAGCTGTAATTGGACACAGCTGATCACATGGAAAGAGCCTACGCCATCGGCTGTTTACCGCGATCGGTGATCCACTGTGTCAGAGTCATATGACGTCCTCCCAGAACAAGAGAGCTCTCGCCCATCCATGATTTCCTAATACGGCGGGCAAGAGGCAGTTAAAGTGGTTGTACACCTCAGACATGAAATCTGAAAGCATATCCCTCTATAGTGCGTACTTGTCTCAATTCAGAGCACTGTGTGTCATTTCTGTCTACTGCTTTGTTCCTCTGCTATATGCATGAGTCACTTCTGACACGGTTTCCTGACACCAAGAGTAAAATGGCAACAGGGGAGGGCACAGCCTGTGATGGACAGCCTCAGCTCTGTTCCTATGTGCTGTGTGAAGAGGGGTGTCCCTTCCCTCCAATCAGCTCTCAGAGCTCTTCGTACTGATATAGCTTCAGCTCTCCGCCCCTTGCTTCTTAGAGCTGAGAGATCCTGTGTAAATTCAGTGGAGGATCTCAAGAACTTTGCTTTTCACATAGATTGAAGAGGTTCTGTGGTAGCCACCATTAAGGTGTCATGTGAAACATGGCTGATCCCAAAAATAACATCTACTACGTTTTTACAGGCCTTAACACAAATCTAACCAACTAGTCTACTTTTCCCCCAGTTTTTGGCATTTTGAGCTTATCTGTTGTGGTTTATTGAGCTCCTCGCATATCCTATAAATGCGTTCAATTCTACAACAATTTTTGGGGAAGGAAAATGCTGATTTGGTATTTCACGGATTCCTCAGAATCTGTAAGTGGTAATACTGGTAAATGGATGTACAACTGGGCTACATATGATTGCTAAGTTGCACTATATACACAAGCAATCGTTGCTTACTAAGATGAATTATGATTGTTCAATTGACAGTTCATTGACAATTTACAGAATGAAATTGAAAAGAAACTTATGTCAAGCTTAAGATAGAGTCAAAACAAAGTGAATTTCAAGTAAAAAGGCCATGCCCAGGAAATATGAAAGAATCAGCGTTGCTATACACAAGATGCATTGTAACAGTTTAGCACAAGATGAATGATCGTGTTTTCAACATACTGGTCATCTGTTGAACTGAGAAAATGATTACTGTGGGACTATCAATAGAAAGGGGTATAGCTGGAGACAACTACACCCTTGAGCAATGTCTGAGCCAAGTTCATTATGTCTGTGTATGAGGACAAGTATGTTCATGTGCGCTATTCCAGCTATGAATAATTTTGAGGTCTGTCTGCATGAGCCTTTAGCTTCCATGGTGTTCCATACTACCCGCTTTATAAAACTACTGGGGACCCTTCTACCTTGATATACTACTGGCTAAATCTCAATACTGAATGGATAAACAGGATATGGAGTTGTTGGTACTGTAATGGGTTTCTATGGAAGAAAAGAGAGCTATAAAAATAAAATATAAAATTTAGTAACGCCCAATTACAGCAGCAACCATTGCACACCCTGTTTCAATGCCAGATGCTGCCAGCTACAGGGCACAGCAAAATCACCAATGAGCACTAGAAATCTTGTAAGGCACGTGTTTGCTTCATTTAACATACAAAGCTGGATCCTAAAATGTTAAGTTTCAGACAAGAGGAACCAAAATGTTTCTAACATAGGAAATGTATATTTTATAGGCAAGGTATCTGGCTAACACCTTCGGTCACTGGCCTTGAACAAGTTTTTAGACCAAGACGGTCAGTGATGTCACAATATCTAAACTGTATGTTTATGTTACATCACTGACTCATCATAATGAAGCCATTGGCTTAGTACCCCAGCAAAAAAAAAAAGAGAAGGACAGCAATGACAGCTCCCATGGTTCTTCAGTACAGGTTCCCTATTAAGCCTACAGTATGATTAATGTCTAATTGTACCCATGTGCATAAGATGCCATTTTAAAGGACACAAATACAATTTAGTAGCAAAACACATTAGAGAACCATCACTAAAAGGACTAGCTAATCCAAGCAGCAACAAAATGTTCAGTCAGTTCCCCATTATTAAATATAAGACTAACTACAAAGCTGACTTTAAAAGTTAATAAAGAAACATGGCATTTATAAAGACACTTTTCAAATTAAACAGAGTACAGGAAAACATATACAAATGTAATCGTTCAGTCCCATCCCTGACAGCTAGCTCACACCACAATGTGTATTATTTAACATGGGTTGGACAAAAAATTGCAAACACTGCATGGTTTGGGTTGAAAGTGGAAGTAATGAAATATTCTTTTGCTTCTGCTATGTGATGAGACACCTAGCCAACAGGTGAGAAACCTCGTTTTCGTCATTCACTGCATACACTGCTAGCAATACGGAGTCATGTCAGAGCTTACTGAGTTTCAAGGAGAGCAAATTGTTGGTGCCTCTGTGACTGAAGTTGCCAATTTATTTTCCATGTTGCAATGTAGAGTATTTAAGTTTATGATGGCAAATACAGTTTCAGGCAAAACTTCTGAAAAGCATAAGCGCATTTGACATCGTCAACTGACCGAAAGAGACAAAAAAACATTGCGCAGGATTGTGACCCGGAATAAGACAACAACTGCTGCAAAAAATGACTGTAGAGCTCAGTCTCAGTCTTCCAAAACTAGTATCCACAAAAACGGTGCAAAGAAAACTCCATAAGCAAAAAATTCACGGGCAAGCTGCAACTGCCAAACCACTAGTGACTGATATTAATGCTCAGAAGAGGAGAGAGTGGTGCAACACCCATAAATCGTGAACTATCGATCAATGAAAGACTGTAATAAGGTCAGATGAATCGAGCTTCATGTGTGGCGAACACTGTCCCAAGCTTACAATCAGGACTGTCTTGTGCCAATGGTAAAGCACACTGGTTGCGCAGTCATGGTTTGGGCAGCCATATCTTGATATACTGCAGGTCCCATCATCACCATGAAAGGCAAAGTCACTGCCAGCTACTATGTACAAATTTTGGCAGACTCCCCCCCATGGTACAGACATTGCTTCCCAGAATACAACGCCATTTACCAAGACGGTAATGCTCCGATTCACACAGCTGGTGTTGTCAAGTCGTGGTTTGACAAGAATGCAGAGGAAGTCTCGCACCTTCCGTGGGCAGCGCAGTCACCTGACCTCAATTTAATAGAGCCATTATGGTCAATTTTGGAGAACAAGGTTTTGGCTCGTTTTCCACCTCTGGCATCTCTGCAAGAACTGAAACAATTACTGCTTGAACAGTGGTATCAGATTCCACTATCCACCATCCAAGACTTATATTTGTCAATTCCCTGGAGAATTCAGGCTGTCTTGGATGCCAAAGGTGGTCCAACACCATATTAGGTAACGATTTTGTTCTTTTACCTGGTGTTTCCATAATTTTGTCCAACCTCTGGTATATGTGTGTTGTGGTATGTTGTCATCCACGTGTATATATATATGGATTTATTTATTTCAGTGCAGCGCAACTGTTTGTTGTGGTGTACTGCATTTTTAACAATTGCACAAGACCTATTTTTTTTTTTCATTAAAAGTGAGTAGGATTCATAATGCAATGCACCTAAGCACAAGCAAATTTTTCAAATCTTGAGCACTGTGGTGTGAGTTGGCCCTTAAAGCTGGACTCTAGGTGTGATTTTTATTGCATAGTTCCAGCTTGGACCAAGGTAACATAAATGTGCATATCTCAAACCTGGGCAAATGTTGTGGAAGATGCAAATCAATGCAGGTGCTGGTGATTCTTCCGTGATAGCAGCAATCTTCTGGGTTCTGCACAAAGTGGTTTCCACTCTGGATAGTGACCACAGGCATTTTCGAATTTTTGAATTGGAAGGGGTGGAGACTGTGACTTCACCACACAACCTCAATCACAGAATTGCATTCATTAAAGAAAGTACAGGGTGTTCTGTGAATGGTGGAAGTGCTAAGCATTTGACCCCCAGAAGTAGAAGGAAAGCAGCTCGGCTCAAGACCTGGAAGACTGCTGCTAGCTCTATTGTAGCGCCAACTACTACAGGTATTAGCAGCTTCCAAAGCGACCGCTAGGGTATGATATATTTACACGTATATTGGTCCAAGCTGGAACAATGTAACTAAAAACAATAAAAATCATACCTGCCATTTTGGATGGCATTTTTGTCACTGTGAGCCATTGGGGAGATTTCCTATTATGTTCTGAAGACACAACAAAAGTGAGAGGAATTCTCTCCAAAGTGAGAGAAATCCTCTTTTAAAACAGATGTCACTGAAATAGGTAGCCCCATAGAGAGATATCCCCTCTATTCCATTTTAGGCGACAACGCAAACATTTGTGTTTTTTCTTTGACAATGATCACCGGGACAAAAAGACAAATAGAGTGTTAATCTCCCTATGGGTTCATAGACAGTAATAAAATGAACTGATAAAGGTTCTAACCCCATCCCCAGTCTTTCCAAAATTAAGCCGGCCATAGACGGTTCCTGCTGAACTGGTCGAGACTCGAACCATTTATGGGCAGGCTGAATATACGCAAGTTGATTGATCGATCAACTTTGGTACAGCCTGCCAGATTTCACATGCGATTGCTAGTGGCTATTATAGCTGCTAGCAGTAATACCTGTGTTCTCTCGGCGGGGATGGCTGGGAGAACACAGTGGGATTGATTTACTAAAGGTAAATAGGCTGAGCATTGCAAGTGCAGGTGCTTTAGATCTTAGGGGAAGCTCTGAAATGAGGGTTTTTTTTTATTATTTTCCTTCCATGTTCCCCTCAGATCTAGAGCAAATGCACTTTCAGTCTATTTACCTTTAGTAAATCAGCCCCAATGGCTCCACGGGAGGGATTCCTCCATCAACAATGACTGTGTTGATGGGAGAATGGAGCGGTTGCAGGAAAGAAAATCACTCTGTCTATGGCCGGCTTAAAACAACTGAAAAGGTTTTGGCTTTAGAAATACTTTAAATCACCCCCAATGGTTAGGTCACTTATTTGAGGACAGAATACAAAATAAAATGCATTATGACACAACACACCTGGCCATTTGTTTATATGCTTCTTCTGCCACTGCAAAAATATGGGGGTCCATATCCCCCATGTTCTGCCCACTGTACGCATTGATGATATCGGAGCCATAGATAGGTAACTGTTCATAAGGGTTTATCGCTACAAGAACTATGCCTGAAAAAAAGAAAAAAAAAAAAGAAGCAGAAACATGTGATGAGAAAATCACAAGTCATTCAGGATATTAGAGCTTTCAGACTCCTGCTTCAGGGAAAACATTTATGGTTACATTTATTAAAGTGTAAAAGTCTCATGTGAAAGACACAAATGGTTCTGAAGCTTCCATGAGCCAAATTAATCACTTGACAGTATTTGTGAGATCTGCGTAAACAGGCGTGTGGATACACTGAAGGAAATACTGTTCACAATTTGCAAAGGCTTTTCAACATGGTAGCATCTCAAGACATCAGCTTTTACTTACAAGGCATGGATCATAGTAAGGTCTATACAAAAAGTGAGAGTCACAAGTTTTATACTTATGTAGACACACATATGATTTCCTGTTGAAAGCATGAACAGGGCGTTTTTTGTTTTTCAATTTTATTTCTTCTATTCATGTTTTCCATAGCAACACAATAAGCCAGCTCTATTTGCTTCTCCAGTTATCAGACTAGTGCTTCTACAATGTTAAAATCAAACAGTCTTTTACATTTAGGCCTTTTTCAAATGGGCTTAGAGACTTGGCAAAAAAGCGATTTAAACAATTTTTTTGCTTCTGTATAGACGCCAAATGAATTAGGTAATAAAATCAATGGCAGGCGGATGGGAGAGTATACACCAGCACATTAGTGTTGGAAGATCAAAGCAGAAAAACTGCCACACATGCATTATTAGGATCGGGCTGGGTGTGTGGCAGTTTTTCTGCTTTGATCTCAGTCAGCGCTCAAAGTCAAACCACAGCCCCGCGCATTTTCCCCACCCATCAGGTTTAGTCAAAAAAAATGCTCAGAAATATATTTGTTTCCAATAACCTCACCTCTATGACTAAGACCTGATAGGTAGGGCGAAATGCGTCAGCGGGGAAGGTTTGCGAAGCAGCGCTAACTGAGGCTGCCACACATGCATTATTAGGATCAGGCTGGGTGTGCTGTATTTTGTCTGCTTAGATCTTCCTCCACCTTTGGATGAGTGATACCTCGTGCCAGAACCCCTGTACCAAAGTACCAACCAGGCAGAACATCTCTGCTTGGAGCGGCACCAAGTATGCGTGTCACAGCATGTTAGTGTTGTGTCAACAATTTAAGGGCTTGGCACTTTTTCTAGGCTTTGTCGCAACCTCCTGCCTACATTGAATTCAATTGCAGTGCACTGAAAACAGGCCTATAGCATTTTCGACGTCCGTGCAAAAACAGCAGGTTCAGGTTTCTCTGCCTAGTGACCAATAAATGGAAGATAGTTCCCCAAGTTTCAATAAGTATGCTTATTATAGTACCGGCCATACATGACCTAAACTTTGAGTCATAGGTGGCCCTGATGGCATCACCCACCTCAATAAGCTTCAAAAATGGATTTAGCCAAAAGGAGTACTGTGGGCTGATTAGTGACTGCATCCAATCTGAAGCAAATCATTGTTTGGGTATTCCGACAGCCACTGATGTTGTCAGCTGTTAGAATACAACAGTCGGCATGGGAGATTCCTCCATCCACATCATTTAAGCATGGATGGAGGAATGAGAGAAATTGAAGAATGTATGGCTAAGCCTTAGTGTTTTACTTTATTATAATAAGCATATTCTTTTGTTCCTCAATTGAAACATATCTAAATACCTACACTGCAACAAGTCTATTTTACAGAGGCCCTAAAGTAAGGATGGCCATAGATGGACAGATGTCTTAATGAGGGCAAGCCATACAACATTGGTCCTTATTTTAGTGAGTCTTGCCACCTGTACCCACTACATTCTTCCCAATTCTGTCCAATGATGTGCACATGTCGTAGTAACAGGCTGACTGTCAATTAGAAACCTAACAATCTGAAGCATTTACACTTCGCAAACACATGCAGCTGAAAAATTTTACAGTGTCTCTTTACTGGACTTTTAGAAGTTTTATCTTCCGAAAGAAAAAAATGTCCCACTCTATATATAGCACCTATATTTGTCAGCAGCTATTTTCAAGGATGAGGCACACGAAGGCCAAAATTAAAAGCAAAATATCTGATGAGCACCTTGAGAATTCATAGAGAATTGCTACTACTTCCATCCAATCAGATACTGATGCATTTGTTTATCAAAAACAGTGTCAAATATTGCACTAGTTTTATATAGCCCTCTTTCATTTTTATAATTAAAAATTTTTAAAAAAATGAAGTTTAATTACTCAGATAGGCACATTATCTATACCCGTGATTGTTAACTTGTGATCTGCCCAACTTTATCTGCTCATCAGCTATCCTTATTGTTAGTGTATTTTATGTGTGACCCAAGACAATTCCTCTTCTTCCAAAGTGGCCCAGGAAAGTCTGGCACAGAATATACTATTACCTTACTACTGGGAAATGTATTTTGACATATTTTTAGCCCCTAAATTGAAAAAAACAAGATGGTAGAAAAACTTGCTATAGGATCTTCACAAGATCAACACTATTTAAAAAGGAGATTAAATTGGTTTGGGAACCTAAGCTGCCATAACCTGTCCTTGCATGTTTAGATTTACATATTAAAATGTTTTTAAACCCGAAAACAAAACAGTATTATATACATACATATACACAAACCACAGAAGAGCAGTTCTCCATATTCATTTATGTACAGTGGCTCGGCATTAAGCCCCATCTATGGTGGCTCGCGGGAACTGTTTATACATGTCTAGAATAAAATAAACAGTAAGCGCTCAATACTGATGGTAGCAGCTGAACATACAGGAAAACGCATAAGAAGTCCCACAATACATAAATATATAAATGCAGCGCTTAAGAGTGATAAACACAGTCCGGTGAAAGGAGTGCTCAACGACCCAGGACGTCGTTGACACTAAGCCGCCGGCGCCACGAGGAGGCCCGGCGGCCATCTTTGTTATCAAGGGGTCAGTGTGTTTCATCCATATCTGCCTATACCCTGTTCATTGTGCACAGATGTTTTATAAATAAAGCCTTATCTACTATCTACTACACTATGAGTACTCCCCTGTGTCTCCTGTGAGGAGCTTCTTGCATTTTCACAGCCCCTCAGGATCTTCTAGGACGGGGGAGACTTTTCTCAGATTGGCATCTTTCTGACCTGCTGGACCACACTTTCACCAAATGAGGGCGCAGGACACCTACCTTTTCCGGCTATTCTTCTGACCAGATCCGAGTGGAGAAGGCGATCTCATAGGATATATACACACATGCGTTTTAATTTACGCTTTCTGGTTAGTGTAAATTTCCACCATTTGCACTAGGAATCACGGAGCACTCCTTTCACCGGACTGTGTTTATCACTCTTAAGCGCTGCATTTATATATTTATGTTTATACATGTCTGCCTTTGTTCATCTTGATTATATGGAGGATGGGGAGATAATAATTTACAGAAGGAAGATAGCAGTAAGTGAGCTCACTGTAAGTGAGGGACAATGATTTTGCATTTCTGGCAAAATCAACAGTTATTTTATGTACTTCCTGAAATAATTCTAGCCTGGCAAACAAATGCGGCCACCACATCGAAAGACTGGTAAGCTGCAATATAATAAATTTCGATTCTTGGGTTTAGCTATTCTTTAAATGAATCAATAAAGTGAGGAAATGAATAAAAAAAACTATGAATACATATAGAAAAATTTGTTACCTATGGCAAATGTATCACCTCATTTGTAAAAGATAAAACCTGGCTGGTTGTGAAGGAAAATTATAGCAGTTCCTCTGCACTTCTCAATCAAATCCTATGAGCAGAATGCAGGGAGAGGGACCAAGCCACGCTGTGTGTCTCTTTAGAGGCACACAGCAAGACTCAGGAGCAAGCCTGACCTATGATGGTGCACTGAGAAGTAGGGATGCATGGATAACCTTTTTTGATTGGCGAGTACGAGTACCGATACTTTCGGTCAAGCATTCGCCGATACCGAGTACCCATCATTTGTAGTGCAATTTGCGTCAATACAGAATGTATACAAGTAAAAGAATAGCACGCGATTTGAACAGAAATGCAATTCCTGTCCAAATCACATGTGGTTTTCCCACTGATCCTGTGTGAACCCAGGCTTGTCATAGCCTGCATTTACACAGGAGCGGTGCAGGGAGGTTTCCTGCAGTGGAGAGTGGGAGAGAATGGTGTGTGGGGATGTATACCTTGGTGACAGATGGAGGAAGATGCTCCAGATTCTCAGCTGTAAGAGAGGAGAGAAAGCCGCAGGGATTTGAAATTCCTGCAGTCTTCTCTCCTCTCCTTGCAGGGATGGCAGTTCGGGCTAGAGAGCTTTTGATTGGTAGGCACATAGACAGTGCTGACGAATCAGAAGCCATCTAGCCTGTACTGTCATGCCTGTAAGGAAAGGAGAGAAAGCAGCTTCACAGGTCTAGGGATTTGAAATCCCCGCTTTCTCTCTTCTCCTTGCAGGGATGAAAGTACAAGCTAGATAGCTTCTGATTGGTCAGCACCGTCCATATGATGGTGCTGATCAATTAAAAGCCCTCTTCCCCGAACTGTCATCCCTGCAAGGAGTGGAGAGAAAGCAGTGGGGATTTCTCTCCTCTCCTACAGCTGAGAATCCAGATCATCTGCCTCCATAGTATACATCCCCACCTGCCCACTCTCCACTCAGCAAAGGATCAGCGCAGGGAGGTTTCCTGCACCAGTCCTGTGTGAACTCAGGCTATGACAAGCCTAGGTCCACACAGGAGCAGTGGGGAAACCACATGATATTTGTACAGGAATCGCATAGTATTCTTTGTGCTGCAATTTGGATTTTGTATTGCCGTAAATCGCACTGCAAGTATCGTTTTCCGGTATCAAAGCATTTTCACGAGTACTTGTGAAAATACTCGGTATTGGCACCACTACTGGTATCGTTGCATCCCTGCTGAGAGGAGGAGGAGCTGAAAGCACCAGCAAGGGACCTCAGAAGAGGAGGTTCAGGAACACTCTGTGCAATGTGATTGCACAGAGCAGGTAAGTATAACATGTTTATCCTTTAAAAAAAAAAAAGAAAATGTGAATATAAAGTAGAACAAGAATAGAATAAATTTTAAATGTTTTATTTTGCCAAAATATTGCCATCTTTAAGAGGTTTTCCAGAAATGAGCTGAACTGTTTCAGCTTATTCAGAACAAATATAAGTGGGTTAGAAGAAAAAAAAAAACCCTAAAAAAAACCTAAGATCCATGCATCAACAAAATGGTGTCTGATGGAGGGATCTTTCCCGCTATGCTATTGTATTCTGGAAGGGGGATTCCAATACCTCCTCCCATCCCCCTGCCACAAAACTCTGATCATCTCTTGCTGCCATTGGCTGCAAGTGCTGACTGAATGCTGGTTTTCCAGCAAGACTGTTTGACAGGAGCCAGACGTTAGATCTACTATTGTTGAACTGATAGTACACTCCAGCTCCTGCTGAACTATATGACTTTTGGTACTGTGTGTACCGGGCATTATAAACAGCAAACGTGGAAGTTCAGCCCCATGCACAATGGTCGTTTGCCCATCTATTCTAGACACCTTTCCTCCTGGCAGAAACGTTTTGGCAGAAAAAAACTTGATGCTTGTAAACATGTAGCATGTTTAGGCATGTCAAGCACTTGGTGGCTAATTAATTTCACTGGCCAGAATAGGAATTTCTTTTGACCATCAAAATTAAATACCACTTTTGTTGTCCCTGAAATTCTTCAAATTTTTCCCCTGCCTGTAACTCTACAATGAGTTAGAAAATCATTGCCCAGAGGAAGCAAATAGGATGTACAAACAAAGCACTGTTATAAATAAAAAGAGAATGTTTGGTCTGGTGATGGGTCTATTTAACCCTTTCCTAGGGAACCTCTTAAACAATGTTGTATGTGGGATAACATATCAGAATCTGGACAAGTCATAGGTTCTGCTGTGACTCATGTGAGAGTCAGCTATTCTCCTCTGCAGAGTAACAGACAATGGCAGGATCAGATTGTACAGCCAATTTTATGTATGTGTAGAAAAGAAATGACTGTGGTAGAGCAGGCTACATATTCCATACGTTTAATATTGTGAAATAAAGTCTTAAATTTAACAATTATACATATCTCCAGCTTTTATGGCTGCACTATCACAGTTGTATGCTAAACATTTGGGGGGGGATGGCTCAACCATGGCGACATGAGGATGTTCCCATCCTAAGCTCTGTGCCAAAAGAGTGGGTTCCGCAGCTGATCGATCTGCCTGGCTGTCTCCACAACCTATGTCAAAGAAGGGAAAGACTTATGGCACCTCCCTGCATCTTGAGGCACCCATATATCACACACTTCTTATCGATCCAGGAGTGCCAACAACCAGCCGCCAGTCTTGCCATGGCACCATTATGACTGCAACCTTCGGAGCACTCACAAGGAGATCGCAGCTCTGCTACACAACCGTGCTTCAACACTCGAGTGGCAATATCGCATGGACTCAGTACTCTGGCATCTCTGATTGCAACACGAGTGATACCTGCTACCAGAACTCCAAGCAGTTGGGCCTCAACAGAGGAGACAGACATTTGAAGTTTCATAAAAGCCTTAGAGCTAAGGTTAACATACAACTGATTATTGGCCGAGTGCTAAGAGAAGAGAGAGAGGACATACATACAAAACCAGCCCTGTCAGATCAGAAACTTCAGGCACTTGAACCCCATCATACTAAACCAGCCCTGTCAGATCAGAAACGTCAGGCACTTGAATTCCATCATACTGAGTCAGATGCCCATATAACTCCTATCATCAAAGCCATACCTACCTGCAGACACAGAGGGCCAAAGAAGGCACATTAATGTCAGACTAAGAGGCATCCCTTAAGCCACCTTACCTTCGTACAACAAGGTTCAGTACCGTCCTACGCAATTCCTCTGATGCTTCAATTTAATTAGACCATGTGCATAGAATACCTGCCACCCATAACCCTTCACAATCAGAACCAAGGGATGTACTCTGCTGGGTCCACTTTTTCACTGTTAAAGAGGCCATCATTGGGGCAGCATGGCTGTGAGGGTTGATGGAATTTGATAGGACTGCCATCCAGATTCATTCTGGATCTCTGCTGAGGTCACTGCTTGGCAATCTTAGGACCATGGGGGTGAAATACAGGTGTTGAATTCCCCGTTCTCTAGATTTTAAGAAAGACAACCATGGGATTAGCCGACAAAACCCTTCCCAACTAATGCAACTATTCCAATTCCTGGACTGTGAAGTAATTGATGTCCCTGACTGGATCGGCATATAGGATGGCTTTCTGCTGAGACCGCAAAGGTAGCAAAGATCTCGATCCAGATGTCCATGTCAACCAACCTCTCGCTCTGATCCAGGAGCTAATGAGGATTGATCTTGGACTAGATTTGCCTGTTCCCATTTTATTAGTACTCCCCAGTGTTAATGTGTTTCTACCACTTCCAGTAAACTCTCTTACCCTGCGACGCTCACAGATTGCAGCTTGAAGGGAACTTCATGCTCAAAAACTGGGCAAAATGTACCCTGCTGAGTCCAGATGTCTACCTTTCTTAATCCTATCTTTCCCTGGCAAGACACATTAGGTAGATCTTACTATACCCCTCAGAGAAGATGGTGTTCCCAATATGATCCTGACCAAGTACTGATGCACAAGGACATCCCTTTACAGATCACCTTATGGAGGCTCAAGGGTCACATGCCTCCAGATAAGGTTTGTGCAGACATGGGTTGAGAGTTCCTCATGTGCAGGGCTGGGTAGGATTGCCCCTGCTGCTGCCACTGACATATCAAGATCTCCTGGGCTGTACAACCTATGTTTGGGATTGCAGGCGCAAGTCACTTTTGTTCTGTTGATTAGTAGTTGTTTCAATAGTTACTGCTATGTCTTTCCTTATAGTTTTTTTTTGTTTGTTTTTCATGATGTAGTTTGACAGGGGAGGAGGTTAACGATACCTACTATTAAGATACGATTTTGGCACAAGGCCTGACTGAACTGAAGTTTGTTGCCTGAACTGGAGCCCCTCCCACTCTTGGAGGTATACAGTTGTGTTCAAAATAATAGCAGTGTGTTGAAAAAAGTGAATAAAGCTCAAAATCCTTCTAATAGCTTTTATTTCCATACACACAAATGCATTGGGAACACTACACATTCTATTCCAAATCAAAACATGAAGAAAAATAGATCAAATTTGTGTTGTTCCTCTAAAAAAAATTGAAGAAAAGTGAATATTAGACTGTTCAAAAAAATAGCAGTGTTTGTATTCTTCTTTACAAACTCAAACATTCACTATATAAACTGAAAGATTTTGCTTTCCTTTGAATCACTTAATATTTAGTTGTATAAGCACTGTTTCTGAGAACTGCTGTACATCTGTGTTTCATGGAGTCAACCAACTTCTGGCACCTGTGAACAGGTATTCCAGCCCAGGATGATTGGACTACATTCCACAGTTCTTCTCTATTTCTTGGTTTTGCCTCAGAAACTGCATTTTTGATGTCACCCCACAAGTTTTCTATTGGATTAAGATCTGGGGATTGGGCTGGCCACTCCATAACGTCAATCTTGTTGGTCTGGAACCAAGATGTTGCACATTTACTGGTGTGTTTGGGGTCATTGTCTTGTTGGAACACCCATTTCAAGGGCATTTCCTCTTCAGCATAAGGCAGCATGACCTCTTCAAGTATTCTGATGTATTCAAACTGATCCATGATCCCTGGTATGCGATAAATAGACCCAACATCGTAGTATGAGAAACATCCCCATATCATGATGCTTGCACAACTATGCTTCACTTTCTTCACAGTGTACTGTGGCTTGAATTCAGTGTTTCGGGGTCGTCTGACAAACTGTCTCCGGTCACTAGACCCAAAAAGAACAATCTTACTTTCATCAGTCCACAAAATGTTGCGCCATTTCTCTTTAGGCCAGTTAATGTGCTCTTTGGCAAATTGTAACCTCTTCAGCACGTCTTTTTTCCAACAGTGGGACTTTGCGGGGGCTTCTTGCAGATAGCTTGGCTTCACATAGGCGTCTTCTAATTGTAACAGTACTCACAGGTAACTTTAGACCTTCTTTGATCTTCCTGGAGCTGATTGTTGGCCGAGTCCTTGCCATTTTGGCTATTCTTCTATCCATTCGAATGGTAGTTTTTCGCTTTCTTCCACATCTTTTAGGTTTTGGTTGCCATTCTAAAGCATTTGCGATCATTTTAGCTGAGCAGCCTATCATTTTCTGCGCTTCTCTATTTGTTTTCCCCTCTCCAATCAACTTTTTAATCAAGGTACGCTGTTCTTCTGAACAATGTCTGGAACGACCCATTTTCCTCAGAATTTCAGAGAGAAATGCACTGTAACCAGCATGTACAACATTTGCTGCATTCCTTCCTTAAATAAGGGCAATAATTGTCACCTATTTTGCAAAGAATGAATGACCTCACTAGTAGAACTCCACACTGCTATTATTTTGAACATGTCCCTTTCAATTAGTGATTCAATTACACAGAATCAGCAGCATGCATGTCATGACTGTTGGGTCTGTTGGATTTCTATTACTCTACTACACCTGCTAGTAAATTATTTGCCATGTAGAAATATCATTTCTACCAAAAACAGTGATTGATCAGGTTAGTGATGTCTGATTGCTATTATTTTGAACACAACTGTACTAGGAACGTTGTACACCTATCCCTATTTTAACACTGATGGGAACCAACATTTTGCATCCTGTTCAGTCACTTCTTTACAAATACTCTTTTAGTTTCTTACCACCACATCTTTTATAGGTGGGTTTCTTCCTAGGACTCATTACCCATCTGAAAGGTTGCTCTTTACCACTGACTCTCTTTTCTTCCACTCCTCTCTCCCCGCTTTGCTTTCTTCTTCTTCCACACACCCCCTCATCATCTCCCATTCTGCTTAACATTGCTGCACCTCATTTATCATGCCATGTGTTTCACTAACCTCATAAAATGTCAAAGGATTCAATAGTCCTGAAAAATGTACCAGACTCCTCAGCGAACTGTGGAGGCTTAAAACACAATTGTTCTTCAAGAGATGCATTTTCGAAAAAAAAAAACAGGATCCTGAGACTGGGTAACTCCAGATGCATGACAGTTTATCACAGTGATTTCCCGGACTCCAAGTCCAAGGGAGTTGTTATTCTCCTCACAAAACTGGTGCCATAGAAAGTGTTACAGGTTATCAGAAATGGGACAGGAAGTCTCCTAATTGTAAAAGGTTTCCTATTTGGGCAAAAGGTCACTCCAGTCATTATGTATTTGCTAAATGAGGACCAGGTTTCCGCACTGGAAGCATATCTATCATTGTAGACCAAAAAACGAAGGAATCCTAATATGGAAAGACTGTATTCTATGACTGGACCCTCTGTTGGATTTCTTAAAGTGTTCTTCTCATTTACCTTTCTCAAAACTGTGGAAACACTTTTCCATGACCACCAGATAGTAGACAGTTGGAGGACTCTCAATACCCACAACAGTGACTACACTTTTGACTCAGCCAACCACAAGGCGCATACTAGAATTGATTACATCTTTATTTCACAGAGTGGCTTCCATATACTTTCTACTGCCACCATTGGTTTCTTTACCTTGTCTGATAATGCCCCCACTCATTTTGCTTTGAAGCTAGGTGACCCGTCACCCCACATGCGGCATAGGAAATGAACTGAAACACTTCAGCAGAACCTGACTTGAAAGAACCAAATCTCACAAGAATTAGAGTTGTTCTTTGCCACAGATCATATGGAAGACATTTCCCCTGTCTCTAGGAAACATATGATCCAGGGAGTACTCATAATACTGGGGTCCCACAGAAAGAAACTCCTAGAAAGAAAAGGGTACATAAGAAATCACTGGCCCTACAGGCAAGAGATCGGGTTCAACACCTTCGGGAGAAGCTGAACTACCTCCTTATCAATAAAGCAAAAGAGAGCATTCTAGGAGTTTGGCAATAATCCAGGTAGAATGTTGGGTAATGCTCTCAAATGTATGAGAATGAGGAATTATATCATACATTTTAAAACACAGGGGGCTGCTATGGCCAAAATTTCAACTGCAATTGCCCAGGCCTTTAAGGAGTACTACTCAACCCTTCACAGTTTGGACAAACAGGATCCTTCTTCTTTTCAAGAATCTAAATGCTTAGCAGCCAGACAATATAGTCAAGTATCGGGCATGCCTACACTCTCAGTGGAAACTCCAATCCATGAAGCCTAGAAAGGCACCCGGGCCAGATGGCTATACTCTTTTTAATATACAGCTTTTCAGGATAAACTGGCCCATAGATTTACAACCACAATTAACTTGCTTAAAGACAAATCACCAACTCCTGGAGGTCATACTGCAGGCGAACATAACAATCATATCAAAGGAGGGCCATATGCCCAAGCTACCACCCTATCTCCCGCTTAATGTGGATTTGGCTTCATTTCCTACAGGGAAAGTAGAGACAAAAGTTCTCAATGCCATAAACTATTTACATATGAAACATTCAATGTGGATAAGGAAAAAGTTTTTGACAAGATTGAATGGAGCTGGTGGCTCTCTGCACTCTATTATAACCTTTCATTTAAGGTTAAAACCAATGATGCCATCTAAAAGGCCTTCCTCATACAGAATGGGACATGCCAGGGGTGTCCCCTCTCACTGGTCACCTTCACACTCACCCTGGAGCCTTTTTTGAGAATGATCAAATCCCATCAGGTAATCAGGGACCTCACCCCACTAAAGGTGAGGATCGCAAGCTAGCTGCCCATGCCGACAATTTAATCTTCTTTGTGACTTCCCCACTGATCTCACTACCCATCCTTCTGGCAGAATTACATAAATATGGAGCACTGTTAAACTTTAAAATAATTAATCCAAATCAGAATCAATAGGCATAGAGATCACTCCCAACTTAAAACCTAAATCTGTACCCGCTTTAGTTTTAAATAGATGGATTAGCAAAGTCAATATCTGAAAACGAATATACTGAGAAGCCTATGTAGGGTCTTCAAGCTTAATTTTAGCCCACTAATCAAAACATTTAACTAGACCTCCAACACTGGAATAGAAGTTTTTTTGGAACATTAAAATGAATGTGATGCCACATGCAAAAACCTTCTTCAAGCACTCCTTGTTAAACTCCTGCACGGACTTCTGAAAGATTTACGCTCCAGATTCCTGAAGTTCATATAGGCTGGAAGACCAGCAAGACTGAGATGCTCAATCCTATCTCTCCATAAGATGCATGGAGAGAGATTGGTTTCCCTGACCTGGTGAAATATCATGAGCCATCTCATCTAACAGGGATCGTCGATTGGTGTGCCAAGGTGATAGGAAATAATGAGGTAGATTTACTTAGATCATCCTCTGGCAGGCTGATCCTTTGCTTCCCCAATGAGTCGATCCCTACATCCATTAAACAACATCCACTCAATAGAGGCAAATTTGAAGACGAACATAACAATTTTTAGACCCCCTGCTCTATCGTCCTTTCCAAGTCCTCTAACTTCCATACCAGGAGCAACAGACTTTAAACACAGTAGACATGATCCTCAATTCGATAAACTGAGACATCAGGGAGTCTTCTAGCAGGTACATTTCTCCTCTAACAATCGTCTGTTGATGACTCTAGAAGTGGAGATTCATTTCTTGAATACTCTGGCATCCTATGTTGTGCCCAGTTGGGAGTACACCTTCGCACTCTACTGATGAAATATGCCACGTTGAGGAAACCATCCTCATTTAAGCAAATGTGCCCTGATTGAGAGCCATTAAGGCATACCTTATCATTGCAGTATGTTTTCCAGATAGCAATGGGTGCCCTACAGGAACTACCTTTCCTATAGCATTTCTCACAGCCTAAGAGAGACAGATTGTTCTTTTTGCACAAAAGCTTATATAGCATGAAAGTATCAAGAAGGGGGTTACAAAATCTTTCAGTTGATGGTAAGAAACTCCTGAAGTCCTTCATGTTCTCACAGATCTCTAATAAGTGTTCACGCTGCCTGGAATCCAAAGGCGCCTTGCTGCATATCTTCTGGGAATACCCAAAACCGTGAAGACTGAGATTAAGCTCTGCAGTCATTTTTGCAGGGGTTTTCTTACTCTAGATCACAATCCTGTGCATTGTCCTTTCATTGTGACACAGCAAATAAATTGGCAACTTCACTCACAGAAGCACCAGCTAAGCAGGCACCAACAATTTGCCCTCTTTAAAGCTCAGTGCGTTCTGACATGACTCTGTATTACTAGCCGTGCACGCAGTGAATCACAAAAGTGAGGCTTCCCACCTGTTAGCTAGATGTCTCATCACACAGTGGAAGCAAAACAATATTACATCACTTCCGCTTTCAATGCAAAACATTGTCACTTTCACAACTGCAAATCATGTAGTGTTCCATTTTTTGTCCAACCTCTGTATATTGTTTTAAACTATTCCTTTCATCTACTTTGTTTGAATGTTTAACATGTAACTATGATAGTGCAGGTAAAAAGCTGGAGGTGGGGTATGACTGTTGACATGAGCCATGTCCAATCCAATCAGCAGGGGATCTGTGAAGAGATCCATTGATGAATCAGAGCGGAACAGAACAGAATAGAAGTCACTTTTGTGATATCCAAGCCTGTTCAGTTTTTTGTTGCAGGAGCTTTGTGAACCCATATTAGATCTAAGGGCAGATGGCTATAAATGGACTTGCATCCATTTACAACAGACTACCTCGGATCCATCACATTTAGGTCAGCAAAAACACAAAAGGACTCAGACCTTTTCTATTTTTTTGCTGGAATTGGATGAACTGCTGGATGGATGTAATCAGATGTAAACAGAAAAGTGTCCTTTTACATCCATCTGTCAATAGACCAACATTGAATTTCCAATCAGGTCCACCCAAAAAACTGACAAGCATACCTGATCGGACCACCCATGTGAAAGGGGCCTTCTTAATAGGATTTAGTCTGCAAACCAATCAGAATTTGTTATACGCTTACACACCAATAGTATAAATCATTTCTTAAACAAATACATACTGATCTTCACTTTTACAATGCTTTTTTTATTTTCTCATTTCATACATCCAGACAATGAAAGAGGATTGAACGACATACAGACACTGAATCCTTTAAAATGATTGACATTAATGTATCCTGAGCTTTCCTGTACTCACCACAATATGTGTAAATTAGTTTGGAGTCTATAAATCGCACTTTTAGATTGTGCAGGACGGCTGGCTCATGGAGGTAACTGAGCGCAGTAAGGTCATTTTCCCCGACAAGGATATCTGGATTTCTTAGTGGTGGCAGCTCCTTTGTCTTGGCATCGAGACGATACTCCAAATCCTTGAACACAAGATGCAATAAGTCAGGATAACATTTTTTAAAATGTCAGCAATAAAACAGAACTACAAGTTGCCTTTAAATCCATAGGAACACTTCCTGAACGTTATGCATTAATAACATAATAGATGACATATGCCCAAGAAACAGTACAGCAGGATAATGGAACCACCAAAACATACATCAACAATATGTAGAAAGAACAGGATAGTACCATCAATGCAGCAAGGCTCAGTTCACACTATTGCAGGTGTGTGGGTCCTGCATGTCGATGTTCACTGTAATGGGGTGCCCTCCCCAAGAGAGATTAACATCATAACAGTAACATGCTGTATAAAGATAACATGTATATCCAATAAAAAGTCCTCTTTCGGCTTACTTATACATTTAAATTGGCACAGTATCTTGATGTAAGTTCATCAAGCTCAAAACTATCAATAGCTTCATGTTATTCTCTTGATAGATGAATTGTACAACTGTGGACTTGAAGACAATTTGTATACATACTAGTCCTGAGGAAGCAGTACACTATAGAAACGCGTCGACTAGACCATAAACTGTATATAAAAGACGTATTTATTTAGTCCACATTTTTTTTTTACATATATGTTATATGTTTTTATGATCCTATGTCTTTTATTTAAAATTATTTTAATGGGCATACGAATAACAATAAAAAAACAGTTTTTATTGTGACAATTTTGCTTGCTGGATACTTATATTTTATTTTCCTGGGGGCACATTTATAGTGCTAGTTTGACTGATTTAGCCCCAACTTTAGATTTACCAAAAATGTGTAGTATGAGAACCTACTTAATCTAATCAATTTGTATTCAGTCAGGCAGACCCTTGCATTATATAGTTTTTTGGTAGATCTAGTGCTCACCACACACATTACAATCTGATTTATAACCTCCTTTAAACCGACCAATAATTATGTAGTGTAAGGGATTAGATTAAATAGGTCCTCATATGACAATGTTGCTAAATCTAAAGTTGATTGTACAAAGTCTGAAATGTGTATGGTGTTCCTTAGGCAGCCCATAGATTATTGAATTTTCTGTCCTTCCACCATGGATGGAAGGAAAGAAAAATCGCTAGATGAGTGATGAGGAAATCTAGCAATTTTATTTCCTTCCATCCATGCCTTGGCTATTCTGCCAGTGGGGGCGGAGCAGGGGGTAAAAGGGCGCGTGGAGCCTTCCCGGCCGGTAGTACACAATAATTACTGCTAGCAGCTATAGGCACAAGAACAACTGCATGTAAAAATAATCCGTCAGGTTGGATCAAAATTCGGTTGGTCCCTGCTGAACTGGCTAAATTTCGACACATATTAGAAACATTACAGGTATTATTTGTGACTTTCACACAAATGCTGACAATCTTTCTTTTTTATACATTGTCCCCAAACACCCCCCTCCCCCCATACTGTTCTATATGCACCTAAGACAGTGAAGGGTTAAAGCAGAACTAAAGGCAAAAACAAACACTTACCTTAGTTCCAATGGTCGGACATCTGTGAGGTCCCTCATCGGCATCTTTTACCTGGCTTCTTCTAGGGTCTGACTATTGCTCATCATCATTGACCGATGCAGGATGACGTCACACCTGCATATGGTCAGCATATAGGCAGTGTGCCAGAATGTAAACAAACCGAGCTTCGCATGCACAGCTCAGTGTACATTCTACTGGGGATCTGCGAACAGGCAGGTAAGTGTATGTTGCTGTAAAAGAGACATTGCCTGTCTCTTCTAAAATAAAGAGCCTACCTGTCCACAATTTTTTTCTTTTTTTCAGTTTTAGTTGCGCGTCAAGAAAAACTTCAAAAAGATCTGGCCAGTGAAGAACTAATGGAGATTTCAAATAAAAATAAACGCATTACAGACTATGGCAAACTTAATTTAAAACTGAACTAAACTCTCATTTAAAAAAAAAAAATTGCCAACAGGTAGGGTTTAATGACAAAAGAGACCCTAGCTGTCTCTTCTGTTGTAAATGCTCCTTCCTGCCTGTCAGCAGTAATGTACATAGAGCCGCGCATGCACAACTCAGAGTACATTTGCAGCACCGCTCTGTGCCTTGATGAAGTGACTCCAATGCACATGCATGGAAGTGTTGTCATCACAGCCTGGCTGAACAGAGCAAAACCATAAGGAAGACCAGAAGAAGATGGAGGCATCTGGGACCAGCTGGAACGCTGGCAGCGCAGTGCTGGAGGGATTTATTTGACAGGTAAATCTTCTCTTAACGGGCTGACATACTGTGCATACTAGAGCATTACGACATAAACATTCTGGGAGCCCAAAAAATATATAGCAGAGTATAATTTTGTGAAATTTTGTTTTTCTTTAATTTTCTGTACAAAAAGCCCCAATATACTGCTCAGTATAACAGCCATTGTTGTATTAAGAATTCGAAATAAAGTAAACATTCTAGCTGTGTGTACTTTGCTTGCAGGCACAGCAGATTTCCCAGAGAGAATATCTACAGAACACAAAAGGATTTGTAGCCTGTAAAGCATCATCACATTCTAGCTATCATCCTCCTTTTTGAATGGCATCCAGATAGAACGTACCGTGCCTTCCTCTAGACGCAGACGAAGAACCGCATCCCCTGGTTTATAATCCTTTTGTATTTCGGCAGATTTCCAAACATCTTCTGGATCAGGGATCCACACCCGTGCGAGCTGAAACAATAAAAGATAATGATCGCTTTATTACAATAAAGATATAATCGTTGAATAGGTCTTCACTTTCAGAGGCTTTTATAGTCATCTGGGAAATCAGAAATACCTAGTTGTATCTTTTGCTCAATATAATCCTCCTATGACCTCCACTCTACCACAAATACAGTCCAATTACAACACCAAAAATCTGATCACTAGTAATATCTATAAGAATGTTTAAAGATGAACTAAACTCTCACAATCCACATTAACTATTTTAACCCCTATGTGTGACAATTGTGCGCAATAAAGACATGGAAGCTGTTCGCGACAGCCATCTTATTAATGGCTCAGTCATGTCTTTCATTTACAATCACCTCTCTCCCTCCTCTCGGAATGGAATTTGTAGCTGTAAGTTTTAACTTCAAAAGAGCCTCTTATCTTAAATAACACAGAAATAGAGACTCAGGTCCAGAACTGTAAACTGCTAATTAGTCTTTTAAAGGATGTCTGTTTTTCAAGAACTATTGCAAAGACACTTTCCTCTGCCCGATCGTAAAACAATAACTCAGTTAGCCATGACCTGTTAGGCCATTAGGGCTCTAGGAATGCAGAGCATGCCATAAAACCTCCATTACACATGTAACCATTTCACATACAATTCATAAAGTTCAACAGGAACTGGGCACATTAATATTAGGTATATATTTGGATAGATCATTTTAATGTGAGTCAAACAAGGCCATACATGACTATGCTAGCACACAGGAGAGAGAAGAAAGCAGTCTCTTCCCTCCTGGGTGACAAGGGTACGCTGTGTTTGGTATCCCTGGGTTTGAAATATAATTCTGAATATTAATCTGCCAGTTGCTAGAATACCACCTGCACATACTGGAAGTTATTACTATTAGTATGAAATTGCAGTGGGGACTTGGTCATAACCTTGGTTACCGCCTAGCACCCATCCCCAAACTGGATGTTGGTCATTTATTCTCAGGCGACACCCCTTTAATATCACAGAAAAGGACTGATAGGCCTGGAAGAAAAGAGCTCTCATTTAACATCAATCAAGAAACATCTAATGGACTTGAGAGCCAAGGCAACCTTTTTGCTCGGACAATTTGACTCTGCTTAAACCAGGACTTTGCAAGTATTCTGCCTTCTTAACTCCTTTTATTTCTCTGTTGCATTATTGTTCTCTTTATGTCTTTGTAACATCTTTTTCTGTAAATATTTTAATTGCACCATTTTGACCTTTTTAGTAATAAACCCCATTTTGAAAAGTGTTGAAACGGTCTCTAAAGCTTTTAATGCAAACAAAAGAATCCCTGTCTCTGAAGAGTGCTACTGTATGTGATAATCCTCTGAATACATCTGTCTGTGGTGTCAGTGTGTATTACAGACGCTTATACTAATATAGTGTTACTGCTAAGATTTGTGAGTTTCCTCTTTCTCTGTAAAAAAGTGGTGGTGGCAGTGCGAAGGGTTAATTGTGTAATTAATCTAACCCAGTAACAATCGCTCTCAGGCAGATGGCACATAGATTGTGGTCCCGCAAGCTGGAAAATCTTTGTGCAGGGCGCAGCTGAGAATGGCAGTGTTACGCAAGTGGCAGTGTTACGCAAGTGACAGCGTGGTGCGAGATTGGCTGGTCCTTCGGTCAAGAGTTGGTGAGAAGGACAGGAGTCGGACGCTGCGTTCCATCACATTATGCTGCTATTACTAGTAAATAGATACTTTAAAAACTTTTTTTTTTTACATTTATTCAGTTGTTTCTTGGTTTCTGTCCTAAGCCACAATGATGTTATACATCCCAGGAGTCTTCAAGGGCTTTTTTTGAATTTTAATTTGGAGGAGGGGCTTACTTAGCTAAGCACACCCTCCTCTCTGCATGGGCTAAGGGCTGATGGATTGCAGGAAGTAAATACTACATGAATCATATTCACTTACTCAAGATAGACATGGCTAGAAATGCTATAAAGGTGTTTTTCAAAGTGATTTCTCAACAGAATAAAGCATTGAGTCATAGATGGATGGGGAGCTTGATTTGACCAGAAAAATGATAAAATAAAAACCTGGCTGACACTCAAAACTCCATCTACAAGTAAATCTATTATTATGCCAAATTATATCCCTGGAAGATGGGAATGAGTAGTTTGCTTTGAATATTAAAAATTAAAGAGGCTGAAAAGCCTGAAGGTTTTTTACCTTCATGCATTCAATGCATGATGGTATAAAACCTTCAGTATGCAGCTCCCTTCGCAGCCACCCCTAATACTTACTTGAGCCTGATCCAGCAATCTGTATGAGAGTGGCCACTGTCCTGGCTCTCTGCCTCCTCATTTGCTCAGAGACAGCAGAGGGAGACAATGTCAATAAAGGCCAGTGGAGAGGAAGCAGGGTTAAGCCGCATTGTGTCCTATGAAAACACAGAGGCGAATCGGGAGCGAGCATGCACAAGTGCCCCCAGAACAAGCGGTTTGCTCTAGGGCCACTCAGCAAGAGGGAGGAGCCCTGAGCGCCAGTGGGGGACCTGAGAAGAGGAAGATAAGGGCTACTCTGTGCAAAACCAGTATACCATGTTTGTTATTTTATAAAAATGTAGCCTTTAATATCACTTTAAATAGCGTTTTCAGTTTGTGGTGCTCAGATACAGCTCTGCTTTAAAACCAGTTGCTGACCGCAGGTAGCCCAATGACGGCTGCACTGCGGCCGGCCAGTTCTAGGAGGCCGTCATATGACGTCCCAGAACGCGCTCTCCTGTGCGCCCCCGGCGAGCTCCATGATCGCTGTGTCCTGTGGACACAGCTGATCACATGATGTGGTAAAAGGCCAATCACAGTGGCCTTTTACCACGTGATTAGCTAACTCCAATGACACGCTGATCACTGGGAAATGCAATTGCTGGTTCTCGGCTGCACTTTCCTCACGCTGCCAGAGCTGTCAGCAGTTGTCAGAGCAGGGATTGGCACCGATCATCAGGGCCCTGATGATCGGTTCCCAGCAGTGCCACCCACCAATTCCGCCCACCAGTGCCCAGCAGTGCCACCCACCTGTGCCCAGCAGTTCCACCCACCTGTGCCCAGCAGTATCCACCAGTGTCCATCAGTGCAGCCCAGCAGTGCCGCCAGTCAGGGCCCAGCAGTGCTGCCAGTCAGTGCCCATCAGTGCCTATCAGTGCAGCCTCATTAACACATATCAGTGAAGGAGAAAAATTACCTGTTTACAAAATTTTATAATAAAAACAAAAACGTCTTTCAAATTTTTTGCTTTTTTTTTATAGCGCAAAAAATAAAACACCCAGCGGTGAGTAAATACCACCAAAAGAAAGCTCTATTTGTGAGAAATTTTTTTTAAAAAGTTCATATGAGTACAATGTTACATGACCACGCAATTGTCATTCAAAGTGCAACAGTGCTGAAAGCTTAAAATTGGCCTGGTAAGGAAGGGGGTATAAGTGCCCGGTAGGCAAGTGGTTAAAAGAGGTCTTTACTTTTTCTTTTCTAGTATGCAGTCAAGTGAAACAAATTATCAAACTGTGAAAAAACACATTAACACATTTAAAAATATATATTACAATCAACTAATTGCCATGGTAATGCATTCTACATTTTACATCTGGAAGCATAAACAATATTACAATGCCATAGTTAAAGCATAAACCAGCATAGAAAGAAAATTAGAACAGCTCACAATTGTGCCTGACATGTTTAATTACAACAAGCCATTATGAAGCAAACAGCACTTCAGTTTTCAGAAGCATTTGTCACAAAACAAAATAGTAATAAAAAACTTATTGTCAATGTGACCGAGTTAGAGCTGAAACATGACACTAAAATTAGTTGTGGTTACGATTTTCATAGCGATATCATAGTTTTAAAATACTCTAAAACAAAAGTTTACAGAAATTCTCAAACTAGTTGGAGATCACTAATGCTTTCCAATGCATTCGCTCCAATGACTATAGTATTTAGTGTAGAGTTTAAAGTATTTAGTGGTATGGCCAGCTTAAAGGAATCATCTCACTTTGATTTTTATTGTGTTCTCCAGGGGGCAAAAGTACATGCAGTACTTTGCCCCATCTTCCTATGCGCTGTCTAAGTCTAGCTGTAGGCTCCTCTATACAAGGCCATCCAACAATGCAACTATCAAGGAGACAAGTACATTGACAAATGGCACTTTTCTACACCTATAAGAGCCTGTTCCAAAAAAGTGTCTAACGAAGAATGCAGGGGGCAGAGAGGCTTGTCAGCTAAAATGTTTTGGGAAAAAGAGCAAGTGCTTGGAGACAGAGAAAAATGAAGTGCAGTTTGTCAAAGCAGCAGTCTCCTTACTAGCTGCGTTGTCAGAGGAAGAGGGCCCTGTCCACCCTCACAGCTAGCCTCTTGTAGGTGAACCCTGATGATGTGGCACTAGATCAAGCATGCTCAACCTTTTGAAGATTAAGGGCCACTTACGTGATTTGGTAACCAGTCGCGGGCCACAATAAAATGAAACAGTTCAAAATTTCATATTTTTTTATTTTCAAAAGCATAATGAACATTTTCCTCCTGCAGCCGCTGAATGCCGGAGGGAGGGAGAGGAGGAAAGGCCAGATTTCAGCGGCTTCAGAAGGAAAATGGAGAGGATTTGTTTCCGTATATAACACCCCCACCCCTTCTGTTAAAGAGTAAAACAGCATATGACAGGGAGGCCGCATGGGCCCCCTGGAGCATGTGGTGGGGTTGATATTGCAACAGCTGATGCTACACCAGTGATTGGGGGGTGTGGTAAAAATCAACCTCCTCACAAAGAGCAAATGTAAACGAGCCCTTACTGTCCTGAGCCCTATAAGGCTGCTTTCACGCTGATGCACTGCAGTTTACCCACACTGTGGGTGCAGCACAGTGCACTTGTGGCTTTCCTGAGGGTTAGCTGTGCTTTGCCATACAGTTCTATTACATCTTGCCGCTGTGATGCATTTTCTGAAAGTGCACCAAAACTTCTGCATTCAGTTTCAGAGGTTGAGGGCCAAATCAGAAGGCTCCAAGGGGCACATGTGCTGTACTGCTGTGCCTTCCGCCCTCCAATCTGTTGTGAAAATGACAGTGGCAGAGGCTGGGGGAAGGAGCCAGCTCCTAAGTGGCGACCATCGCGGTCCGGATGGGACAGCGATCTGGTCCAGATCTGGAGTGCGGTCTGACATTTAGTGATACCTGCCCTAGTCCATATCCAGAGTGAGCAGGAGAAGGTGGCTACATTATTACATACAGTGGGACCATGAACAATGACTGTAGCCGCATACTAACAAGAAGTTGGAACACAGTAGCAAAAAAAAAAAAAAAAAAATTAAAAATAAGGAATTTGGTCATCTGGAGGAAGCTAAGAGCAATAAAAGAAATTTTATACAAACTTGAACAGAGCTTTTTTTTTTTTTTTTTAGGCCCACCATAGATGAGTCGAAAAATTTGCGTGGTTTGTCGAATCATTAGTTTTTTGAATCATTAGCGTGCCAGCTGTGACATGCGATTTCTGTGCTGCAATCGAACATGCTTGGTTGTTTTTATAAAAACAAAACAAATGATAGGTTTTTGATGGACAGAACGTTCAAGTTTTTGACTCATCTATGGCCGGCTTTAGTGTCACTTTTTTCCAATGTTTGGCACAGACTAATCAGTTAGTTACTACTAATTCTACCTATCCAGCTGACTTTTATGATGGTAATTAAAATAAATTCAACTTATGAACTTCCTCCAGCACCAAAAGTTTTCCATCAGTAGCAACATTTAATACTGGCACAAGAAGCAGCCTGATTTTTTATACCAGGGATCAACTTCCATATCCTAGCACTCAATGTTCTATCAGAGTCAGCTATTTTAGAATGTACCAATTACGTCCCCTAATATCAGACAATACCCCTCCTTTCTCCCCCAATGATGGCTAAGAGATCATTTTCAGCCTCTAATCTTCCCCTCTACCTACACCAATGGAACATTTAGAGAATAATTATCCAACTGTTAAATTCACAAGACATTTGCATTGCTAACGTAGTAAATTCTCCCCAGTGGTACTTCCGAGGTGAATGAATACATTTCCATGTTAAGTAGGACTCTCTTTCGTGCTTGTTGGTGAATTCAATGCTCACTAGAGCTTTCATCTGAACATCTGGGTTTTCGCAATGAGCTAATGGCATTGATCCTATTTCCGTACACATGAACCAGGAACCCCATTCACCCAATCAATGGTACTCCAGAAAGTACACTCCATTGCTTTTATCCCAGAAAGCCTTTATTCAGTACACAAAATAATGAACAAAGTCTTTGACAACAGCAGCAGAAGGGTTTCGGCTGTCTTTAGGAAACAATTTGGTAGTCAGGTCTTATTTCTGCGTATGTTCTCAAAATTTGAATTCACAAAAATTCATTTTTCTGCATATAGAACATAATTACTTTTTAATATTTCAATGAAAGGCTCTAGAAATACATTAAATAAGAAAATCAAAGGATAAGTATTTTACATTGATACAAGCAAAAAAAAGAACACTAGCTCAATGGAAAAGCAGGATATTGTGGTAAAATAAAAGATACGATGAATGCACTAAATACATCCTGCGGACATATGAAAAAAATTAACATACATACTCACCTCTACGCTGCAGCATTGGTGTGAAGCTGCAGCTGTCCCACACCAGCTCTAAGACTGAAAACTGAGCAATCACATGACTGCTTATCACTCAGTTCTTGTTCTGCTCTGAAAGGAGAGCTGTGATTTTTGGTCAACGCTCTCCATGTTGCTCTTCCAGCATTCACTGGAGTGGCAAACTGTGGACAGGGCGGGCACAACTGGCTCTGGTTCTCAGCCACCCACTGAGATGCAGAACCATCTGTCAATCAAGAACCTGGGTGGATCTCAACAATATTGTCGGGATCCTTCCAGAGCCTGGACCGGCTCTGCTTCGTCAGCTGATAACAGGCAACAGTCTGCTATCAGTTGACTCTGGGTCATAGGAGAACAAAAGTAAGTGTACTCATGTGACCCACAAGAAAAATATTGCCAAAAAACTAGGGCCATACCTCTCTTTTAAAGCTGAATTCAAGCCTTACATTCAGTCTTGCACAGTTGTACATGCTCCTCTACTGTACTGAAATTGCTTACTATGATTTCACTGCACACTGTGAGCTTTTCACAGTGTGAATTAGAGGCTGCAACAAGACAGTGTCCCCCTTCCTTTCAGTAAAATCAAAGTGCTTTAGGGTCCATCCACACCAGCTGGTGTGCAATGCGGACCAGCAGGATCATTACACTATACCCCCCCCCTTTTTTTTTCTTACAAACCTTATTGAAATGTCACACAGACAGTCCATAATGTTCAACTGACCCCTGCTTGGTGTGAGGCAGTACCATGCGTTACAAAAAAGTAGTGCATATTTTGCGCATCGTGTGTGCATCACCACAACGCAGCGGCAAGAACCGGGCACACAGGTGACAAGGCATTTTGCCTGTTTGCTTGTCTGTGCTGGATTAACTGCTCACCAAAGTCCCACCACATCTTGTGTGAATGGACCCTAATCACAGAAATAAGCATCCGTTTACATAGAAAATAAAGTTATGCAGCCGCAGCATACAAAGAAAAAAGGAGTCAGCCTATCACTGGGTATAGCATAATGGCAGGTCTGGAGGAGGGTACACAACCAGCGGTAGCAATGCTGGACCAGTGAAACCATGCTCTGGAGAGGAGCTGATCTGAGAACCGGCTTGCTCACAACTCACAGCACACACCAAACTGAATGAGGGCTGGGGAACACAGACAGACAAAGCATTTCAAGGCTTTCTGCCCCTTTGGCAAAAACCAGCCATGATTTGCCTGCATTGCATAGAGAACAACAAAAACCCAATGATAAATAAATAAATAGTGCAGCGCTAAACCCTAAATCTAAAAAAAATATATAAAAATAAATACAAAATCAATATATATCATATCAAAGTGCGACAGTGCAAATACAGTATTAATAAAATAAAGTGTAACACGTGTATTCCCTCCAGGAATGATCAAAGTGACCAAGTGATCAATTATATTCAATAAAGTGCAATCCGTGTATTCCCTAAGGGAATAATCAAAGTGACCAAAACTATATATCACAATACACTCTAATAAAGATCTCCACTCATTGTGAACATGTCTATATATATATATATATATATATATATAGTGTGTCTAATACACAAGCTTCATGCAGATGATATCAAGTGTCCACACTGTGTGTATCCAAAAATAGCTGCAATGGCCCCTCACCTCCTTACATAGACCCTACAGGGTCAGCTCGCTTTAGGAAACAGGCACCACTCAGGTGTATCACAGGATCCTCCCCAGCGATGTATACTCTATAGCCAGCTTCCTCTTCGGTTCCTCCTTACAAAGATCCTACAGGGGCAACTTGCCTTAAGAGACAGACACCACTCAGGTGTACCACGGGATCCTCCCCAGCGATGTATACTCTATAGCCAACTTCCTCTCCGGTTCATGTATAAACAGAAGACTCTCATAGTGTAAAACCGCATTTATTATATCCACTATACACAGAGATATCTACTCACATGATTGTTCATCTTTCATGTTAACATATGGCTCCTCCACCTCATGCTATGCCTGCCTTGCATGGGTATTAGATATAGGGGTTTCAAATATGGCCGCCATGCCGGAAATGACGCCACCATGCTCCCAGAATCCTCCTCGCATACCGGCGCGTTGCGTCACGCTGATTACGTGACTTCCTCAGGGTCACCCTCTCTCTCCCCTTCTATTTCTTTCTCTCCTATTTCTCTCTCCTAGCTCTCTCTCCCCCTCTACTTCTTTCTCTCCTCTCTCCTATTTCTTTCTCTCCTATCTCTCTTTCCCCTTCACTTTCTCTCTCTCCCCTTCTATTTGTTTCACCCTTCTCTTTCTCTCCTCTTCTATTTCTTTCTCTATCTCTCTCCTATCTCTCTCTCCCCTTCTATTTCTCTCTCTCCTATCTCTCTCTCCCCTTCTATTTCTCCCTCTCCGATCTCTCTCTCCCCTTCTATTTCTCTCTCTCCTATCTCTTTCTCCCCTTTTTCTTTCTGTCATATCTCGCTCTCCCTCTATTTCTCTCTGTAGTAGATTTCTCGCTCTCTCACACTCTTGGGGCCCCCGGAGCTCTCTCTGTACCTCTACTTCTTCTGGCTCTCCACAGGTCACTTGCCGTCCCTCCGCGGCCAATGACCGGGCATGGTGTGGTCCCTGAATGCTCCTCCCTGATTGTCAGCCCGGGTCTCGCCCCCTCCTTGCTCCTCAATCTTCTGTGTTTGTTCTGTGCACTGCCAGGGGAAGGGACAGGAGAGGAGACACAGGCACAGCCGCTTAGCAGGAGGTGAGTGGTGACCGCGGTCTGGGTTAGACTTGTCCAGACCGCAATCGCCACTCACCTCCCACTGTGCGACTCAGTCATCAACAGGCCATAGAGCGGTACCAGCCCAGGGGTTCAGCATGGCGGCCCTGGCTCTCTATGGCCAGTCCGGGCCTGTCCCCCTCTATCAATATGATTCAGCCTACACAGACCAAAATAACAGAAGATTGTATTGTAGCATAAGAATTGCTGTTTTTTCACAGACCGACTCAGCTATGACAATCTGAAAAAGAGGAGTGACCACATACAGCACTTGTCTGAACTACCAGAGGGCCTAAAAATAGAAGGCGTTTATAAAAGTGGAACTAAACTCTTGCAAACTGCATTGATTATTTTTTTTATCCTTACACCACTAGCATTTGTAAATAGAAGTTATTTTTACGTCTTTCAAATTTTTTTTTTTTTTTCCCCACATCTTCAGTTGCTTCCTGGTTTCTGGCCTAGGACAAAATTATGGCATACATCCTAAAAGTCTTAATTGGCATTTTTCATTCTTTCATCTGGAGGAGGGGAGGGAGACACTTTCTAAGCACACCCTCCTGCCTGCATGCCTGAGCTCATGGCTGTGTTAAATTCCACCTTGAGCAGTTGAGCTTTGCAAACAATCTGCTTTTTGCATATGCAATAGAGCCTGAAGCTCTACCAGTTGGCTGAAAAAGAGAATACAAAATTGCTCTACCAGTTGACTGAAAAAGAATACAAAATATTAAAATTCAATATTTCAGTTCTATCTTACTAAAAAAAATACATTTGAAAGTTTTATTTTTTTAGTTCAGTCCACTACTAAAGCATTACATATTCTCTTTCTGAATTATTTACACAATATTAACTTTGCAATTCATAATTTCTTGGCTATGACATTCAAAAAAGTAACAAGTAGTAAAGGGGACCAAAAGAAGGCCAAATATCTCCCCAAGAATGATGCCCAATGAGTCAAGGGGTCAAGTTCCATTTTCAAAAAAGTTCTCAGAACACCAAAAATAGTTTTAACTCCCAATGACAGCACCCTATGTTCCCATACATTACCTGTGCAAGATATCCCCATCACGTGTCTTGTTGAAGAGATTAGAATACAGTGGCTAGAACATACAGTAGGACCCAGTGTGATATTCGCCAATATTATTTCTACAGAATATAAAATTAGATGTGGTTACCGCACTTACTCACAAGATCGTTTGTGAACTGCTCTCTTGACCACAGAAAATTAAAAAAAGAATCTGTGTATTAGATGTTTGCATATTTCTCTAGAACGCTGTGGTATGTCCTTACTACACAGTGTTCAAATGTACTACCTAATATACTGGCTGACTCCCACAGTGCTCCACTTAAAGAATGAGAGAAGAAAAGCCTTCTACCTTGCAACCTTGACAGGTATACCACACACAAACCACTCATTCACCAGTTTCATGGGAAAGAGTATGGTATCCATTCAATTCTATGATAAATAAATGCCACCCAGTGGCAGTATGTTTCAATGGGAATGACAATGTGAGTCTGGGGTTGTGCACCCATCCCTGGGTACCGTTTCAAACTTCTTAAATTATATAGGCTACCAGACTGCAAACAGCTCGTGTTAAAAAAAAAAAAAAATGGCTCTTCATGCTAAACTGGACTCTGCACCCATAAAAAATGAAGCCTAAAGACAGGTATGCCTGGAGGTAATAAATTCCTCCTTAAAGGCGCAGAGAAACACTAGAAGCCCAGACAGCGCAAAGGCAGCTGAAGGTATCCAACATGTCTCAGCCATCAATGGCTCGCTTTTATAGCAAGCTGCCTGAGTATCACAAGCAGAGCTATTCTTTGTTATTCTAGGGCAGCCATTCTCAACCAGGGTTTCATAGAACCCTTGGGGCTCCACTAGTGGTGTCTAGAGGTTTCTTGAGCTGTGGCTGCTTGACCTCCCATTTGATGGTGCCTGCATAGTTCCAGGGCTAACGCTGCTTGAATGAGCCAGCAACATGAAACCAGTGATCATTTTTATATAGTGGTGCAGCGAAATGAAAATTCTGGAGCCAAAAGCAAAAATTCAAAATGCACTTTGCCAAAAAAAAAAATGCGCAGTTTTTAAAAATTAATATATATTTTTTGGAAAAAAATACAGTTTGATTAAAAAAAAATAATATATACCCCAATTTTTTTGTAAAATATGAAAAGCGGATGTTACAGCAAGTAAATAGAAACCCAACATGTCATGCTTTAAAATTGTGCACACTCATAAAATGGCGTGAAACAGCGGTACTTAAAAAGCTCCATGGGTGATGCTTTAAAAATTTCTACAGGTTAGCAGTGTAAAGTTACAGAGGAGGTCTAGTGCAAGAATTATTGCTCTTGCTCTGACGTTCGTGGTGATACCTCACGTGTGTGGTTTACATATGTGAGCATGGCCTACGTATGCGTTCACCACTACGTGCGAGAAATTAATCCATCCCTTGTGATAGAAATAATTAGTGATATTGACCCCATCTCTCTCCATAAAGAGGACATAAGACCCCCACATCTCTCCTCTGCAATGTAAAGCATTAGATCAAAAAAAAGCATTGATCTAGTACTTTAAAGGGAAAAAAAATGGCCGGAACGGGAAGTGATATCGCTCTGGTCCTCCAAGGGCATAGAGATGAGTGGCGGCCATCTTTCCTTCACTCATCTATATGCCCAGTGCCGGTTTCTCAGGTAAGTCTGAGAACTACTAAGCGGTGGCCGGTGGCAGCAGCAGAGGCGAGGGGCGAGTGGAGGGGATGAGGTTTTTTGGCACCTGTATCGGTGCTCTTTTTCATTTCAGCCAATGGCCGAAAGGGGTGTTTTCGGCCGAAATGTTTCGGCCACCGAAATTTTGTTGCATCCCTTGTTTTAGCCACCTGTAAGGGTGGAAATCTGACCACCTCTTTAAGTGATTCATTCTTTGAACTGTAATGGGTGCATTCTTCCCCTCAATAAACCGGTTTTAAACAGAGGTTCCTCTAGACCTGAAACTTATCTTTAAGGGTCCCTTAGCGGTAAAATGGTTGAGAAAGGCTAGTCTTCAGCTGGGCACCACACAGTGCGACTTCCACATAAATCTGCAGGTATATGCTAGTAACACCTATGTGTTTTAACATTTATATACTACATAGTGTAAAGAGCGCATGAGCGGACATGTAGTACAGATCCAAGGGTACAGGTCTATTTCTTTAGACAGATATTTAGAACTAGGCCACACAATGGACCGTCATTGGAACCCATTACTTGAATAATTACATACATTTCCTACACTACATGCCAATTTATATAAAACCTTTGTAAACCTCTACATGGATAAAAGAAAGCCGCCTGCATGGATACTGACATGCACTCTCCTCAATCCCCAAAACATAATGTATTTTTACTGAATTTGTAAGCAAAGCAAATCAGTAGTGAACCTAACAAGCGATAATTACTTTACATTGCTGATGTTGTTGAGAGATCCATTGGCTTATTCCCAACAACTTGGACAGATAATGGGAGGCAGAAACAAAGCACTTGTGTTTGGGACCATTCACTTGTACCCACCTGGATGTTACATTGGGAGCAGCGACTGTGTACATGCCGCACACTGCCTGCCAATTGACAGCAATGGGATGTTCTACACGGGGATGAACATAACGCCTGTGCATCCCTGTGTATAAATAAGAAAGTGAGCGCACTCCAGTGAGTGGCAAATGCACAAAAAGGAACTACAAGCCCTTCCAACTAAAATAGAAAAAATATAAGTGCAGCGCTACAAACAATGTCCAGGTAGCAATTAGAATATATACGATTGTCCAATATAGAAATGTTAAAGGTGATAAACAGTTCAATAATGAGGGGCTCTCAGGGAATATAGGTGTAATCCAATCCAGGGGATAGATAAATTGCCCGCTTACCAGAAGCGCAATTACAATGTGCATGTACAGGTTTCATGTAGCTGGGGTCCTATGTAGGCGCTGCTTAATAGTACCCAGATGGTCCGTCGGTGATAAGGGTGCATCACCCCTACGGTAGACGTGTATTGACACGAAACGCGTCTAGGAGGAGCCTTCGCACGCCTTGACGTTACGCCGCCGGGTCAGGAGGTCCGGCGGCCCACCCATGTTTCTCACTGGTCAGTGTTCTGAATCTTTTTTCAGCTGCTTTTACTGGCTACAGGCTGCAGACCTGGCACTGAGTTCCCATACCTCAGCCCCAGCACTTTTAGGTTCTCTGTGTGGACCCAAGGAGCAGTGTGATCCGACCAGACCAGTATCACCTTATCACCGACGGACCATCTGGGTACTATTAAGCAGCGCCTACATGGGACCCCGGCTACATGAAACCTGTACATGCGCTTTGTAATTGCGCTTCTGGTAAGCGGGCAATTTATCTATCCCTTGGATTGGATTACACCTATACTCCCTGAGAGTCCCTCATTATTTTACTGTTTATCACCTTTAACATTTCTATATTGGACAATCGTATATATTCTAATTGCTACCAGGACATTGTTTGTACCTGTGCATCCCTGTTCAGGTAAACAAAGACCTCTATGGGCATGAACAAGGCCTAAAGACTGGTAAGCTGCTATACTCTATATTTTAGCTCTTGGGCTTAGTTATCCTTAAACATATACTGTATAACACAGTGATGTTGGCACCACTTTACGTTTATTTATATTCACAATCTATAGTGCATTAACTGGTAACAATTCAAGGCCTGCCGGTATCCTCACTATACAGTAAATCCATGTAGCAGGAACCCAATCACCATGGAGACTTAACTGCCTGCAGGCCTAATGCGAAGCTCTGACAGATGTTCAAGGACTCATAAATTGCAACAGGCCGAGGCGTCAACCTACACTACGAGATCATTATCCTAGTGTCGCTGTCACTCCTTGTTTAACTATTAGATCCAGCACACTGGGGTCAGAAAACAATTAAAATCCTAAAGGAATGATACAATGAACGCTATTGAAATGTTGTAGCACTATTACCATTTAATTCATAGTATAGGTTTATCTCCTGCAGTGATCAGTTTTGGAAAGAGTACAAAAGATATACAAATTAAAATGTAGGATACAAATAACCTATCACATAGACTTATCTTTCAGCTCATTTTATTATTAGTACCCAAATTAGCAACTACTGACCCAATCATGAAACATTATTTATTAGCCAGAAAAAAAGAAAAACTACCAGTGATACAGATATACCATTGCATATTTTTTATGCAGACTTAGCATCACTTTTGTTTTATTTTTTTTTAAGTAATTGCATGCTTAGTATTATGTAAATTAAAAAATTATGAGTATCTGTTACCGTTCAGATTACAGTACTCCCCCGGTAATAATTTAATCTTCTGTTCTTAAAATGCCAACATCATCTTTGTTCAGGCATCATCCAGGGTCAGCATTTACTTTCTAGATAAGGATCTTGACCTATAACATAAACATATGCCCTATACCTGTTTATAAGCCTCTATGTTCTTGGCAGTGGAAACACATTTAGGGGAATTCAAAATAACCCCAAAGGCACTTTTCTTGCAGTAGTTCCCTTAAGCCGGCCATAGACGTTTCGAACCATGTACTGTACAGGCAGGCTGAATGTACCCAAGTCGATCGATCTGTTATAGCCACTAGCAATAATCACTGTCTTCTCCCAGCGGGGGGTGACTACCCCACCACCACCTAGAGAACACAATGGCTCAGCGGGAGGAATTCCCCTGTCAACACTGTCTTTGTTGATAGGGAAATCTTGGTTGCAGGAAAGAAATTTGCACCATCAATGGCCTGTCTTAAGAACTACCTGTGCCGATTTCGGACACTCATTTGCACCATTATTGGTAACATTACCAACATGTGTGGCAAATTCAGATAGTTCTTACTACTGCCATTTTAGGAATCTGTCTCAGATTAGAAAGTTCTCAGAATTCCTAAACTGCGAGATCAAACCAGCCTGCCAGAGTTTACATGTGATTATTGCTATTGCTAGCAGCCGTTATAGCCACTTGCAGTAATCACTGTGTTCTCCCGGCAGGGATGGCTCCCTCCACCAGAAGAACACAATAGCTCTGCGGCAGAGATTCCCCCCTTCTGTGTTGATGGGGGAAACCAGCGAACATGTAGTTCTAAAGAAACCAATGAGAACCATGGGCTGCAGAAATGAAAGTCACTACATCTATGGCTGGCTTCAATAGGTATTTTTCTGCACTTGCAGGACCTTTAGGCCCCATTCACAGCTGTCTGCAGATACTTGCTGCCAGAGAAACCGTTACATGCACACAGTGTGCGTAAACAGCAGCAGCATGGCCTCCAGCACAAATAAATTGCCGGCACTGCTGCTACTTGCATGTAATCACTCATCTGAAAAAATAAATTAAATACCCAGTTCTTATGAAATAACAAAATAAAGCACTATCCTTTTAAAAAAAATGCTAGAAAATTAATGTGGGTACAGTGATGCAAGTAATTGTCAATAAAAAGTAAAGACAAAGTCCAAAAACCCACTGCAACCAATCACAATTCATTTTACAAGAGTCTGATCCGTTTGACATTGAGTGCAGCACTTTGAGCTTGACACTTTGCTACTAGCAGCATTTTAGTATAAAAGCACATAAATACCTCAATTCTAGACTGCAACAACTAGCTTTGAGAAAAGATGGCATTATCTTACTAGGGGTTACTAAAACATCCACGGTAGTTCATTTTAAGAGACTGTTTTAATGTAACCACTTGTATATAACCATGTATATAAACGGCCGGAGGGGAGCAGTACAGGGACGAGGTGTCCTCCCGCCTCCCTGCCTGTGCGCAGCACTGCGATCCAGTGCCCGTTGTGTCCTCTGCACACAGCGGAACACCGATTGCTCAATGGGACGTCTGTGTGAGGTTCCGATCATGTGATCACTGATTGGCCAATCAGTGATCACATGAATAGTAGTAAGTAAGATGTCACTTCTGACATCATTGCTTACTACTAGTGAAATCTGTGATTGATCACAGAGATCACATGGTAAAAGGCTATTCACAACAGCCTTGTACCATGTGACAAGCTGTGACCAATCACAGCTCGCATAGTATTTCTTAATGGCTGCAAGAATGCAACCAGAGAGAAGGAGAAATTATTGCTTTTACACCCATAAGGCTGTAAAAGCAATCAGTGTAAAAAAAAAAAAAAAAAAACATGTTCATCACCCCCCACAAGTAGTACAGTGTCACTATGGTGACAATGTACTGCTAGGGTGACGGTACGTAAAAAAGAATAAAATATTTAAACATGAAATAAAAATGTAAAAAAATATTATAAACGAATTTGGGTTTTTTATTTTTTACTAAAAAGATAGCTGAATACATTATGGCCAATATTTATGAAGAAAGATTATTTATTTTCAAAATTTTATAAGAAAAACTTTTTTTTTCAAAATGTTTGTACTTTTTCATTTAAGTAGAAAAAAAATAAAAATCCAAGTGAATAAATACCACCAAAATAAAGTTTTATCTGTCTCAAAAACATGAAAAAAAAGTCATATGGGTACAGTGTGGCATGATCGTGCATTTGTCATTCAAAGTGTGATAGCACTGAAAGCTGAAAATTGGCCTGGACAAAAAGGGGGTAAAAGTGTCCGGATTTAAAGTGGTTAAAGATAAATTCTAGGTATGGTATACCCAGCAATTGCATTCAGAGTAGGTAAGTGAGGGAACTGCCCCTTCACTGTAAACACTGCTTCTCTCCTTGCACATAGTGCCCCCCACTTGCCATAAAGAGGACCTGTCACCTATATGTTATCACATTAGGGGTTACTGGTCCCCTATGTGATAGCAATAAAGTCGTGTAAAAAAAAAAAAAGTTTTAAACATTTAAAAAAGGTTTATTTTTTTGAGCCAGCCACCCACCCCCACATACATACACATACAAAAACGCATGCGTTCAGGCATCCTGGGTAACTCTAAACTGATGACCTGTAGGGGCTTCTAAAGCATCGCCTATGGAAAATATAGGGTACTGAAGTTTTTTCACTGGCGCACATGATTTTAATGCTTGACATAATGGGTATCTATTCACTCGGTGCATCTTCTTCTTTTATATTTTACCGAAAAACTAAGTACTTCCATTTGTGTGTCTAAAATTAAAATTAACTTTAGTGTATTTTTTGCTAAAACTATGCATTTCATAAACTGTTGCACTAATATCACGAGACATTAAAAATTGGAACTACCACTTTAATTCAAGGGTGTCTGCTTTCAGAAAGTAAATAAAGTAATCCTCAGATCTATATTTATTATTTAATTATGTAACTAAAAAATGAAGAAAAAAAAAACTGATTTAGAAGATCTATAGAAGACAGTACACCTACAGCTATCCAGTTCTATTGTTGGAAAAATACATTCAAAAGTACATTTTCTGGGTCTCTCAATCTCCCACCACCACCAAAAAGAAATTTTTTTTTCCATCTTTAGAAAAACAATGATATATTTGAAACTGGCATTTAATTCACATGTCCCCAAGGGAAAGCATAACATTATTTCAGAATTCGAGCAGCCACCTCTAACTTTCCATTTCCAACAGTCCGAGTATTCATGAGGGACGTGACAGGAAAAGCAGTCTATGTACAGGCTTTAGTTTCCATCTTATGCTGTTGCCACATAGACTTCATTCACACCTCATGTAGAAGGATGAAACAAAACCACTTTTATTTCACACACTTGAAGAACTCAACCTACAGTAGATTTGTGAAGTTTAACTGTAATAGCACTCTAATGAGAAATTTTTGCTAGATCGGCTAACCTTTAGAAACTCTACAGTGCATTTTAATTCTTCTCACTATAAAAAAGGTTATTTAAAGTGGTTGTAAACCTCAGAAATGTAATATGAGCAAAGCAGATCCCTCTATAGTGTGTACTTGTCTCAATTAAGATTCTTTCACACGGGTGTTCCGTTTTTTTCATCAGTTCAGTCACGCTTTTTCGGAGAAAAAAAACAGATCAGTTCACATCAGTTTACCAATGCAAAAACAGACCGTATGTTCATTTACATTTGACCATTTATTTGTCCATTCCGGGTTTTTTTACGGAAGAAAAATAGGGTTTTCTTCCGTTCAAAAAAAAAAAGAAAAAAAGAAGGATGTTAACGGGTGCTGACATTAAAGGATGTAAACAGATGATCATCGGTTTACATCCGCTAGTCCAAAGAAATACATGGTTGTCCGTTTTTCATCTGTAAACGGATGGATTAAAAAACGGGCATACAGAATGCTTGTGTGAAAGGGGCCTAAGTGACATTTCTGTTTGCTGCTTTTTTTTCCCGGCTATCAGCAAGAGTCATGTCTGCCAAGTTTTATTGACACCAAGAGAAAAAAAGGTGTCAAGGGCGGGATTTACAGCAGATTGACAGCTTCAGCTCTTTTTTTGTGTGAAGTGGGGTGTGTCCCTTCCCTCCAATCGGCTCTCAGAACTCTCCTGACTGAGCTCTGCAGAGTGACTTCAGCTCTCCACCCCCTTTTTTCTTAACTCCAAGACAAATTTTATAATTTCAGAACTTTGAAAGAATGTAAAGAAGAGAGGACTACAGACAGACAGGTACAACTTATGAGGAGGATTTGTTTCATCTCTGTGTATCACCTGAGGTTTACAACCACTGTATAACCCATCTCTAACCGAAACTTTTTTTTAACTATGTTTTGATTGGGATGAGTAAACACTTCTTTTGGAGGTTTTTTATTGGAGTCCCTGAATGTTGAGAAGTACTGAGAAGCCTTAGTGAATGTGGTGAAAACCCACTTAGCAAAGAATCCCAAAGCACATGCAAGAAAAAAAAAAAACAAACAAAACAAGAAAAAAAAAAAACAGTATTTTTTCTTGTACATGGTTAGATGAAGGAAGTCAGCAGAACTTCACTACAGGAAACAAGACAGTGACTTTTTCCGTTTTTCTGGACCTAAACATGACAGATGGGAGGTAGCCTGATGTAAACAGGCATACTTTAATTTACACTTGGCAGCATGGATCCACTACAGCCTGCTGTCAAAATGTGGACAAAAAAAAAACTGAACAGGCACAAATGTCACAGAAAGGGATTGGATTCAGAAAGGGATCAGTTCACAGAGTGGAGCACGCCCAGGTGAAAGGACACTAAATTCTAGTAAGTGACAGTTTAAACATTTAAAAACAGGTAGGGCTTAGTCTCAAAGTGGCTATAAACCTCAGGACATGAAATATGAACAAAGCATATCCCCTCTACAGTGTGTACTTGTCTCAATTAAGAGCACTAAGTGTCATTTCTGTCTGCTGCTTTGTTCCTCCAGGGGAGGGACCTCCAGCAGATTGACAGCCTCAGGTCTGTTCTTGTGAGCTGTGTGGAGGGGGAGTGTGTCTCTTCCCTCCAATCAGCTCTCAGAGCTCTCCTCACTGAGTGTAACTTCAGCTCCCGACCCCTGTTTTTCAGAGCGGAGAGATCCTGTGCAAATTCTGCACTTTTAATGGATGTAGGGGACAGACCTCTGTAGATAAACAGGTACAATTATGTAGGAGGATTTGTTTCATCTCTGTGTATCATCTGAGACCAGTCACTTCACTGGATATATGGAAGTGTTTACAACCAATTTAACTTTGGCAGATGTTGAGATATTTGCACGTCGACACTGTTACCTAAGAAACATTTAGGTCAGGTTCATTGTAAGACCAACTACTGTGTGAATGTTAGATAAGGAACACTCCGGCAGTATGACATATGAACAGTAATCACTACATTGTGTAATATCTGAGCAATCCTGATAACAATGATCAGCAGAGAAAGGTGCTTGCACCTAGGCTGGTAAAGTGATACTGTTATCACGTTTATAACTAGGCCAATAATTGG